>NW_012117277.1:387176-388242 GCF_000951035.1 Colobus angolensis palliatus
GAAAACAGTGTTATCAAACATCTCAATGAAAAGCATGGTGTAACTCTGAGACAAATTCCCACATCACAAAGCAGTTTCTCAGAAAGTTTTTTTCTTGTTTTTATCTGCAGATATTTCCAATGTTACCATAGGCTTCAATGAGATACCAAATAACCCTTTTCAGAGTCCTCAAAAGCAGTGCTACCAAACTGATCCATTAAAATAATCATGTAACTCAGTGAGATGAATACACAAACCACAAAGAAATTTGTTGGAGAGATTCTTGCTAGTTTATATCTGAGGATATTTCCTTTGTCACCACTGGCTTCAATGGGCTCCCAAGTATCCTATTGCAGATTCCACGAAAGCAGTGTTAACAAACTGCTCAATGAATAGAACGGCGTAACTCTGTGAGATTCATTCACACATCAAAATGCAGTTTTTCAGAAAGCTTCTTTCTAGTTTTTATAGGAGGAAATTCCCTTTTTCACTATAAGCCTCAATGTGCTCCCAAGTATTCCTTTGCAGATTCCACGAAAACAGTTTTGGGAAACTGCGCCATGAAAACAAAGGTGTAACTCTGTTAGGTGAATTCACACATCACCAAAAACTTTCTTAGAAAGCTTCTTTCTAGTTTTTTACTGAGTATATATACTTTTTCACCATAGGCTTCAATGTGATCCAGAATATCCCTTCTCAATTTCCCTGAAAACTGTGCTAACAAACTGCTCCATGAAAAGAATCGTGTATCTCTTTGAGATGAATTAAAACACTGAAAGTGTTTCCTCAGAAAGCTTCTTTCTAGTTTTATATTAGGGTATTTCGTTTGACACCTTAAGCTTCAATGCACTTTGAAATATCGCTTTGGAGATTCCACGAAAACAGTGTTAGCAAACTGCTCAATGAAAAGGATGCTGCACCTCTGTGAGATGAATTCACACATTACAAAGAAGTTTCTCAGAAAGCTGCTTTTTGTTTTTATCTGAGGATTTTTCCTTTGTCATTACAGGCATCAATGCGCTTCCAAATATCCAATTGCATATCCCAGAAAAACAGTGTTATCACACTGTATAATTTAAAGAATGGT
>NW_012117277.1:388392-390234 GCF_000951035.1 Colobus angolensis palliatus
TAGTTTTTATATGAGCATATTTCCTTTGTCACCTTAAGCTTCAAAGGGCTCCAAAATATCCCATTGGAGATTCCAAGAAAACCGTGTTACCAAACTGTTCAATTAAAACAACATTGTAACTCTCTGAGATGAATTCACACATCACAAAGCAGTTTCTCATTATGCTTCCTTCTAGTTTTTATCTGTGGATATTTCCATTTTCACCATAGGCCTCAATGCACTCATATCTCTTTGCAAATTCCAAGAAAACAGTGTTTGTAAACCTTCCCGTGAAAATAAAGTGTTACTCTCTGAAATGAATTAACAAATCACACAGTGGTTTCTTGGATACCTTCTCTGTTTATTTTATCTGAAGATATTTCCTTTGTCGTGATAGGATTCAATGCAATCAAATTTATACTTTGTCTGTTACCCCAAAAACAGTGCTACCAAACTGCTCTGTGAAAAGAATCATGTAACTCTGTGATATGAATTCACAAATCAAAAACCAGTTTCTCAGAAAGTTTGTTTTTCGTTTTAATCTCAGGATATATCCTTTTTAACCATCTGCTTCAATGCACTCTCAAATATTCTATGGCCAATTCCAAGAAAACAAGAAAACCTGTTATCAAACAGCTCAATGAAAAGAAGGGGGTTACTCTGTGAGATGAATTCATGCATTGCAAAGTAGTTTCTCAGAAAGCTTCTTTCTAGTTTATATCTGAGAACATTTCCTTTTATACCATAAGCTTCAATGCACTCCAAAATATCCCTTTGCAGATTCCAAGGAAACAGTGTTAGAAGATGGCTCAATGAAAACAACAGTGTAACTCTGTGAGACGAATTCACACATCTCAAAGCAGTTTCTCAGGAAGCTTCTTTTTAGTTTTTATCAGAGGATATTTCTTTTTTCACTATAGGCCTCAATGTGCTCCAATATATCCCTCTGTAGATTCCACGAAAACAGCATTAGCAAACTTCTTCATGAAAAGAAGCTTGCAACTCTGAGAGAATAATTCACACATCACAAAGAAGTATCTCAGAAAGCTTCTTCTAGTTTTGGTTTGAGGATATTACCTTTGTCACCATAGGTTTCCATTCAAACCAAAATATCTCTTCTCAGGTTACACAAAAACAATGCTTCCAAACTCGTCCATGAAAAGTATTGTGTAACTCTGTGAGATGAATTCACAAATCACAATACAGTTTCTGAGAAAGTATCATTCTAGTTTTTATATGAGGATAGCTCCTTTGTCAAAGTAAGCTTCCATGCATTCTGAAATATCACATTGCAGATTACAAGAAAACAGGATTGGCAAACTGCTCTATGAGGAGACAAGTGTAACTCAGTGAGATGAAATCACATAACACAAAGCAGTTTCTCAAACAGTATATTTTTTATTTTAATCTGAGGATATATCCTTATTCATCATAGGCCTCAATGCGCTCCCAAATAACCTTTGCAGATTCCACGAAAAAAGTGTTAGGAAACTGCTCCATGAACAGAAAGGTGTAACTGTGTGAAATGAATTCACACATCACAAAGAAGTTTCTCAGAAAGATTCTTTAGTTTTTATCTGAGTATATTTCCTTAGTCAACATAGGTTTCAATGTGATCCAAAATATATCTTCTCAGTTTCCCCAAAAACAGTGCTACAAAACTGCTCCATGAAAAGAATCATGTAGCTCTGGGACGCGAATTAGCACATCACAACTGTTTTTTGTCAGAAAGTTTGCTTCAACTTTTTTTTATGAGAATATTTCCTTTCTCACCATAAGTTTCAATGCGCTCTGAAATATCCCATTTCTGACTCCAAGAAAACAGTGTTAGCAAACTGCTGAATGAAAAGAACAGTGTAAATC
>NW_012117277.1:391359-393341 GCF_000951035.1 Colobus angolensis palliatus
GAGGATATTTCCTTGTCGCCTTAGGCTTCAATGATATCCAAAAAATCCCTTCTCAGACTCCCGAAAAACAGTGCTACAAAATTACTCCATTAAAAGAAAGTTGTAACTCTGTGAGATGAATTGACACATAACAAAACGGTTTCTCAGAAAGTTTCTTTCTAGTTTTTATCTGAGGATATTTCCTTTTTTACCATATTTCTCAATGAGCTCTGGAATATTGCATTGCAGTTTCCAGGAAAAAAGTGTTAGCAAACTTCTCAATTAAAGGAACTTTGTTACTCTGTGAGATGAACTGAAACATCACAAAGCAATTTCACAGAAAGCTTCTTTTTGGTTTTGATATGAGGGTATTTCCTTTTTCACAATACACGCCAATGTGCTCCCAAATATCCTATTGGGGATTCCAAGAAAACAGTGTTATCAAACTGCTCAATGAACATAATAGTGTAACTCTGTTAGATGAATTCACACATCACAAAGTAGTTTCTCAGAAAGTTTCTTTCTAGTTTTTATCTAAGGATATTTCCTTTTCACTATAGCCCTCAAAGTTCTCACAAATATCCCTTCTCAGATTCCCCAAAACAGTGCTAGCAAATGCTCCATGAAAGCAGTGTTGTTATTTTATGAGATAAATTCACAAATCACCAATCAGTTTGTCAGAAAATTTCTTACTACTTTTTGTCTGAGGATATTTGCTTTTTCAACCTAAGCTTCAATGTACTCAGAAGTATCCCATTGCAGATTCCAAGAGCACAGTTTTAGCAAAATCCTCAATGAAAAGAACAGTGTAACTGTGTGAGGTGAATTCACACATCAAAAAGCAGTTTCTAAGAAAACTTCTTTTTTTTAATCTGAGGATAGAAGCCTTTGTCACCATAGGCTTCTATTTGATCCAAATTATCCCTTCTTAGATTCCCCAAAAATGGTGCTACCAACTGCTCCATTAAAAGAATCATGCGACCCTGTGAGATGAGTTAACATATAACCAATCAGGTTCTCAGGGAGTTTCTTCCTAATTTTTTTCTGAGGTTATTTCCTTTTCCATTCTAGCCTTCAATGTACTCCTAAATACCCTTCTCAGACAGCACAAAAACAGTGATACCAAAGTGCTCCCTCAACAGAAACGTTTAGCTCTATGAGATGAATGCACACATCACAAAGGAGATTCTCAGAAAGCTTCTCTCCACTTCTTAACCTGAAAATATTTCCTTTCTCACCACCGGACTCTGGGCACTCCTGAATATCCTTTGCAGATTCCACATAAACAGTATTACCGAACTGCTCAATGAAAAGAAAAGTGTAACTCTGTGAGATGAATTTATCCGTCACAAGCAGTTTCTCAGAAAGCTTCTTTCTAGTTTACATCTGAAGATATTTCCTCTTTCAGCATAGGCCTCAATGTGCTCCAAAATATTTCCTCTCAGATACCACAAAACAGTGATGCTGAACTGCCCAAACAATAAAATGTTAAGCTCTATGAGATGAATACACACATCACAAAACCATTTCTTGAAAATCTTCTCTCCAGTTTTTATCTGAAATTATTTCCTTTTTCACCATGGACCTCTAGGAGCTCTGGAATATCCCTTTGCAGATTCCTTAAAAACAGTGCTAGTAAACTGTTGAAAGAAAAAAATGATGTAACTCGGTGTGATGAATTCACCCATCACAAAGAAATTTCTCAGAAAGCTTCTTTGTAGTTTTTATCTCAGGATATTTCCTTTTCCACTGTCTTCTTCCATGCACTCGTAAATAACCCTTCTCAGACACCACAAAAACAGTGCTACCAAACTGATCCATGGAGAGAATCCTGTAACACTGTGAGACCAATTAACACACCACAAATCAGGTTCTCAGAATGCTTCCTTCCAGTTTTTATATGAGTATATTTCCTTTGTCACCATCAGCTTCAATGCACTCCATAATATCCCATTGCAGATTCCAAGAAAACAGTGTTAGCAAACTGCACAATGAAAAGAACA
>NW_012117277.1:393391-397052 GCF_000951035.1 Colobus angolensis palliatus
CGTCACAAGCAGTTTCTCAGAAAGCTTCTTTCTAGTTTACATCTGAAGATATTTCCTCTTTCAGCATAGGCCTCAATGTGCTCCAAAATATTTCCTCTCAGATACCACAAAACAGTGATGCTGAACTGCCCAAACAATAAAATGTTAAGCTCTATGAGATGAATACACACATCACAAAACCATTTCTTGAAAATCTTCTCTCCAGTTTTTATCTGAAATTATTTCCTTTTTCACCATGGACCTCTAGGAGCTCTGGAATATCCCTTTGCAGATTCCTTAAAAACAGTGCTAGTAAACTGTTGAAAGAAAAAAATGATGTAACTCGGTGTGATGAATTCACCCATCACAAAGAAATTTCTCAGAAAGCTTCTTTGTAGTTTTTATCTCAGGATATTTCCTTTTCCACTGTCTTCTTCCATGCACTCGTAAATAACCCTTCTCAGACACCACAAAAACAGTGCTACCAAACTGATCCATGGAGAGAATCCTGTAACACTGTGAGACCAATTAACACACCACAAATCAGGTTCTCAGAATGCTTCCTTCCAGTTTTTATATGAGTATATTTCCTTTGTCACCATCAGCTTCAATGCACTCCATAATATCCCATTGCAGATTCCAAGAAAACAGTGTTAGCAAACTGCACAATGAAAAGAACAGTGTAACTCTGTGAGATGAATTCACACATCACAAAGCAGTTTCTCAGAATTATTCTTTTCAATTTTTATCCGAGGTTATTTCCTTTTACACCAGAGGCTTCAATGTGCCCCCAAATATCCCTTCTCAGACACCACAAAAACTGTGATGCCAAAGTGTTCCCTTAACAGAAATGTAAAGCTCTATGAGATGAATGTGCACATCACAAAGGATTTTCTCCAAAAGCTTCTCTCCAGTTGTAACCTGAAGAATTTTCTTTTTTCACCTCACACCCCTAGGCACTCCAAAATATCCATCTGCAGATTCCACAAAACAGTGCTAACAAACTTCTCCATGAAAATAATGAGATAACTCTGTGGGATAAATTGGCACTTCAAAAAGCAGTTTCTCTGAAAGCTTCTGTGTCTTTTTTATCTGAGGATATTTCCTTTTCCAACATAGGCTTCAATGCGCTCCCAAATATCCCTTATCTGACACCACAATGACAGTGATGCCAAAGTGCTCCCTCAACAGAAACGTTTAGCTGTATGAGACGATTGTACACACAACAAAGGAGTTTCTCTGAAAGCTTCTCTCCAGTTTTTACCTGAAGAATTTTCTTTTTCATCTTAAGCCTCTATGTGCTCCCAAATATCCCACTGCAGATTCCACAAAAACAGTGCTACCAAACTGTGAAATGAAAGGAATGGTTTACATCTGTGAGAAAAATTCACCCATTACAAAGTAGTTTCTCAGGAAGCTTCTTTCCAATTTTTATCTTAAGATATTTCGTTTTCCACCATAGATTTCAATGTACTCCCAAGTATCCCTTTAAAGACACCACAAAAACTGTGATGCCAAAGTGTTCTCTCAACAGAAGCATTCAGCTCTATGAGATGAATGCACACATCATAAAGGAGTTTCTCAGAACGTTTTTCTTCAATTTTTATCTGAAAATATTTCCTTTTTCACCATTAGACTCTATGAGCTCCTGAATATCCTTTTGCAGATTCCAGAAAAACAGTGTTACCAAACTGCTCAATGGAAAGAAAGGTGTAACTGTGTGAGATGAATTCACCCCCCACAAAGTAGTTTCTCAGAAAGCTTCCTTATATCTTAAATTTGAGGATATTTCCTTTTCCACCTTGGGCTTCAATGTGCTCCCAAATATCTCTTCTCAGATACCACAAATACTGTGATGCCAAACTGCTCAGTCAACAGAAAGGTTAAACTCTACGAGATGAATAGACCTATCAAAAAACCATTTCTTGCAAAGCTTCTCTCCAGTTTTTATATGAAATCATTTCCTTTTTCACCATAGGCCTCTAGTATCTCCTGAATATCCCTTTGTAGTTTCCGTAAAAACAGTGCTACCAAATTTCTCAAAGAAAACAAAGGTGTAACTCTGTGTGATGAATTCACCCATCACAAAGAAATTTCTCGGAAAGCTTCTTTCTAGTTTTTGTCTGAGGATATTTCTTTTTCTACCACCCACTTCTTTCTAGTTTAAATCTGAGGATATTTCCATTTTCAACACTGCAGATTCCATTAAAACAATGCAATCAATCTGCTCCATGAAAAGAATCATGTAACTCTGCGAGATGAACTCAAAAATCACAAAGAAGTTTCTCAGAAGGCTTCTTTCTAGATTTTTTTCTAAGGATATTTCCTTGGTCACCATAGGCTTCAATGTGATGTGATATATCACTTCTGAGACTCCCCAAAAGCAGTGCTACCAAACTGCTTCATGAAAAGAACCGTGCAACTCTGTGAGATGAATTCACAAATTACAAAGCAGTTTCTCAGAAAGCTTCTTTCTAGTTTTTGTCTGAGGATATGTCCTTTCTCACGTTAAGCTTCAATGCATTGAAAATATGCCATTGCAGATTCCAAGAAAACACTGTTAACCTACTACTCAATAAAAAGAACAGTGTAACTCTGTGAGGTGAATTCACACATCACTATGCAGTTTCTCACAAAGCTTCTTTCTAGTTATTATTTGAGGATATTTCCTTTTTCACAACAGGCTAAAATGCACTCCCAAATATCCTATTGCAGATTCCACAAAAGCAGTGTTAGCATACTGCTCAATTAAAAGAGCTGTGTAATTCTGTGAGATGAATTCACACATCACAAAGCAGTTTCTCAGAAAGCTTCTTTTTGGTTTTTATCTGATTATACTTCCTTTCTCACAATAGAACCATATGCTTTAATGCACTCCCAAGTATCCTATTACAGATTCCATGAAACCAGTGTCATCAGACTTTCCAATGAAAACTACATTGTATCTCTGTGAGATGAATTCTCACATCACAAAGCAGTTTCTCAGACAATTTCTTTCTAGTTTTTATCTGGGGATATTTCCTTTCTCACTATAGTCCTCAATGTGCTCCCAAATATTCCTTTGCAGATTACACAAAAGCAGTGTTAACAAACTGCTCAATGAAAAGAGGTGTAACCCTGTGAGATGAATTCACCCGTCACAAAGAATGTTCCCAGAAACCTTCTTTCAGTATTTTATGTGTGGATATTTCCTTTTTCACCATACTCTTCGTTTCAATCCAAAATATCCCTTATCAGATTCCCCAAAAACAGTGCTATGAAACTGCTCCAATAAAAGAATCATGTAACACATCAAAAAGCAGTTTCTCAGAAAGCTTCTTTCTAGTTTTTATATGCGGATATTTCCTTCTAAACCATAGGCTTCAATGTGCTGCCAAATATCCCTTCTCAGACACCACAAAAACAGTGATGCCAAAGTTCTCCCTCAACAGAAACGTTTAGCTCTTTGAGATGAATGCCCAAATCACAGAGGATTTTTTCTGAAACCTTCTCTCCAGTTTTCACCTGGAGAATTTTCTTTTTTCACCTTAGGACTCTATGAGCTCGAGAATATCCCCTTACAGATTCAACAAAAACAGTGTTACCAAGCTGCTCAATGAAAAGAAAGATTCAACTCTGTGAGATGAACCCACCCAACACAAAACGATCTCTCAGAAAGCTTCTTTCTAGTTTTTATCTAAGG
>NW_012117277.1:397102-399634 GCF_000951035.1 Colobus angolensis palliatus
TCTCAGAAAGCTTCTTTCTAGTTTTTATCTAAGGGTATTACCTTTTTCACCATAGGCTTCTCTGTGCACTGAATATCCCTTTGTAGATTCCTCAGAATCAGGGTTAACAAACTGCTCCATTAAAAACAGTAGTTACCTTTGGGAGACGAATTCACCCATCACAAATAAATTTCTCAGAAAACTCCTTTCTAGCTTTCATCTGTGCAGCATTATTACTTTTACACTATCAGCCTCAATGTATTCCCAAATATCCCTTCTCAGACAACACAAAAATAGTGATGCGAAACTGCTCAATCAACAAAATGGTTTATCTCTCTGAGGTGAATAAACACATCACAAAATAGTTTTTCAAAAACCTTCTCTCCAGTTTCCATCTGCAGATATTTCTTTTTTCACCATCAGCCTCTATGAATTCCCGAATATACCTTTGCAGATTCCCCAAATACAGTGCTACCAAACTGCTCAATAAAAAGAAAGGTGTAACTCTGTGAGATGAATTCATGAATCACAAATGAGTTTCTCATAAAGCTTCTTTCTAGTTTTTGTCTGAGGATGTTGCTTTTGTCACTGTCGGCCTCCAGATTCTTCCAAATATCCCTTTGCAAATACGAAGAAAGCAGTTTTAGCAAACTGGTCTATGAAAATAAAAGTGTAACTCAGTGAGATGAACTCACACATAACAAAGAGCTTTCTCAGAAAGCTTCTTTCTAGTTTTTATCTGAGTATATTTCATTAGTCACCAAAGGCTTCAATGCGATCCAAAATATCCCGTCTGATTAAATACAGTGCTACCAAACTGATTCATGAAAAGGATCGTGTATTTCTGTGAGACGAATTAAAACATCACAAAACAGTTTCTCAGAGAGCTTCTTTCTAGTTTTTATATGAGGATATTTCCTTTATCACCATAAGCTTCAATGCACTCCTAAATATCCCATTGCAGATTCCAAGAAAACAGTGTTAGCAAACTGATCAATCAAAAGAACAGTATAACTCTGTGAGATGAATTTACACGTCAGAAAGCAGTTTCTGAGAAAGCTTCTTCTAGATTTTATGTGAGGATATTTCCTTTTCCAGCATAGGCCTCAAAATGCCCACAAATATCCCTTTGCATATTCAAAAAAAAAACAGTGTTAGCAAACTGCTACATGAAAACAAATGTGCAACTCTGTGAGATGAGTTCACAAATCACAAAGTAGTTTCTCAGAAAGCTTCTTTTTGGTTTTTGTCTGAGGATATTTCCTTTGTCACCATAGGCTTCAATGCACTCCGAAATATCCTATTGCAGATTCCATGAAAACAGTGTTATCAAATTGTTCAATGGAAACAACATTGTAACTCTGTGATATGAATTCACACATGATGAAGTAATTTCTCAGAAATATTCTTTCTAGTTTTTAATTAGGGTTTTTCCTTTGTCTCCATAGGCTTCAATGTGACCCAAAAGATTCCTTCTCCAATTCCTCCAAAACAGTGCTAAAAACCTATTCCATGAAAAGAATGGTGTAACTCTGTGAGATGAATTCACATATCACGAAGATGTTTCTCAGAAAACTTCTTTCTAGTTTTTATCTGAGGATATTTCCTTTGTCACCATATGCTTTAATGTGCACCAAAATATGCTATTGCAGATTCCACAAAAACAGTGTTATCAAAATCCTGAATGAAAAGAACAATGTAACTCTGTGAGATGAATTCACACAACACCAACCAGTTTCTCAGAAAGATTCTTTCTATTATTTATTGGGGAGGATATTTCTTTATTCACTATGGACCTCAATGCACTCCCATATACTTATTTGCAGATTCCTTGAAAACGGTGGTAGCAAACTGCTTGATGACAAGTAAGGTGTATCACTGTGAGGTAAATTCACACATCACAAACAACTTCCTCAGAAAGCTTCGCTCAATTTTTTATTTGAGGATATTTCTTTTTCCACCATAGGCTTCTTGTGCTCCCAAATATCCCTTCTCAGACACCACAAAAACAGTGATGCCGAAGTTCTCCCTCAACAGAATCGTTTAATTCTATTAGATGAATGCACGCATCACAAAAGAGTTTCTCAGAAAGGTTCTCTCCTGTTTTTGCCTGAAGAGACTGCCTTTTTCACCATTGGACCATAGGCACTCCCGAATATCCCTTTGCAGATTCCACAAAAACAGTGTTACCCAACTGCTCAATGAATGGAAAGGTGTAACCCAGTGAGATGAATTCACAAATCACAAAGTAGCTTCTCAGAAAGTTTCTTTTTAGTTTTTTTCTGAGGATATTTCCTGTTTTGCCATCGGCCTCAATGCACTCATGAATATCCCTTTACAGATTCCACAAAAATAGTGTTAACAAAGTGCTCCATGAAAATAAAAGTGTAAATTTGTGAGCTGAATTCACACATCACAAAGCAGTTTCTCAGAAAGCTTCTTTTGGTTTTATCTGAGGATATTTCCTTAGTCACCATAGGCTTCCATGCACTCCCAAATATCCTATTGCAGATTACCCAAAAAGAGTGCTACCATGCTGCTCCATGAAAAGAA
>NW_012117277.1:404059-404704 GCF_000951035.1 Colobus angolensis palliatus
GATTCCATGAAAACAGTGTTAGCAAACTGCTCCAAGAAAATGATCATGTAACTCTGTGAGATGAATACACACATTACAATGCTGTTTCTCAGAAAGCTTCTTTCTAATTTTTATCTGAGGATATTTCCTTTTTCACCAGAGGTTTCAATGTGATAAAAATCTTCCCTTTGCAGATTCCCCACAAACAGTGTCACCAAACTGCTCCAAGAAAAGAAAGGTGTAACTCTGTGAGATGAATTCACACAAAACAAAGCTGTTTCTCAGAAAGCTTCTTTCTAGGTTTTCTCTGATGATATTTGCTTTTTCACCATATTCTTCAATGCACTTTTGAATATCCCGTTCAGTTTCCAGGAAAAAGGTGTTAGAAAACTTCTCAATGAAAAGAACAGTGTAACACTATAAGATGATTTCACACATCACAAAGTAGTTTTGCAGAAAGCTTCTTTTTGTTTTTTTATGTGAGGATATATCCTTTGCAACCATAGGCTTCAATACACTCCAAAATACCCTATTGCAGATTCCATGAGAACAGTGTTATCCAACTGCTCAGTGAAAACAATGGTATAATTCTGCAAGATGAATTCATCATCATAAAGTGGTTTCTCAGAATAATTCTTTCTAGTTTTTACCTGATGACATTTCCTT
>NW_012117277.1:405576-419215 GCF_000951035.1 Colobus angolensis palliatus
TGAAAAGAATGGGGTAACAGAGTAAAATGATTTCACACTTCACAAAACAATTTCAGAGAAAGCTTCTTTTTGATTTTTATCTGAGGATATTTCCTCTTTTACCACAGGCATCAATGTGCTACCAAATATCCCTCTGCAGATTCCTTGAAAATAATGTGAGGAAAAGGTTCCAAAAAAGGAAATGTGTAACTCTGTGAGATTAATTCACACATCACAAAGAAGTTTCTCAGAAAGCTTCTTTCTAATTTTTATCTGAGGATATTTCTGTTGTCACCATAGGTTTCAATGCAATTCAAAATATGCCTTGTCACATTCCCTAAAAACAGTGCTACCAAACTGTTCCATGAAAACAATTGTGTAACACTGAAAGATGAATTCACACATAACAAAGCGGTTTCTCAGTAATCTTCTTTGTAGTTTTTATCTGAGGATATTACCTTTTTCACCATATTCCTCTATGAGCTTCAAAATATCCCTTTGTAGATTCCAGGAATAAAGTGTTAGCAAACTTCTCAGTGAAAAGAATGGTGTAACTCTATGAGATGAATTGATGCATCACAAAACAGTTTTACAGAATGATTCTTTTTGTTTTTTATCTGAGGATATTTCCTTTGTTACAATAGACTTCAATGCACTCCCAAATATCCTATTGCAAATTCCAAGAAAACAGTGTTAGCAAACTGCTCAATGAAAATGACAGTGTAACCCTGTGAGAGGAATTCACACATTGCAAAACATTTTCTCAGAATTCTTCTTTCTCTTTTTTGTCTGAGGATATTTCCTTTTTCATTATAGGCCCCAATGAGCTCCCATATATCCCTTTGAAGATTCCACGAAAACAGTGTTATCAAACTTCTCAATGAAAAGAATGGTGCAACTCTGTGTGATGCATTCACACATCACATAGCGGTTTCTGAGATATCTTCTTTATAGTTTTTATCTGAGGATATTTGTTTTTCCAGATCATCCTCACTGTGCTCTCAAATACCCCTTTGCATTTTCCACAAAAACAGTGTTAGAAAACTGCTTCATGAATAGAAAGTTTGAGATGAATTCACACATCAAAAAGCAGTGTCTTAGAAACCTTTTTTCTAGTTTTTATCTGAGGATATGAAATTTTTCACCATAGCCCTCAATGTGCTCCCAATCATCCCTTTGCAGATTCCATGAAGACAGTGTTATAAAACTGCTCTATGAAACGAGTGGTGTAACTCTGTGAGATGAATTCACACATCACAAATAACTTTCTCAGAAAGCTTCTTTCTAGTTTTTATCCAAGGATATTTCATTTCTCACCACAGCTTTCAACGTGATCCAAAATATCCCTTCACAAATTCCATAAAAACAGTGCTAGCAAACTGATCCATGGAAAGAATCATGTAACTCTGAGGGACTAATTAACACATTAGAAATCAGTTTATCTGAAAACTTCTTTCTCGTATTTATCTGAGGATATTTCCTTTTTCATTACAGGTCTCATTGCACTCCCAAATATACCTTTGCAGATTTCAGGAAAACAGTGTTAGAAAACTGCTCCATGAAAAGAAAGGTGTAACTCTGTGATATAAATTCACACATCACAGGGAACTTTCTCAGAAAGCTTCTTTCCTGTTCTTATCTGAGGTTATTTCCTTTGCACGACAGGCTTCAATGCCATTCACAATATTCCTCTTAGATTCCCCAAAAACAGTGATACCAAACTGCTCCATGAAAGCAGTGGTGATACTCTGTGAGTACAAAGCTGTTTCTCAAAAAGCTTCCTTCTATTTGTTATTGGAGGATATTTCCTTTTTCACCATATTCCTCAATGCCCTCCCAAACATTCCATTGAATATTAAACGGAAAAGGTGTTAGTAAACTTCTCAATGAAAAGAATGGTGTAACTCTGTGAGATGAATTCACACATCACAAAGCAGTTTCTCAGAAAGCTTCTTTCTAGTATTTATCTGAGGATGTTTCCTTTTTCACTATAGGTCTCAATGAGTTCCCAAATATCCCTTTGCAGATTCCGTGAAAACTGTGTAATCAAACTGATCGATGAAAAGAACAGTGTAATTCTCTGAGATGAAGTGACACTTCACAAAAAACTTTCTCAGAAAGTTTCTTTCTAGTTTTTATCTGTGTATTTTTATTTTGTCATCTTAGTCTTCAGTACGATACAAAATATCCCTTCTCAGATTCCCCAAAAACAATTCTACCAATCTAATCCATGAAAAGAATCATATGACTCTGTGAGATGAATTAACACAGCACAAAGTTGTTTCTCAGAAAGCTTCTTTCTAGTTTTTTTCTGAGGATATTTCCTTTGTCACCATAAGCTTCAATGTGCTCCAAAATAACCCATTGTAGATTCCAAGAAAGCAGTTGTAGAAAACTGCTCAATGAAAAGAACAGTGTAATTCTGTGAGATGAATTCACACATCACAAAGGATTTTCTCAGAAAGCGTACTTTTGGTTTTATATGAGGATATTTCCTTTGTCAGCATAGGCTTCAATGTGCTCCCAAATACAATATTACAAATTCCACGAAAACAGTTTTATCAAAATTCTCAATGGAAAGAATCTTGTTACTCTGTGAGATGAATTCAAAAGTCACAAAGCAGTTTCTCAGAAACCTTCTTTCTACTTTTTATATGCAGATATTTTCCTTTTCACTGTACTTCTCAATGTGCTCCCAAATATCCCTTGGCAGATTCCACGAAAACAGTCTTAGCAAACTGCTCCATGAAAAGAAAGGTGGAACTTTTTGAGGTGAATTCATATATCACAAAGAACTATCTCAGAAAACTTCTTTCTAGTTTTTATGTAAAGATATTTCCTTTGTCACCATAGGCTTCAATGAGATCCAAAATATCCTTTCTCAGATTCCCCAAAAACAGTGATACCAAACTGATCCATAAGAAGAATCATGTATCTCTGAGAGATGAATTAACACATTACAAATCAGTTTCTAAGAAAACTACTTTCTCATTATATCTGGGGATATTTCCTTTTTCACTATAGGCCTCAATGTGCTCCCAAATATCACATTGCAGATGTCACGAAACCAGTGTTACGAAACTGCTCCATGGAAAGAAAAGTGTAACTGTGTGAGATGAATTCACACATGCCAAAGTAGTTTCTCAGAAAGCTTCTTTCTAGTTGTTATCTAAGAATATTTCCTTTTTCACTATAGGCCTCAATGTGCTCCATATTATATTATAACATTGCTGATTCCATGAAAACAGTGTTAGGGAACTGCTTCATGAAAAGAAAGGGGTTACTCTGTGAGATGAATTCACACATCACAAGGAACTCTCTCATTAAGCTTCTTTCTAGTTTTAAACTGAGGATATTTCCTTTCCCACCATTGGCTTCCATGTCCTTCCAAATATCCCTTCTCAGACACCACGTAAACAGTGATGCCAAACTGTTCTCTCAACAGAAAGCTTTACCTTTGCTAACAAACTGCTCAATGAAAAGAAAGATTTAACTTGGTGAGATGAATACTCCCATCACAAAACAGTCTCTCAGAAAGCTTCATTCTAGTTTTATCTGAGGGTATTTCCTTTTTCATCATAGGCTTCTCTGCACTCTGAATATACCTATGTACATAACACAAAACCAGGGTTACCAAACTGCTCAATGAAAAGAACGGTTTACCTCTGAAAGATGAATTCACCCAGTACAAATAAATCTCTCAGAAAACTCCTTTCTAGTTTTTGTCTTTGCATATTTTCTTTTCCACCATCAGCCTCAATGCTCTCTCAACTATAGCTTCGAAGACACCACAAAAACAGTGATGAAAATCTGCTTAATCAACAAAATGGTTTATCTCTATGAGATGAATCCACACCTCACAAAGCAGTTTCTCAAATCCTTCTCTCCAGTTTTTATCTGAAGATGTTTTCTTTCTCACGATAGGCTTCTGTGAGCTCCAGAAAATCTCTTTGGAGATTCCCCAGAATGAGTGCTACCAAACTGCTCAATGAATACAAAGGTGTAACACTGTGAGTTGAATTCACCCATCACAAAGCAGTTTCTCTAAAGCTTTTTTCTAGTTTTCATCTGAGGATATTACCTTTATAACCATAGGTCTCAAAGTGCTTCCAATTATCCCTTTTCAGATTCCACAAAAACAGTGTTAGCTAACTGCTCCATGAAAAGAAAGTTGTATCTCAGTGAGATGAATTCATTTATCACAAAGAGCTTTCTCAGAAGGTTTCTTTCTAGTTTTTATCTGACGATATTTCTTTTGTCACCATAGGTTTCAATGTGATCCAAAATATCCCTTCTCAGGCGTACCAAAAACAGTGTTACCAATCTGCTCCATGAAAGTAATCATGTAACTTTGTGAGATGAATTAACACATCAGAAATCAGATTCTCAGAAACCTTCTTTCTAGTTTTTATATGAGGATATTTACTTTGTCCCCATAAGCTTCAATGCACTGAGAAATATCAGATTTCAGATTCCAAGAAAACAGTGTAAGTACGCAGCTCAATGGAAAGAACAGTGTAACTCTGTGAGATTAATTCACACATCACAACGCAGTTTCTCAGAAAGCTTGTTTCTAGTTTTTGTCTGAGGATATTTACTTGTTCACCATATTCCTCAAAGCACTCATGAATATCCAATTTCAGATTAAATGAAAATACTGTTAGCCAACTTCTCAATGAAAAGAAGAGTGTTACTCAGTGAGATAAATTCACACATCACAAAGCAGTTTCACAGAAAATTCTTTTTTGTTTTTATCTAAGGATATTTCCTTTGTCACCATAGGCTTCAATGCCCTCTAAAACACCCTATTGCAGATACCACAAAATCAGTGTTATCAAACTGTTAAATGAAAAGAATGGCATAACTTTGTAAGATGAATTCACACATTACAAAGCTGTTTCTCAGAAAGCTTCTTTCTATTTTGTATCTGAGGATATTTCCTTTTTCACTATAGGCCTCAAAGCGCTCCAAAATATCCCATTGCATGCTATGTGAAAACAGTGTTAACAAACTGCTCCATGAAAAGAAAGGTGTAATTTTCTGAGATGAATTCACACATCACAAAGAACTTTCTCAGAAAGATTCTTTCTAGTTTTAATTTGAGGATATTTCCGTTCTCATTATATGCTTCAATGCAATTCAAAATATTGCTTCTCAGATTCCCCAAAAACACTGTTACCAAACTGATCCATGAATAGGATTGTGTAGCTCTTTGAGATGAAGTAACACATCACAAAGTGGTTTCTCAGAAAGCTTCTTTCTAGTTTTTATATGAGCATACTTCCTATGTCACCATAAATTTCAATGCACTCCAAAATATCCCATTGCAGATTCCAAGAAAACAGTGTTAGTAAACTGATCAATGAAAACTACAGTGTAATGCTGTGAGATGAATTCACACATCACAGAGCAGTTTCTCACAAAGATTCTTCCTACTTTTTAACTGAGATCATTTTCTTTTTTGCCATAGGTCTCAATGTGCTCCCATGTATACCTTTACAGATTCCAAGAAAACAGTGTTAGCACACTGATCAAGTAAAAGAATGGTGTAATTCTGTAGAATGAATTCAAACACTACAACGCATTTTCTCAGAAAGCTTCTTTCTAGTATATATCTGAGAATATTTCCTTTGTCAATAAAGGCTTCAATGTGATCCAAAATATCCCTTCTCAGATTCCCCTATCCAGTGCTACCAAACTGATCCATGAAAAGAATCGTGTGACTCTGGGAGATGAATTCACATATCACAAAGATGTTCCTCAGAAAACATGTTTCTAGTTTTTATCTGAGAATATTTCCTTTTTCACCATATGCCTCAATGTACTCCCAAATATCCCACTGCAGATTGAACGAAAAAATTGTTATCAAACTTTTCAATGAAAAGAATGGTAAAACTCGGTGAGCTGAATTAACACATTACAACGCAGTTTCACAGGAAGCTGCTTCTTGGTTGTTATCTGAGGATATTTCCATAGTCACCAAAGGCTTCAATGCACTCCCAAATAACTCCTCTCAGGTACCACAAAACCACTGATGGTGAAATGCTCCATCAAAAAAGTTTAGACTATATGAGATGAATATGCAAATCACAAAACCATTTCTAGAAAAGTTTCTCTCCAGTTTTTACCTTAAGGTATTTACTTTTTAACTCTAGGAGCTCCTGAATATAACTTTGCAGATTCCATAAAAATAATGCTACAAAGCTGGTCAAAAAAAATTAAAGGTGTAATTCTGTGTGATGAATTCACCCATCACAAGGAAATTCTTCAGAACGCTTCTTTCTAGTTTTTATCTGAGGATATTTCTTTTTCCACCATTGGCTTCCATGCTCTCCCCAATATCCCTTTGCATTTTCCACGAAAACAGTGTTAGCAAACTGCTCCATGAAAATAAATGTGAAACTCTGTGAGATGAACTCACTAATCACAAAGAACTTTCTCAGAAAGATTCTATCTAGTTTTTAATCTGAGCATATTTCCTTTGTCATCATAGGTTTCACTGTGATCCAAAATATCTCTTCTCAGATTCCCCAAATACAGTGCTACCAAACTGCTCCATGAAAAGAATCATGTAACTCAGTGAGATGAATTCACGCATCACAAAGCAGTTTCTCAGAAAGCTTCTTTATTGTTAATATCTGAGGGTATTTCCTTTTTCACTATAATACTCAATGCGCTCCCAAATATCCCTTTGCAGATTCCACGAAAGCAGTGTTAGCAAACTGCTGCATAAAAAGAAAGGTGTAACTCTGGGAGATGAATTCAGACATCACAGAGAACTTTCTCAGAAAGCTTCTTTCTAGTTTTTATCTGAGGATATTTCCTGTGTCACCATAGGCTTCAATGAACTGCAAAATATCACTTCGCAGAGTCCCCAAAAACACTGCTACCAAACGGATCCATGAAAAGGATCCTGTAACTCAGTGATAGGAATTAACACATCACAAATCGGTTTCTGAGAAAGCTTCTTTATGATTTTCATATGAGGATATTTCGTTTGTCACCATAAGCTTCAATGCACTCCAAAATATCCCGTTGCAGATTCCAAGAAAAAAGTGGTAGCAAAGTGTTCTATGAAAAGAACTGTGTAACTCTGTGAGATCAATTCACACATCACTCAGCAGTTCCTCAGAAAGTTCCTTTCTAATATTTGTCGGAGGATATTTCTTTTGCCACCACAGGCCTCAAAGCAATCCCAAATATCCCTTTGCAGATTCCATGAAAACAGTGTTAGCAAACTGCTACATGAAAACAAAGGTGTAAATCTGTGAGAAGAATTCACACTTTACAAAGCAGTTTCTCAGAAAGCTTCTTTCTGGTTTTTGTCTGAGGCTATTTCCATTGTCACCATAGGCTTCAAAGCACACCCAAATGTCATTTTTCAGATTTCAAAAAAACAGTATTAGTAAAGTTTTCCAAGAAAAGAATCATGTAAGTATTTGGCGTGAATTCACACATCACCAAATGTTTCTCAGAAAGCTTCTTTCTAGCTTTATCTGGAGATATTTCCTTTGTCACCTTAGGCTTCAATGTGATCCAAAATATCTCTTTTCAGATTCAACAATAACAGGGCTACCAAACTGCTCCATGAACAGAATGGTGTAACTGTGTGAAATGAATTCACACATCACAAGGTTTCTTCTCAGAAAGCTTCTTTCTAGTTTTTATCTGAGGATTTTTCCTTTTTCATCATATTCTTCAATGTGCACTGGAATATCCCAACACACATTCCATGAAAAAAGTGTTAGCAAACATCTCAAAGAAAAGAACAGCGTAATTCTGAGACATGAATTCACACATCATGAAGAAGTTTCTCAGAATGATTCTTTCACAACTTTATCTGAGGATATTTCCCTTGTCACCATAGGCTTCAATGAGATCCAAATTATCCCTTCTCTAATACCCCAAAAATAGTGCAACCAAACTTCTGCATGAAAAGAATCATATAACTCTTGAGAGATGAATTCACAAATCACAAGTCAGTTTCTCAGTAAGCTTCTTTCTAGTTTCTGTGTGAGGATATTAACTTTTTCACCTTTTACCTCAATGTGCTCATGAATATCCCTTTGTAGATTCCAGGAAAATAGTGCTATCAAAGTGCTCTATGAAAAGAAAAGTGTAAACTCTTGTGATGAATTCACACATTACAAAACAGTTGCACAGAAAGTTTCTTTTTGTTTTTTATCTGAGGATATTTCCTTTGTCACTATAGGCTTCAATGCACTTCTAAATATCCTATTGCAGCTCCTCAAAAACAGTGTTACAAAACTGCTCAATGAAAAGTATGGTGTAGCACTGTATGATGAACTCACACATCACAAATCTGTTTCTGCAAAAGCTTCTTTCCAGTTTTTATCTGGGGATGTTTCATTTTTCACTCAAGGTGCTCCGGAATATCCCTTTGCAGATTCCACAAAAGCAGTGTTAGCAAACTGCTCCATGAAAAGAAAGGTGTAAATCCGTGAGATGAAACCACACATCACAAAGCAGTTTCTCGGAAGCTTCTTCCTAGTTTTTATCTGAGTTTCTCCTTTGCCAACATAGACTTCAATGCGATCCAAAATATTCCTTCTCAGATTCCTCAAAAACAGCGCTACCAAACTGCTCCATGAAAATAAATGTGTAACTCTGTGAGATGAATTCAAAAATCACACAGTAGTCTCTCAAAAAGCTTCTTAATAATTTTTGTCTGAGGATAATTATTTTTTCACCATAAGCTTCAATGCACTGAGAAATACACCATTGCTGATTTCTACAAAACAGTGTTAGCAAACTGCCCAATGAGAAGAACAGTTTAACTCTGTGAGATGAATTCATACATCACTAAGAAGTTTCTCAGAGAGCTTCTTTTTGGTGTTTATTTGAGGATATATACTTTTTCACTAGAGGCCTGAATGCACTCCCAAATATCGCTTTGCAGATTCTGTGGAAACAGTGTTAGCATACTGCACCATGGAAAGAGTGGTGTAACTCTGTTGGAGAATTCAAATATCACAAATAAATTCCTCAGAAAGCTTCTATCTAATTTTTATCTGGGGATATTGCCTTTGTCTCCCTAGGTCAATGCTATCCAAAATATCCCTTCTCAAATTAACCAAAAACAATGCTACAAAACTGATCCATGAAAAGAACCGTGTAACTCAGTGAGTCAAATTAACACAACATGAAGCAGTTTCTGAGAAATCTTCCTTCTAATTTTTATATTATGTTATTTCCTTTATCATCAAGACGTCCAATGTGCTCTGAAATATCCCATTGCAGATTCCAAGAAAAGTGTGCTAGAAAACTGCTCAATGGAAAGAACAGTGTAACTCTGTGAGATGAATTCACATATCACAAAGCACTTTCTCAGAAAGTTTCTATCTTGTCTTAATCAGAGGATATTTCCTGTCTCACCACAGACCTCAATGCACTCCAAAATATCCCTTTACAGATTCCCCAAAGCAGTGCTAACAAACTGCTCCATGAAAGGAGCAGTTTCCGAGAAATTTCCTTTCTAGTTTTTGTCTTAGGATATTTCCTTTGTTACCATATGCTTCAATGCACTCCAAAATATCCTATTGCATACTCCATGAAAACAGTGCTAGCAAAATGCTCAATGAAAAGGACATTGTAACTCCTTGAAAAAAATTCACATCACAAAGCATTTTCTCAGAAAGCTTTCCAATTTTTATCTGAGGATATTTCCTTTCCCACCATAGACTTCAATGTGCTCCAAAATATCCCTTTGGAGATTCCACAAAAACAGTGCTAGCACACTGCTCAATGAGAAGAATGGTGTAACTTTGTGAGATGAAATCACATCACATGGCAGTTTCTCAGAAAATTTGTCTACTTTTTATTGAGGATATTTCTTTTTCACCATAGGCCTGAATGCACTCCCAAATAACTTTTTGCAGATTCCATGACAACTATGTTAGCAAACTGCACCATGAAAAACAAGGTGTAACTCTGTGAGATGAAATCACACATCACAAAAAACTTTATCAGAAGGTTTCTTTGTAGTTTTTATCTGAGGATATTCCCTTTGTCACCATAGGCTTCAATGTGATCCAAAATATCCCTTCTCAGATTCCCCATAAACAATGACACCAAACTGATACATGAGAACAATCATGTAACTCTGTGAGATGAATTCACAAATCACATAGCAATTTCTCAGAAAGCTTCTGTCTAGTTTTTACTGGAGGATATTTTCTTTGCCACCATAGGTTTCAATGCCATCCAAATTATACCTTCGCAGATTTCCAAAAAACAGTGCTGCCAAACTGATCCATGAAAAGAATCATGTAACTCTGTGAGATGAGTTAACACTTCACAAAGCAGTGTCTCAGACAGCATCTTTCTAGTTTTTATGTGAGCATAGTTCCTTTCTCACAATAAGCTTCAATGCACTCAAAAAAGACAACAGTGTTAACAGACTAATCAATGAAAGGAACAGTGCAAATCTTTAGATGAATTTACACATCACCATGCAGTTTCTCAGAAAGCTTCTTTCTACTTTTTATATGAGGATATTCTGTTTCTCACTATAGATCTGACTGCGGTCCCAAATGTCCCTGTGCAAAGTCCACGAAAACAGTGTTAGCAAACTGCTTACTGAAAAGAATGGCATAACTCTAAGAGATGAATTCACACATCACAAATCAGAATCTCAGAAAGCATCTTTCTACTATTTATACGAGGATCTTTCCTTTGTCAACATAGGCATCAAAGCGCTCCCAAATATCTCTTTGCAGATTCCATGAAAACAGTGTACACAAACTTCTCCACAAAAGGAAAGAAGTACCTCTGTGCAATGAATTTACACATCTCTAGAACTTTCTCAGAAAGTTTCTATCTTGTTTTTATCTGAGAAAATTTCCTTTGTCACCATAGACTTTGATGTGATACAAAATATCCTCTCTCAGATTCCCCAAAAACAGTGCTACCATACTGCTCCTTGAAAAGAATCGTGTAACTCTGGGAGATGAATTAACACATCACAAAGCAGTTTCTCAGAAAGCTTCTTTCTAATTTTTGTCTGAGGATATTTCCTTTGGCACCATAGGCTTCAAGGCACTCCAAAATATCACAATGAAGATCCCAAGAACACAGTTTTAGATATATGTTCAATGAAAACAACAGTGTAACACTGTGAGAAGAATTCACTCATCACAAATTATTTTATCTGAAAGCTTCTTTCTAGTTTTTATATGAGGATATTCAGTTTTTCACCATAGGCCTCATGAACTCCCATATACCCCCTTGCACATTCCACGAAAACAGTGTTAGGAAACTACTCAATGAAAAGAATGGTGTAACTTTTTGAGATGAATTCACAGATCACAATGCAGTTTCTCAGAAACCTTCTTTCTAGTTTTTTTATGAGAATACTTTCTTTTTTGCCATAGGCCACAATGTGCTCCCAAATATCCCTTTGCAGATTCCATGAACACTGGGTTAGCAAACTGCTCCTTGAAAAGAAAGGTGTATCTTTGTGGGTTGAAATCACATATCACAAAGAACTTTCTCAGAAAACTTCTTTCTAGTTTTTATCTCAGGATTATTCCTTTGTCACCATAAGCTTCAAGGTGGTCCAAATTATCCCTTCTCAGATTGCCCCAAAACAGTGCTACCCAACTGCTCCATGAAAAGTTTCATGTAACTCTGTGACATGAATTCACAAATTACAAAGCAGTTTCTCAGAAAGCTTCTTTGTAGTTTTTGTCTGAGGTTGCTTCCTTTTTCACCATAAACTTCAATGCACCGCGAAATATCCCATTGCAGATTCCCCGAAAACAGGGCTTAGAAACTGTTTAATGAAGAGAAATGTGCAGCTCTATGAGATGAATTCACATATCACAAAGCAGTTTCACAGAAAGCTTCTTTCTAATTTTTATACGAGTGTATTTCCTTTGTCACCATAAACTTCAACGCACTCTGAAATATCCAATTTGATACTCCAAGAAAACAGTGTTAGCACACTGCTCAATGAAAAGAACAGTGTAACTGTGTGAGATGAATTCATGCATTGCATTTCAGTTTCTCAGAAAGCTTCCTTCTAGTTTTTAACTGAAGATATTTCCTTTTTCACCATAGGCTTCAATCCACTCCCAAGTATCCCTTGTAGATTCCACAAAAATTGATGTTAAACTGCCCCATGAAAAGAAAGGTGTAACGCTGTGAGGTGAAATAAAGCAACACAATGCAGTTTCTCAGAACGCTTTTTTCTAGTTTTTGTCTTAGTATATTTCCTTTGTCAGCCTAAAGTTTAATGCTCTCAAAAGTATCCCAATGCAGATTCCAAGAAAGAGTATTAGCAAACTGTTCAATGAAAAGGACAGTGTAATTCTATGAGGTGAATTCAGAAATTACAAAGCAGTATCGCGGAAAGCTTCTTCTTGCTTTTTATCTGAGGATATTTCCTTTGTCACCATTTGCATAAACGAGCTCCCAAATATCCCATTGCAGATTCCACACAAACACTGTTATCAAACTGCTCCATGAAAAGAATGGTGTAACTTGGTGAGATGAGTTCACACACCACAAAGGACTTTCTCAGAAAGCTTCTTTCTAATTTTTATGTGAGCATATTTCCTTTGTCACCCTAAGCTTCAATGCACTCTGAAATATCCCTTTGCAGATTCCAACAAAACAGTTTTAAGTAACTTCTCAATGAAAAGGACAGTGTAACACTGTGAGGTGAATTCATACATCAAAAAGTAGTTTCCTAGAAACCTTCTTCCTAGTTTTTATCTGATGATATGTCCTTTTCTACCATGGGCCTCTAGGTGCTCCGTATATCCCTTTGCAGATTCCACAAAACCAGTGTTAGCAATCACCTCAATGAAAAGAAAGCTGTAACTCGGTGAGGGGAATTCACACATCAAAAAGAAGTTTTGCATAATGCTTCTTTCTAGTTTTTTCCTGAGTATATTTCCTTTGTCACCACAGGACTCAAAGTGATCCAAAATATCCCTTCTCAGATTCCCCAAAAACAGCACAACCAATCTGCTCCATGAAAAGAATCGTGTAACTCTTTGAGATGAATTCACAAATCACAAAGCAGTTTCTCAGAAAGTTTCTTTCTAGTTTATCTCATGATATTTCCTTTGTCACCTTAATCTTCAATGTATGCAGAAATATCCCATTGCAGATTCCAACAAAACATGGTTGGCAAACTGCTCAATGAACAGAACAGTGTAACTCTGTGAGGTGAATTCACCCATCAGAAAGCAGTTTCTCAGAAAGGTTTTTTCTAGTTTTTATCTAAGGATATTTGCTTTTGCACCGTAGACCTCAAAGCAGTCCAAAATATCCCTTTGTGGATTCCATGAAAACAGTGTTATCAAACAGCAGAATGAAAACAATGGTGTAACCCTGTGACATGAATTTGTACATCACCAAGCAGTTTCTCATAAAGTTTTTTCTAATTATTATCTGAGGATATTTCCTTTGTCAACATAGACTTCATTGAAATCCAAAATATCCCTTCTCAGATTTCCCAAAAACAGTGGTATCAAACTGCACCATGAAAAGAATTGTGTAACTCTGTAAGATGAATTCAAACATCACAAGGAAGTTTCTTAGAAAGCTTCTGTCTAGTTTTAGTCTGAGTATATTTCTTATGTCACCATACGCTTCCATGCAATCCAAAATATCCCTTCTCAGATTACCA
>NW_012117277.1:419265-425249 GCF_000951035.1 Colobus angolensis palliatus
ACAAAGGACTTTCTCAGAAAGCTTCTTTCTAATTTTTATGTGAGCATATTTCCTTTGTCACCCTAAGCTTCAATGCACTCTGAAATATCCCTTTGCAGATTCCAACAAAACAGTTTTAAGTAACTTCTCAATGAAAAGGACAGTGTAACACTGTGAGGTGAATTCATACATCAAAAAGTAGTTTCCTAGAAACCTTCTTCCTAGTTTTTATCTGATGATATGTCCTTTTCTACCATGGGCCTCTAGGTGCTCCGTATATCCCTTTGCAGATTCCACAAAACCAGTGTTAGCAATCACCTCAATGAAAAGAAAGCTGTAACTCGGTGAGGGGAATTCACACATCAAAAAGAAGTTTTGCATAATGCTTCTTTCTAGTTTTTTCCTGAGTATATTTCCTTTGTCACCACAGGACTCAAAGTGATCCAAAATATCCCTTCTCAGATTCCCCAAAAACAGCACAACCAATCTGCTCCATGAAAAGAATCGTGTAACTCTTTGAGATGAATTCACAAATCACAAAGCAGTTTCTCAGAAAGTTTCTTTCTAGTTTATCTCATGATATTTCCTTTGTCACCTTAATCTTCAATGTATGCAGAAATATCCCATTGCAGATTCCAACAAAACATGGTTGGCAAACTGCTCAATGAACAGAACAGTGTAACTCTGTGAGGTGAATTCACCCATCAGAAAGCAGTTTCTCAGAAAGGTTTTTTCTAGTTTTTATCTAAGGATATTTGCTTTTGCACCGTAGACCTCAAAGCAGTCCAAAATATCCCTTTGTGGATTCCATGAAAACAGTGTTATCAAACAGCAGAATGAAAACAATGGTGTAACCCTGTGACATGAATTTGTACATCACCAAGCAGTTTCTCATAAAGTTTTTTCTAATTATTATCTGAGGATATTTCCTTTGTCAACATAGACTTCATTGAAATCCAAAATATCCCTTCTCAGATTTCCCAAAAACAGTGGTATCAAACTGCACCATGAAAAGAATTGTGTAACTCTGTAAGATGAATTCAAACATCACAAGGAAGTTTCTTAGAAAGCTTCTGTCTAGTTTTAGTCTGAGTATATTTCTTATGTCACCATACGCTTCCATGCAATCCAAAATATCCCTTCTCAGATTACCAAAAACAGTGCTACCAAACTGCTCCATGGACAGTATCATGTAACTCTGTGAGATGAATTCATATATCACAAAACAGTTTCTCAGAAAGTTTCTGTCTAGTTTTTATCTCTGGATATTTACTTTGTCAACATAAGCTTCAATGCACTCCGAAATATCACATTGCAGTTTCCAAGAAAACAGTGCTGGCAACCTGCTGACTTAAGACACGAGTGTAACTCAGTGAGATGAATTCACACATCACAAAGCAGTTTCTCAGAAAGCTTAGTTCTAGTTTTTGTCTGAGGATATTTCCTTCATCACCATAGGCTTCAATGCACTCCCAGATATTCTACTGCAGATTCCAAAAATACAGTGTTTTCAAACTGGTCAATGAAAATAACAGGTAACTCGGTATGATGAACTCAAAAATCACAAACCAGTTTCTCAGAAAGTTTCTTTCTAGTTTTTATCACAGTATATTTCCTTTGTCACCATATGCTTCAATGCACTCCGAAATATCCAATTGCAGATTCCAGGAAAATAATGTTAGTAAACTGCTCAATGAAAACAACATTGTAACTCTCTGAGGTAAATTCACAAATCACAAAGCAATTTATCAAAAGGATTCTTTCTAGTTTTTATGTGAAGATATTTCCTATTTCACCATGGTACCCAAAGTGCTCCAAATATCCCTTTACAGAATCCATGAAAGCAGTGTTGGCAATCTTCTCCATGAAAAGAAATGTGCTACCCTATAAGGTGAATTCACACATCATGAAGAAGTTTCTGAGAAAGAGTCTTTCTAGTTTTGATCTGTGTATATTTCCATTGTTACCATAGACTTCGAAGTAATCAAGAATATCCCTTTTCAGATTACTGAAAAAAAGTGTTACCAAACTGATCCAAGAAAAGAATCCTGTAACACTGTGAGATGAATTAACCCACACAAACGTTGTTTCTCAGAAAGAATTTTCTAGTTTTTATATGAGGATATTTCCTTTGTCATCATAAGCTCCAATGCGTTCCAAAATATGTCTTTGCAGATACCAAGAAAACTGTGATAGCAAACTCCTCAATGAAAAGTACAGTATAACTCTGTGAGGTGAATTCACACATAGCAAAACAATTTTTCAGAAGGCTTCTTTCTAGTTTTTGTCTCAGGATATTTTCTTTTTCACCACAGGCCTCACTGTGCTCGTTAACATCTCTTTGCAGATTCCACGAAAATAGTGTTAGGAAACTGCTCCATGAAAAGAAAGGTGTGCATATGTGAGATGAATTCACACATCACAAAGCAGTTTCTCAGAATGTTTCTTTTTGGTTTTTGTCTGAGGGTATTTCCTTTGTCACCATATTCTTCAGTGCACTCCCAAATATCTTATTGCAGATTCCATGAAAACAGTTTCAGCAAACTGCTCCAAGAAAAGAATCGTGCTACTCTGTGAGATGAATACGCACCTCATAAAGCAGTTTCTCAGAAAGCTGCTTTCTAATTTTTATCTGAGGATATTTCCTTTTTCAAAATAGGCTTCAATGCGATCCAACTTATCCCTTCTCAGATTCACCAAAAACAGTTTTAATAAATTGCTCCATGAAAGGAATTGTGTAACTCTGTGAGATGAATTCACTCATCTCAAAGCAGTTTCTCAGAAAGTTTCTTTCCAGTGTTTATTTGAGGATATTTACTTTTTCACTGTAGGCCTCAATGTGCTTTCAAATATACCTTTGCAGATTAGACAAAAACAGTGTTAGCACACTGCTCCATGAAAAAAAGAGATGTAAATCTGTGACATGAATTCACACATCACAAAGCAATTTCTCAGAAATCTTCTATCTAGTTTTTATCAGAGAATATTTCCTTTTTCACCATATTCCTCACTGTTCTCTCGATCATCCCATTGCATATTCCAAGAAAAAAGTGGTAGCGAATCTCTCAATGAAAAGAAAGGTGTAAAACTGTGATATGAAATCATGCACCACAAAGTAGTTACACAGAAGGTTTCTTTTTTGTTTTTATCTGGGGATATTTCCTTTGTCACCGTAAGTTTCAATGCAATCCAAAATATCCTATTTCAGATTCCATGAAAACAGTGTTAGCAAAATGCTCAATTAAAAGAACACTGTAACTCTGTGAGATGAGTTCACACATCACAAAGAAGTTTCTCAGAAAGTTTCTTTCTCGTTTTTATCTGGGATATATCCATTTTTGCTTTAGTCCTCAATGTTCTTCCAAACATACCCTTGCAATTTCACGAAAACAATGTTAGCAAACTGCTCAATGAAAATAACAGTGTAACTCTGTGTGGTACATTGGCATATCACAAAGCAATTTCTCAGAAAGCTTCTTTCTAGTTTTTATCTGAGGATATTTCCTTTCTCACCATAGTCCTCAAAGCACTCATGAATATCCCTTTGAAGTTTCCATGAAAGTAGTGTTAGCAATCTCTCCATGAAAAGGAAGGTATAAATTTGTGAGATGAATTCACCAATCACAAAACAGTTTCTAAGAAAGTTTCTTTTTGTTTTTTTGTCTGAGGATATTTCCTTGGTCACCATAGGCTTCAATGCGCTCCCAAATATCCTATTGCTACTATACTGCTCCTTGAAAAGAACAGTGTAACTCTGTGACATGAATTCACATATCACAAAGCTGTTTCTCAGAAAGCTTCTCACTAGTTTTTACCTGAGGATATTTCCTTTTCACCATATTACTCAATGTGCTCCCTAATATACCATTGCAGATTCCACAAAAAAAAGTGTTATCAAACTACTTGATGAAAAGAAAGGTGTACCTCTTTGAGATGAATTCTCACATCACAAAGTATATTCTCAGAAAGCTTCTTTCTAGTTTTTATCTGAGGATATTTCCTTTGTCACCATAGGCTTCATTGCTATCCACAATATCCCTTCTCAGATTCCCCAAAGACAGTACTACCTAAATGTTCCATTAAAAGTTTCATGTAACTCTGAGAGATGAATTCACAAATCACAAAGCAGTTTCTCAGAAAACTTCTTTCTTGCTTTTGTCGATGGATATTTCCTTTTTCACCATAGGCCTCAATGTGCTCATTAATATCCCTTTTCAGATTCCACAAAAATAGTGATAGCAAACTGCTCCATGGAAAGAAAGGTATAATATGTGCGAAGAATTCACACATCACAAAGCAGTTTCTCAGAAAGCTTGTTTTTGGTTTTTATCTGAGGATATTTCCATTGTCACCATAGGCTTCAATGCAATTCCAAATATCCTATTGCAGATTTCCAAACAACAGTGCTACCATACTGCTGCCTGAAAAAGATGATGTAGCTCTCTGAAATGAATTTAGACATCACAAAAGTGTTTCTAATTAAGCTTCTTGCTAGTTTTGATATGAGGATATTTTCTTTTTTACCTCATTGCTCTATGCGCTCATGAATATCCCAATGCAGATTCCAAGAAAAAAGTGTTAGCAAACTTCTCATTGAAAATAATGGGGTAACATTTTGAGATGAATTTACACATCAAAAAATAGTTTACCAGAATAATTGTCTTTGGTTTTTATCTGAGGATATTTACTTTTTCACCAGAGGCTTCAATGTGCTCCAAAATATCCTATTGCAGATTCCATGAAAACAGTATTATCAATTTGTTCAATGAACATAATGGTGTAAGCCTGCAAGATGAATTCACACTTCACAAAGCAGTTTCTCAGAAAGATGCTTTCTAATTTTTATCTGAGGCTATTTCCTATTTCACCATAGGCCTCAATGTGCTCCCTAATATCCCTTTGAAAATTCATTAAAACAATGTTAGCAAACTCTAAATGAAAAGAAAGGGGTAACTATTTGAGAAGAATTCACACATCACAAAGAACTTTCTCAGAAAGTTTCTTTTCTGGTTTTTATCTGAGGATATTTGCTTTGTCACCGTAGACTTCAATGCACACAAAAATATCCTACTGCAGATTCCAAACAAACTGTGTTAAAAAACTGCTGCTATCTTGCAGTGTGCTCCCAAATATATCCTCTTAGATACCATAAAAACAGTGATGCCGAACTGCTCAATCAACAAAAAGGTTCAACTCTATGAGATAAACAAACACATCCAAAACCTTTTCTCAAAGAATCGTATAACTCTGTAAGATGAATTCACACATCACAATGCAGTTTCTCAGAAATCTTTTTTCTAATTTTAATCTGAGGATAATTCCTTTCTCACCATTGGCTTCAATGTGCTCCCAAATATCCTACTGCAGATTCCACGAAACCAATGTTATCAATATGCTCAATGTAAAGAATGGTGTAAATCTGTAAGAAGAATTCACACATCACAAAGCAGTTTCTCAGGAAGCTTCTTTCTAGTTCTTAATCTGAGGGTATTTCTTTTTTCACTATAATCCTCAATGCACTCCCAAATATCCCTTCGCAGATTCCATGAAAACAGTGTTAGCAAACTGCTCTATGAAAAGAATGGTGTAAAACTGTGAGATGATTTCAAGCACCACATGTAACTTTCTCATAAACCTTCTTTCTAGTTTTTATCGGAGGATATTTCCTTATCTCCAAAAGCTTCAATGTGAAACAATATATCCCTCCTCAGATTCCCCAAAAAGAGTGCTACCAAATTGATCCATGAAAAGAGTCCTGTAACTCTGTGAGATTAATTAACAAATCACAAAGCAGCTTCTCGATCTTTCTGGTTATAATATGAGGGTATTTAATTTGTCACTATAAGCTTCAAAATGCTCCAAAATGTCCTTTGCAGATACCCCAAAAATAGTTAGGAAACTGCTCCATGAAAAGAAAGGTGTAACACTGAGAGATGAATTCACCCATAACAAAGCAGTTTCTCAGAAAGCTTCTTTCTAGTTTAAATCTGACGATATTTCATTTT
>NW_012117277.1:425924-427993 GCF_000951035.1 Colobus angolensis palliatus
TTCCATTACAGTTTCCATAAAACTGGTGGCAGCAAACTGCTCCATGCAAATAAACCTGTAACTCTGTGAGATGAATTAACACATCACAAAGCGGTTTCTCAGAAAGCTTCTTTCTAGTTTTTGTCTGAGAATATTTCCTTTTTCATTGTAGGCTTCAATGTGCTCCCAATTAATTATCTCCTCTCAGATACCAAAAAAGCTGTGATGCTGAACTGCTCAATCAATAAAAAGGTTAAACTCTATGATAAAAATACACATATTAGAAAACTCTTTGTCAAAATGTTTCTCTACAATTTTTGTCTGAGGTTATTTCATTTTTCACCATAGGCCTCTATGACCTGAGGAATATCCCTTTGATGATTCCATATGGTGCTACCAAACTGCTCCCTGAAAAGAATCGTGTAACTCTGTGAGATGAATTCACAAATCACAAAGCAGTTTGTCAGAAAGTTTCTTTCTAGTTTTTGTCTGAGGATATTTTCTTTGTCACCCTAAACTTTAATGCACTTCAATATATCCCATTGCAGACTCCAAGAAAACTGTGTTAGCAAACTGATCAATGAAAAGAACAGTGTAACTCTGTGAGATGAAATCACACATCACAAAGCAATTTGTCAGAAAGCTTCTTTTTTGTATTTGTCTGAGGATATTTCCTTTGTCACCAGAGGCTTCAGTGCGCTCCAAACTATCCAATGAAAATTCCACAAAAACATTGTTAGCAAACTGCTAAATGAAAAGAACGGTGTAACTCCATGAGTTGAATTCACATTTCACAAAACTGTTTCCCAGAAAGATTCTTTCTAGTTTTTATCTGCGAATATTTCCTTTTTCACCATAGGCCTCAATGCGCTCCCAGATATCCCTTTGCATATTCCACGAAAACAGTGTTAGCAAATTGCTAAATATTGCCTTTTTCACCATAGACTTCGATGTGATCCAAAATGTCTCTTCTCAGATTCCCCAACAACAGTGCTAGCAAACTGATCCATGAAAAGAATCATGTAACTCTGTGAAGTCAAATAACACATCACAAAGCGGTTTTGAAGAGAGCTTCTTTCTAGTTTTTATATGAGGATATTTCACATCAGCTTCAATGTGCTACATAATATCCCATTTCAGATTCCAAGAAAACAGTGTTAGCAAACTACACAACGAAAATATCAGTGTAACTCTGTGAGATGAATTTGCAAATCAAAAAGCAGTTTCTCAGAAAGCTTCTTTCTAGTTTTTATATGAGGACATTTCCATTGTTACTGTAAGCTTCAAAGCAGTCTGAACTATCCCACTGAATATTCCAAGAAAACCGTGTTATAAAACTGCTCAATGAAAAGAAGAGTGTAAATCTGTGAGATGAATTCACACATTACATAGCAGCTTCTCAGAAAGCTTTCTTCTAGATTTTATCTGAGGATAGTTCCTTTTCACCATAATCCTCAATGCGCTCGCAAATATCCCTTTGCAGTTCCAATGAAAGCAGTGTTTAGAAACTGCTCCATGAAAAGAAAGGTGTAAGTCTCTGAGATTAATTCAGGCATCACAAAGAAGTTTCTCAGAAAGCTTCCTTTTAGTTTTTATCTGGGAATAATTCCCTTTTCACTATAGGAATCATTGTGCTCCAAAATGTCCCATTCCAGACTCTGTGAGATAAATTCACACATCATAAAGAACTTTCTCAGAAAGCTTATTTCTAGTTTTTATTGAAGGATGTTTCCTTTGTCACCAATGATTTCAATGTGATCCAAAATATGCTTCCTCAGATTCCCCAAAAACAGTGCTATCAAACTGATACACGAAAAAAATTTTATAACTCTGTGAGATGAATTAACACATCACAAAGCAGTTTCTCAGAAGTTTGTTTCCAGTTTTTAACAGAGGATATTTCCCTTGTCTCCATAAGCTTCAATTCCAAAATATCCCTGAGCTGCTCAATGAAAAGAACAGTGTATCTCTGAGAGATGAATTGACACATCACAAAGCAGTTTCTCAGAAAGCTTCCTTCTAGTTTTAATTTGAGGATATTTTTCTTTTCACTATAGGCCTCAATGCACTCTCCAATATACCTATGCAGA
>NW_012117277.1:428573-434939 GCF_000951035.1 Colobus angolensis palliatus
AAAAAAAGTTAGCAAACTACTGCATGAAAATAAAGGTGCACCTCTGTGAGATGAATTCACACATCACAAAGAACTTCCTCTGAAAGCTTATTTCTAGTTTTTATCTAAGGCTGTTCCTTTGTCACCATCGGCTACAATGTGATCAAAAATATCCTTCCTCAGATTCCCCGAAAACAGTGCTACCAAACTGATTCATGAAAGCAATCGTGTAACTCTGTGAGATGAATTTACAAATCACAAAGTGGTCTCTCAGAAAGCTTCTTTCTAGTTTATATATGAGGATATTTCCTGTGTCACCATAAGCTTCAATGCACTCTGAAATATCCCTTTGCAGACTCCAAGAAAACAGTAATAGCAAACTACTCAACAAAAAGAACAGTGTAACTCTGCTAGATTAATTCACACATCAGAAAGCAGTCTCTCCAAAAGCTTCTTTCTACTTTTATATAAGGATATTTCTTTTGTTTCCAGAAGCTTCAATGCGCTCCAAAATATCAGAAGGCAGATTCCAGGAAAACAGTGTAAGCAAACTGCTCAATGCAAAGCACAGTGTAAATATGTAAGATTAATTAACACATCACAAAGCTGTTTCTCAGAAAGTTTGTTTCTAGTTTTTATCTGAGGATATTTCTCTTTTCATCATTTTCCTCAATGCGTTCTGGAATATCCCATCGCAGATTCCATAAAAAAATTTTTAGGAAACCTCTCAATGAAAATATCAGTGTAACTCTGTGAAATGAATTCACATATCAAAAAGGAGTTTCTCAGAGATCTTCTTTCTAGTTTCTATCAGAGGATATTTACTTTGTCACCATAAGCTTCAATTCCATCCAAAATATCACTTCTCAGATTCCTCAAAAAGAGTGCTACAAAACTGCTCCACGAAAAATATCATGTAACTCTGAGAGATGAATACACAAATCACAAAGCAGTATCTCTGAAAGCTTCTTTCTAGTTTTTTTCTGAGGATACTTCCTTTTTCACCGTTTGTCTCAATGTGATCGGGAATATCCCTTTGCAGATTCCAGGAAAATAGTGTTAACAAACTGCTCCATGAAAAGAAAGGTGTAAGTCTGTGAGGCGAATTCACACATCACATAGCAGTTTCTCAGAAAACTTCTTTTTGATTTTTTATCTGAGGATATTTCCATTGCTACCATAGGCTTCAATTTGACCCAAAATATCCCTTCTCAGATTCCCCAAAAACTGTACTACAAAATTGTTCCATGAAAAATGGTGTAACTCAGTGAGATGAATTCACATATCACAAAGATGTTTCTCACATAATTTCTTTCTAGTTTTAATCTGAGGATAATTCCTTTTTCACCATTTCCTCAATGTGCTTCTGTATAACCCTTTGCAGATTAAACGAAAAGAATGGTAGCAAACTTCTCAATGACAAGAAAGGTGTAACTCCATGACATGAATTCACACATCACAAAGAACTTTCTCAGAAAGTTTCTTTTTGGTTTTGATCTGAGGATATTTCCTTTGTCACCACAGGCTTCAATGCACTCCCAAATATCCTATTGCAGATCCATGAAAACATTGTTAGCAAATGGCTCCAAGAAAAGGATTGTGTAACTCTGTTAAATGAATTCACACATCAGGAAAAGTATCACCTGAAGCTTCTTTCTAGTATTTTCTGAGGATATTTTCTTTGTCACCCTTGGCTTCAATGTGATCCAAAATATCCCCACTCAGATTCCCCAAAAACAGTGCTACCAAAGTTCTCTATGAAAAGAACGGTGTAACTCTGTGAGATGAATTTGCACATCACAAAGAAGATTCTCAGAATGCAACTTTATAGATTGTATCTGAGGATATTTCCATTGTCACTGCAGACTTCAATGCGATTCAAATATCCCTTCTAAGATTCCCCAAAAACACTGCAACCAAACTGACCCTAGAAAAGTATTGTACACCTCTGTGAGATGAATTAACACATTACATAGGAGTTTCTCAGTAAGCTTCTTTTTGATTTTTATCTGAGAATATTTCCTTTGTGACCATAGGCTTCAATGCACTCCAAAATATCCCTTTGCAGATTCCAGGAAAACAGTGTTAGAAAACTGCTCCATGAAAAGAAAGGTATAACTCTGTGCGATGAATTCACACATCACAAAGGAATTTCTTACAATGCTTCTTTCTAGTTTTTATCTGAGAATACTCCCTTTGTCACCATAGGCTTCAGTTTGATCCAAAATATCCCTTCTTAGTTTCCCCAAAAATGGTGCTAGCAAACTGTTCCATTAGAATTTTCATTAATTCTGTGAGATGAATTCACCAATCACAAAGCAGTTTCTCAGAAAGTTTCTTTCCAGTTTTTGTCTGAGGATGGTTCCTTAATCACCATAAGCTTCAATGCGCTCCAGAATATCCCTTTGCAGACTCCAATAAAACAGTTTTAGCAAACTTCACAATGAAAAGAACATTTTAATTCTATTGGATGAATTCACATATCACAAAGAAGTTTCTCAGTAAGGTTCTTTCTAGTTATTATCTGAGTATATTTGCTTCTCCACAATAGGCCTAACTGCACTACTAAATATCCATTTGCACATTCCACGAAATGGTGTTAGCAAACTACTCCATTCAAAGAAATGTGTAACTCCTTGAGATGAGTTCACACATGACAAAGAAATTTCTCAGAAAGCTTTTCTAGTTTCTCTATGAAGATATTTCCTTTGCCACCATAGGATTTAATGTGATTCAATATATCCCTTCTCAGATTCCACAGAAAGAGTGCTACTAAAGTGCCCCATGAAAAGAATTGTGTAGTTCTGTGACATGAATTAACATATCACAAAATGATTTCTAAGAAAGCTTCTTTCTAGTTTTTATATGAAGATATCTCCTTTGTCACCATAAGCTTCAGTTTGCTCATAAATATCCCATTGCAGATTCCAAAAAAAGACTGTTAGCAAACTGCTCAATGAAAGGAACAGTGTAACTCTGTGGTATGAATTCACACATCACAAAGCAGTTTCTCAGAAACCTACTTTCGAGTATCTGAGAATATTTCCTTTCCCACGATAGGCCTCAATGCATTCCCAAATATCCCTTTGCAGATTTCATGAAAACAGTGTTACCACACGGATCCATGGAAAGAATTGTGTAACTCTGTGACATGAATTAACACATCAGAAAGCAGTTTCAAAGAAAGGTGTTCTTTCTAGTTTTTATGTGAAGATATTTCCTTTTCCATCATTGGCTTCAATGCGCTCCCAAATATCCCATCTCAGGCACCACAAAAAGCTTGATGTCAAAGTGCTTCCTCAACGGAAATGCTACCTCTATGAGATGAATGCAAACATCACAAAGGAGTTTCTCTGAAAGCTTCTCTCCTGTTGTTACCTGAAGTAATTTCATTTTTCATCTGAGGCCTCTATGAGCTCCCAAATATCCCTCTGCAGATACCACAAAAACAGTGCTAACCAACTGCACCACGAAAAGAATGATGTAACTCTGTGAGATAAATTGACCCATCCCAAAGTGGTTTCTCAGGAAGCTTCCTTCTAGTTTTTATCTGAGGATATTTCTTTTTCCACCATAGGCTTCAATGTGTTCACAAATACTCTTCTCAGACACCACCCAAACAGTGATGCCAAAGTGCTCCCTCAACAGAAATGGTTAGCTCTATGAGATGAAAGCACACATCCCAATGGAGTTTCTCAGAAAGCTTCTCTCCTGTTTTTAACTGAATATATTACTTTTTTCACCATTGAACTCTATATGCTCCAGAATAAACCGTTGGAGATTCTACAAAAACCGTGTTACCAAATTGCTCAATGAAAATAAAATTGAAACTCTGTGAGATGAATTCACCCATCACAAAGCAGTTCCTCAGAAAGCTTCTTTCTAGTTTAAATCTGATGATATTTCCTTTTACATTATAGGCTTCACTGTGATCCCAAATGTCTCCTCTCAGATACCATAAAAACAGTGATGTCGAACTACTCCATCAAGAAAAATTGTAAACTCTATGATACGAATACACACATCAGAAAACCGTTTCTCAAAAAGCTTCTCTGCAGATTTTATCTGAAGTTATTTCCTTTTCATTATAGGCCTCTAGAAGCTCCCGACTATCCCTTTGCAGATTCCGTAAAAACAGCATGACCAAACTGCTCCATGAAAAGAATCATGTAACTCTGTGAGATGAATTCACAAATGAAAAGTAGTTGTCAAAAACCTTCTTTCTAGTTTTTGTCTGAGGATATTTCCATTGTCACCCCAATCTTCAATGTACTACAAAATATCCCATTGTAGATTCCAAGAAAACAGTGTTAGGAAACTCATCAATGTAAAGAACAGTGTTCTGAGGGTATTTCCTTTTTCACTGTAGGCCTCAATGCGCTCCAAAATATCCCTTTGCAGATTCCACGAAAAGAGTGTTAGCAAACTGCTCCATGAAAGGAAAGGTGTAACTCTGTGAGATGTATTCACACATCACAAATAACTTTCTCAGAAAGCTTCTTTCTTGTTTTTATCTGAGGAGAGTTCCTTTGTCACCACAGGCTTCAAAGTGATTAAAAATATCCCTTCTCACATTCCCTGAAAACAGTGATACCAAACTGCTCCATAAATAGAATCATGTAACTCTGAGAGATGAATTAAATCATAGCAAAGCATTTTCTCAGATAGCTTCTTTCTAGTTTTTATATGAAGATATTTCCTTTTCCATCATAGGCTTCAATGTGCTTCCAAATATCCCTTCTCAGATACCACAAAAACAGTGATGCCAAAGTGCTCCCTCAACAGAAATGTTTAGCTCTATGAAATGAATGCACACATCACAACGAGTTTCTCAGAAAACATCTCTCCAGTTTTTACCTGAAGAATTTTCTTTTTTCACCTTAGAATTCTATGTGCTTCCAAATATCCCTCTGCAGATTCCACAAAAATAGTGCTAACAAACTGCTCCATGAAAAGAATGATGTAATTCTGTGAGATAAATTGACCAATCACAAAGCAGTTTCTCAGGAAGTATCTTTCTATTTTTTATCTGAGGATATTTCCTTTTTCACCATAGGCTGTAATGGATTCCCAAATATCACTTCTCAGACACCATAAAATCAGTGAAGCAAAAGTGAAACATTTAGGTCAGCAGAAACATTTAGCTAAATGAGATGAACACACACATCATAAAGGAGTTTCTCAGAAAGCTTACCTCCAGTTTTTACATGAAGAATTTTCTTTTTTCACCTTATGCCTCTTTGTGTTCCCAAATATCCCTCTGCATATTCCACAAAAAAAGTGCTACAAAACTCCTCAATGAAAAGAAAGTTGTAACTCTGTGAGATGATTTCGCTCATCACAAAGTAGTTTCTCAGAAAGCTTCTTTCTAGTTTACATCTGAGGATATTTCCTTTTTCACCATAGGCTTCAATGTGCTCCAAAATTCATCCCTTCAGATACCACAAAACAGTGACGCCAAACTGCTCAATCAACAAAAAGTTAAACTCTATGAGATGAATAAGCACATCAAAAGCCATTTCTCGAAAAGCTTCTCTCCAGTTTTTATCTGAAGTTATTTCCTTTTTCACCACAGGCCTCTAGGAGGTCCCGAATATCCCTTGGCGGATTCCATAAAAACAGTGCTAACAAACTGCTCCATGTAAAGAATCGTGTAACTCTGTGCAATGAATTAACAAAACACAAAACAGTTTTTCAGAATGCTTCTTTCTAATTTTTGTCAGAGAATATTTTCTTTGTCACCCTAAACTTGAATGTGCTCCAAAATATCAAATTGCATATTACAAGAAAACAGTGTTAGCATACTGCTCAATGAAAAGAACAGTGTATCTCTGTGAGATGAATTCACACATCACAAAGTAGTTTCTCCAAAAGCTTCATTCTAGTTTTAATCTGATATTTCTTTTTTCATCATAGATCTCAAAGTGCTCCCAAATATCCTTTTACAGATTTCATGAAAACAGCGTTACCAAGCGGCTCCATGAAAGGAAAGGTGTAACTATATGAGATGAATTCACATATCACAAAGCAGTTTCTCAGACAGCTTCTTTCTAGTTTTTATCTGAGGAGATTTCCTTTATCAGAATAGCCTTCAATGGGATCCAAAATATCCCTTCTCAGATTCCCCAAAAACAGTGCTACCAAACTGCTCCATGGAAAGAATCGTGTAACTCTGTGAGACGAATTCACAAATAGCAAAGCAGTTTTTCAGAAATCTTTCTATTTTTTGTCTGAGGATATTTCCTTTTTCTCCATAGGCTTCAATGCCTTAGCGAATATCCCTTTGCAGATTCCATGAAAAGAGTGCTCGCAAACTGCTCAATGAAAATAAAGGTGTAAATGTGTGAGTTGAATTCACACATTACAAAGAAGTTTCTCAGAAAGTTT
>NW_012117277.1:435254-440392 GCF_000951035.1 Colobus angolensis palliatus
CGCAATGAAAAGAAAGGTGTAACTCTCTGAGATGAATTCACCCATCACAAAGTAGTTTCTCAGAAAGCTTCTTTCTAGTTTATATCTGATGATATTTCCTTTTTCACCATTGGCTTCAATGTGCTCCCAAATAATTCTTCTCAGATACCACAAAAACAGTGATGTTGAACTGCTCAATCTACAAAAAGATTAAACTCTATGAGGTGAATACACACATCATGAAACCATTTCTCGAAAAGCTTCTCTCCAGTTTTTATCTGATGTTATTTCCTTTTTCACCATAGACCTCTAGGAGCTCCCGAACATCCCTTTGCAGATTTCATAAAAACAATGCAGCCAAACTGCTCAAAGAAAACAAAGGTGGAACTCTGTGTGATGAATTCCCCCATCACAAAGAAATTTCTCAGAAAGGTTCTTTATAGTTTTTATCTCAGGATATTTCCTTTTCCACCATCGACTTCCACACGCTCTCAAATATACCTTCTCAGACACCACAAAAACAGTGATGCCAAGCTGCTCTCCCAACAGAAAGTGCTACCTCTATGAGATGAATGCATGCATCACAAAGGAGTTATTGCAAACTTTCTCTCCAGTTTCAATCTGAAGATATTTCCTTTTTCAACATTGGCAACTATCCACTCTCTAATATCCCTTTCTATATTCCCAAAAAAACTTTGTTACCACACTCCTCAATGAAGAGAAAGATTTAACTCTGTGAGATGAATTCACCCATCACAAAACAGTTTTTCAGAAAGCTTCTTTCTAGTTTTTATCTGAGGGTATTTCCTTTTTCACCATAGGCTTCTCTGCGCTCTGAATATAGCTTTGTAGATTCCACAAAAACTGGGTAATCAAGATGCTCAATGAAATGAATGGTTTACATATGGGAGATGAATTCACCTACCACAAAGAAATTTCTCAGAAAGATCCTTTCCAATTTTTAACTGTGTATATTTACTTTTACACCCGGAACATCAATGTGCTTCAAATATCCCTTCTCAGACACCAAAAAAACAGTGAGACCATACTGCTATATCAACAGAATGGTTTATCTCTAAGAGAAGAATACACACATCACAAAACAGTTTCTCAAAAGCCTTCTCTCCAGTTTTTATCTGAAGATATTTCCATTTTCACCATAGACCTCTATGAGCTCCTGAAAATCCCTTTGCAGATTCCTCAAAAACAGTAATACGAATCTGCTCGATGAAAAGAAAGGTGTAACTCTTTGAGAAGAATTCACCGATCACAAAGCAGTTTCTCAGAAAGCTTGTTTCTAGTTTTATCTGAGGATACTTCCTTTTTCACTATAGACCTCAATTTGCTCAGGAATATGCCATTACAGATTACATGACAATGGTGTTAGCAAACTGCTCCATGAAAATAAAGGTGTAACCCTGTGAGATGAATTTACACATCTCAAAGAACTTCCTCAGAAAGCTTCTTTCTAGTTCATATCTGAGGTTATTTCTTCATCACCATAGGTTTTAATGCGATCCAAAATATCCCTGCTCAGATTCCCCAAAAACAGTGCTAAGAAACTGATCCATGGAAAGTGTCGTGTAACTCTTTGAGATGAATTAACACATCACAAAACAGTTTCTCAGAAAGCTTCTTTTTCGTGTTTATATGAGGATATTTCCTTTGTCATGCAAAACTTCAATGGGCTCAAAAATATCCCATTGCAGATTCCGAGAAAACAGTGTTAGCAAACTGCTTAATGAAAAGAACAGTGTAACTCTGTGAGGTGAACTCACACATCACAAACAAGTTTCTCAGGAAGTTTCTTTCAAGACTTTATCTGAGGATATTTCCTTTGTCACCATAGGCTTCAATGGGTTCCAAAATATCCCATCTCAGATTCCCCAAAAACAGTGCTACCCAACTGCTCCATGAAAAGAATGCTGTAACTCTGTGAGATGAATTCATACATCACAAAATAGTTTCTCAGAAAGCATCTTTCTATTTTTTGTCTTAAGATATTTCCTTTTTCAACATTTGCCTCAATGCACTCACGAAGAATCCTTTGCAGATTCCACAAAAAGACTGTTAGCACACTGCTCAATGAAAAGAAAGGTGTAAATTGGTGACATTAATTCACACATCACAAAGCAGTTTCTCAGAAAGCTTCTATTTGTTTTTTGTCTGAGGAAAATTCTTTTGTCACCATAGGTTTCAATACATACCTAAATATCCCTTCTCAGACAACACAAAAACAGTGATGCCAATGTCCTCCCTCAGGAGAAACTTTTAGCAATATGAGATGAATGCACGCATCAGAAAGCATTTTCTCCAAAAGCTTCTCTCCAGTTTTTACCTGGAGAATTTTATTTTTTCACCTTAGGCCTCTAGGAGCTCCCAAATATCCCTTTGCAGATTCCATAAAAACAATGCTACCAAACTGCTCAAAGAAAACAAAGGTGTAACTCTCCATGAATTCACCCATCAGAAATCAATTTCTCAGAAAACTTTTTTCTAGTTTTTATCTCAGGATATTTCCTTTTCTACCATTGGCTTCCATGTGCTCCCAAATATCCCTTCTCAGACACCACAAAAACAGTGATGCCAAACTGCTCTCTCAGCAGAAAGCTTTACCTCTATGAGATGAATGCACACATCACAAAGGAATTATCAGAAACTTTCTCTCCAGTTTTCACCTGAAGATATTTGCTTTCTCAATCTTGGCCTCTATGCGCTCCTGAATATTCCTTTGCATATTCCACAAAAGTAATGTTACCAAACTGCTCAATGAAAAGGAAGATTTACCTTTGTTAGATGAAGTCAACCATCACAAGACAGTTTGTCAGAAAGCTTCTTTCTAGTTTTTCTCCGAGGTTATTTCCTTTTTAACCATAGGAATATCCCTTTGTAGATTAAACAAAAAGAGGGTTACCAAATTGTTCAATGAAAAGAATGGTTTACCTCTGGGAGGTGAATTCACCTATGACAAAGAAATTTCTCAGAAGGCTCCTTTCTAGTTTTTATCTGTGTATATTTACTTTTCCACAATCGGCGTCAATGCACTCCCAAATATCCCTTCTCAGACACCACAAAAAAAGGGATGCCAAACTTCTCAATCAACAACGTGGTTCATCTCTATGAGGTGAAGACATATATCACCAAACAGCTTCTCAAAAACCTTATCTCCAGTTTTTATCTGGAGATATTTCCTTTTTCAGCATAGGCCTTTATGAGTTCCCGGAAATTCCTTTACAGATCCCCAAAAACAGTACTACCAAACTGTTCAATGAAAAGAAAGCTGTAACTCTGTGAAATGAATTCACTTATTACAAAACAGTTCCTCAGAAAGCTTTTCTCTAGCGTTTGTCTGAGGATATTTCCTTTGTCACCTTAAGTTTCAATGTGCTCCAAATTATCCCATTACAGATTCCAAGAATACAGGGTGAGCAAACTGCTCAATAAAAAGAACAGTGTAACACTGTTAGACGAATTCCCACATCACCAAACAGTGTCTCAGAAAGCTTCTTTTTGGTTTTATCTCAGCATATTTCCTTTGTCACCTTAGGCTTCAATGCACTCCAAAATATCCTAATTCAGATTCCATGAAAACAGTGTTATCAAACTGCTTGATTAAATGAAATGTGTTAGATAACACTTTTTTTAGTGGAATCTGCAATAGGATATTTGGGAGCACATTGAAGCCTATGGTGACAAAAGAAATATGGTCAGATATAAAACAAAAAGAAGCTTTCTGTGAAACTGCTTTGTGATGTACGAATTCACCTCACTGAGTAACACTGTTCTTTTCATTGAGAAGTTTGCTAACACTTTTTTCATTTAATCTGTAATGGGATATTTGGGAGCGCTTTGAGGAATGCAGTGAAAAAGGAAATATCCTCAGATAAAAACTAGAAATAAGCTTTAAGAGAAAACCTTTTGTGATGTGTGCATTTACCTCATAGAGCTAAACGTTTCTGTTCAGGGAGCACTTTGGCAGCACTGTATTTGTGGTGTCTGAAAAGGGATATCCAAGAGCACTTTGAAGCCTATGGTGGCAAAGGAAATATTCTCAGACAAGAACCAACAAGAATGTTTCTGAGAAACTTCTTTATGATGTTTGAATTTATCTGACAGAATTACACCTTCCTTTCCATGGAACAGTCTGCTAACAATATTTTCATGGAATCTCCAAAGGAATATTCATAAATGCATTGAGGCAAATGGTGAAAAATGAAATATTCTCAGACAAAAATTAGAAAGATGCTTTCTGACAAACTGCTTTGTGATCTGTGAATACATCTCACAGAGTGACACAATTGTTTTCATGGAGCAGTTTGGTAGCATTGTTTTTGGAGAATCTGAGAAGGAATAATTTGGATCACATTGAAGACTATGGTGACACAGGAAATATCCTCACATAAAATCTAAAAAGAAACTTTCTGAGTAACTTCCTCGTGCTTTCTGAATTCATCTCACAGAGTTACACCGTTCTTTTCATTGAGAAGTTTGCTAACACTTTTTTCGTGGAATCTGCATTGGGATACTATGGAGCACATTGAGGCCTATGGTGAAAAATGAAGTATCCTCAGATAAAAACTACGAAGAAGCTTTCTGAGAAACTGCTTTCTGATGTGTGAATTCACCTCACAGAGTTACACCATACTTTTCATGGAGGATTTTGGTAGCACTGTTTTTGGGGAATTTGAGAACAGATATTTTGGATCACATTGAAGCCTATGGAGACAAAGAAAATATCTTCTGAAGAAAACAAGAAAGAAGCTTTCTGAGAAATTTCTTTGTGATGTGTGAATTCATCTCACATAGTTCCACCTTTATATTCATGGAGCAGTTTGCAAACACTGGTTTCGTGGAATCTGCAAAGAGATGTATGGGAGCGCATGGAAGCCTATGGTGTGAAAGGAAATATCCTCAGATAAAAACTGGAAAGAAGCTTTCTGAGAAAATAACTTTGGATGGGCGAATGCATCTCACAGAGATACACTCTTGTTTTCATTGAGCAATTGGATAACACTGTTTTTATGGAATCTGAAGTAGGATATTTGGGACCACATTGAAGCCTATGGTGACAAAGTAAATATCCTCAGAGAAAACCCAAAAAGAAGCTTTCTGAGAAACTGCTTTCTGATGTGTGAATTCATCTCACAGATTTACACCTT
>NW_012117277.1:440746-443239 GCF_000951035.1 Colobus angolensis palliatus
ATGGGATATTTGAGAGCGCCTGGAGGAATATGGTGAAAATGCTAATATCCTCAGATAAAACTAGAAACAAGGTTTGTGAAAAACAGCATTGTGATATGTGAATTCATCTCACAGAGTTCCACCTTTCTTTTCATGGAGCAGTTTTCTAACACTCTTTTCGTGGAATGTGCAAAGGGATATGTAGGAGTGCAGAGAAGTCTACCATTAAAAAGGAAATATCCTCAAATAAAAAGTATAAAAGACATTTCTCAGAAACTTCCATGTGATGTGTGAATTCATCTCCCAGAGTTCCACCATTCTTTTCATTGAGCAGTTTGTGAACACTGTTTTCGTGGAATCTGCAATAGGATATTTGGGAGCCCATTGAAACCAATGGTGACAAAGGAAATATCCTCAGATAAAAACCAAAAGGAAGTGTTCTGAGAAACTAATTTGTGATGTGTGAATTCATCTGACACAGTTACACTGTTGTTTTCATTGAGAAGTTTGCTAAAACTGTTTTCTTGGAATCTGCAATGGGATATTTCGGAGTGTATTGATGTTTATGGTGGCAGCAGAAATATCCTCATACAAAAACTAGAAAGAAGGTTTCTGAGAAACTGCTTTGTGATTTGTGAATTTATCTCACAGAGTTACATGATACTCTTTATGAAGCAGTTTGGTAGCACTGCTTTTGGGGAATCTGAGAAGGGATATTTGGGATCACATTGAAGTCTATGTTGACAAATTAAATACCTCAGATAAAAACTAGAAAGAATATTTCTGAGAAACTGCTTTATGATATGTGAATTCACCACACAGTGTTACACTGCTTATTTCATTGAGCAGTTTGCTAACACTGTTTTGTTGGAATCTTCAATGGGATATTTTGGAATGCATTGAAGCTTATGGTGACAAAGAAATATCCTCAGACATAAGCCAAAAAGAATCTTTCTGAGAAAACACTTTGTGATTTGTGAATTCATCTCACAGATTTACAACTTTCTTTTCATGCAGCCATTTGCTAACACTGTTTTCATGGAATCTGCAAAGGCATATTCACTAGAGTCTTGAGGCAAATAGTGAAAAAAGAAATACTCTCTGACAGAAACTAGAAAGAACCTTTCTGAGAATCTGCTTCATGATTTGTGAGTTCATTTCACAGAGTTACACCTGTCTTTTCATGGAGCAGTTTGGTAGCACTGTTTTTACGGAATCTGAGAAGAGATATTTTGTATCATATTGAAGTCTACGGTAACAAAGGAAATATCCTCAGAAATAATCTAGAAAGAAACTTTCAAGGAATCCTCTTTGTGATGTGTGAATTCATCTCACAAAGTGACACGATTCTTTTCATTGAGAAGTTTGCTAACACATTTTTTGTGGAATCTGCCACGGGATTTTCGCTAGTGCCTTGAAGCAAATGATGAAAAATGAAATATCCTCTGATCAAATCTAGAAAGAAGCTTTCTGAGAAAGTTCTTTGTAATGTGTTTTTTTCACGTCACAGTTACACCTTTGAAAGCATAGGCTTCAATATGATCCAAAGTATCTCTTCTCAGATTCCCCAAAAACAGTGCAACCAAGCTGTTAAATTAAAAGAATTGTGTATCCCTTTGAGATAAATTAACACATCACAAAGTGGTTTCTCAGAAAGCTTCTTTCTACTTTTTATACTAGAACATTTCCTTTGTCACCATAAGCTTCTCTGCGCTCCAACATATCCCATTGCAGGTTCCACAAAAATAGTGCTACCAAACTGCTAAATGAAAAGAACAGTGTATCTCTGTGAGATGAATTCAAACATGTCAAAGAAGTCTTGCAGAAAGTTTTTGTTTGCTTTTTATCTGAGGATGTTTCCCTTTTCACCATAGGATTCAATGCCCTCCTAAAATATCGTATTGCAGATTCCTCAAAAACAGTGTTATCAAACAGTTCAATGAAAAGAACTGTGTAACTCTGTGAGGTTAATTCACATATCACAAAGCTGTTTCTCAGAATGCTTCTTTCTAGTTTTTATATGAGAATGTTTCATTTGTCACCAGAAGCTTCAAGGTGCTCCAAAGTATCCCATAGCAGATTCCAAGAAAACAGTGTTAGCAAATCTCTCAATGAAAAGAACAGTGCAACCCTGTGAAATGAATTCACCCATCACAAAGCAGTTTCTCAGAGAGTTTCTTTCTAGGTTTAAACTGAGGATATTTTATTCCTCACCATAGGCCTCAAGGTGCTCCCAAATATCCCTTTGCAGATAACCTGAAAAAAGTGTTAGCAAACAGCTCCATTAAAAGGACCGTGTAACTCTCTGAGATGAATTAGCACATAAGAAAAACTTTTTCAGAGAATTTCTTTCTAGTTTTTATTTGAGAATATTTCCTGTGTCACCATAGGCTTCAATGCAATCCAAAATATCCCTTCTCAGAAAACCTGAAAAAAGTGTTAGCAAACAGCTCCATTAAAAGGACCGTGTAACTCTCTGAGATGAATTAGCACATAAGAAAAACTTTTTCAGAG
>NW_012117277.1:450294-451738 GCF_000951035.1 Colobus angolensis palliatus
ATATATCCCTCTGCCAATTCCACAAAAATACTGTTAACCAACTGCTACATGAAAGGAAATGTGTAAGCCTATGAGATGAATTGACACATCACAAATAACTTTCTCAGAAAATTTCTTTCTAGTTTTTATTTTAGGGTATTTCCTTTGTCACCATAGGCTTCAATGCGATACAAAATACCCCTTCTCAGATTAACCAAAAACAGTGCTACCAAACTGCTCATTGAAAAGAAAGCTATATCTCTGTGAGATTAACTCAAAAATCACAAAGCAATTTTACAGGAAGCTTCTTTCTAGTTTTTATCTGAGGATATTACCTTTTCACCATAGGCCTCAATGCACTCCCAAATATCGCATTGCAGGTTTCATGAAAACAGTGTTAGCAAACTGCTCCATGAAAAGAAAAGTGTAACTCGGTGGAATGAAATCACACATCACAGAACTTTTTCAGAAAGCTTCCTTCTCGCTTTATCTGAGGATATTTCCTTAGTAAGCATGGGCTTCAATGTGATCCAAAATATCCCTTCTCTGATTCTCCAAAAACAGTACAACCAAAACAGCCTCATGAGAAGAACCATGTAACCCTGTGAGATGAATTAGCACATCACAAAGCTGTTTCTCAGAATGGTTCTTTCTAGTTTTTACATAAAGATATTTCCTTTGTCATCATAAGCTTCTAGGTGCTCCATCATATTTCTTCATTGATTGCAAGAAAACAGTGTTAGCAAGCTTCTCAATGAAAAGAACAGTGTAACTTTGTGAGATATATTTAAACATCACAAAGCAGTATCTCAGAAAGCATCTTTCTACTTTTTATCTCAGGATATTTAACTTTTTAGTATATGCCTCAATGCACTCCCAAATATCTCCTCACAGATACCATGAAAATAGTATTAGCAAGCTGTTTCATGAAAAGAAACGTGTAACTCTGTGAGATGAATTCACACATCACAAATAACTTTTTCACAAAGCTTCTTTCTAGTTTTTATCTCAGGATATTTCTTTGTCGCCATAGACTTCAATGCTATCCAAAATATCCCTTCTCAGACTCCGCAAATACGGTGCTACCAAACTGCTCCTTGAAAAGTATCATGTAACTCTGTGAGATGAATTCACAAGTCACAAAGCAGTTTCTCAGAAAGCTTCTTTCTAGTTTCTGTCTGAGGATATTTCCATTGTCACTATAAGCTTGAATGAGTTCCTGAGTATCCCATTGCAGATTCCACAAAAACTGTGGAAATTCACACATCACAAAGAAGTTTCTCAGAAAGCTTCTATCCAGTTTTTATCCAAGATTGTTTCCTTAGTCACATAGGCTTCAATGTGATCCAAAATATCCCTTCTCAGATTCTCCAAAAACAGTGCTACCAAACTTCTACATGAAAAGTGTCATGTACCTCTGTGAGATGAATTAATGTATTCCAAAGTGGTTTCTCAGAATGCTTCT
>NW_012117277.1:451788-453285 GCF_000951035.1 Colobus angolensis palliatus
GTTTCTCAGAATGCTTCTTTCTAGTATTTGTTTGAGGATATATCCCTTGTCACCATAAGCTTCAAGTCACTCCAAAATATCCCAATGCAGATTTCAAGAAAACAGTGTTAGCTATAGGTCAATGAAAGGAAACGTGGAACACTGTGAGATGAATTCGAACATCATGAAGCGATTTCTCAGAAAGATTCTTTCTAGTGTTTATCTGGCAATATTTCCATTTTTAATGTACGCCTCAATGTGCTCCCAAATGTCACTTCCAGATTCCAAGAAAACAGTGTTAACAACCTGATCCATGAAAAGAAAGACTTAGCCTTGTGTGGTGAATTCACACATCATGAAGAAGTTTCTCAGAAGGCTCCTTTCTAGTTTGTGTCTGAGGATAATTCATTTTCAATAAAGGCTTCAATTCAATCCAAAATATCCCTTCTCGGATTCCCCAGAAACAGTGCTACCAAACTGCTCCATGAAAAGAAAAGTATAACTCTGAGGTGAACTCACACATCACGAAGCAGTTTCTCAGAAACCTTCTTTCTAGTTTTTATCTGAAGATATTTCCTTTGTCAAAATAAGCTTCAATGTTCTCTGAAATATTCCATTGCAGATTCCAAGAAAACAATGGTAGCAAACTGATCAATCAAAACAACAGTGTAATTCTGAGATGAATTCAAACATCACTGAACAGTTTCTCAGGTAGCTATTTTCTCAGTTATTATTTGAAGACATTTCATTATTCCCCATAGGCTTCAATGTGCTGCAAAATACCCTATTGCAGATTCCATGAAAAGAGTGTTAGCATCTACTCAATGAAAAGAATGGTGTAACTCTGTGAGATGAATTTAAACAACACAAAGAAGATTCTCAGAAAGCTTCTTTTCTGTTTTATCTGAGGATTTTTTTGTCATCATAGGCTTCAATGCACTCCCAAGTATCCTATTACAGATTCCATGAAACCAGTGTTATCAGACTGGCTGATGAAAAGAATGGTGTATCTCTGTGAGATGAATTCACACATCACAAAGCAGTTTTCCAGACAATTGCTTTCTAGTTTTATCAGATGATATTCCTTTTTCACTATAGTCCTCAATGTGCTCCCAGATATCCCTTTGCAGATTCCATGAAAAGAGTGTTAGCAAACTGCTACATGAAAAGAATGGTGTATCTTGATGAAATGAATTAACACATCACAAACAAGTTTCTTAGAAAATTACTTTCTAGCTTTTTTTCTAAAGATATTTCCTTTGTCACCATAGGCTTCAACATGATTCACAATATCCCTGCTCAGATTTCCCAAAAACAGTAGTATCAAATTTCTTCATGAAAACAGTGTTGTATCTCTGTGAGGTGAACTCCCACATCACAAAGATGTTTCTCAGAAACGTTCTTTCTAGTTTTTGTCTAAAGATTTTCCCTTTGTCAAAATAAGCTTCAATGCACTCCTAAATATCCCATTGCAGATTCCAAGTAAACAGTGGTAGAAAAATGCTCAATAAAAAGAAC
>NW_012117277.1:453335-453852 GCF_000951035.1 Colobus angolensis palliatus
AATAAGCTTCAATGCACTCCTAAATATCCCATTGCAGATTCCAAGTAAACAGTGGTAGAAAAATGCTCAATAAAAAGAACAGTGTAACTTTGAAAGATGAATTCACACATCTCAAATGAGTTTCTCAGAAAGCATACTTTTGGTTTTATATGAGAATATTTTCTTTGTCACCTAAATTTTCAATGCTCTCCAAAATGTCCCTTTGCAGATTCCATGAAAACAGTGTTAGCAAACTGCTCGATGAAAAGAACAGTGTAACTCTGAGAGATGAATTCACACATCGCAAAGCAGCTGCTCAGAAAGATTCTTTCTAGTGTTAATCTGAGGATATTTCCTTTACACCATAGGCCTCAATGTGCTCCCAATTACTCTTTGCAGGTTTCATGAAAATAGTGCTAGCAAAGTGTTCCATGGAAAGAAACTTGTAACTCTGTGAGATGAATTCACACATCACAAACAGTTTATCAGAAACCTTCTTTCCAGTTTTTATCTGAGGATATTTTCTTTGTCACTATAG
>NW_012117277.1:453902-456877 GCF_000951035.1 Colobus angolensis palliatus
ATATATCCCTCTGCCAATTCCACAAAAATACTGTTAACCAACTGCTACATGAAAGGAAATGTGTAAGCCTATGAGATGAATTGACACATCACAAAGCAGCTGCTCAGAAAGATTCTTTCTAGTGTTAATCTGAGGATATTTCCTTTACACCATAGGCCTCAATGTGCTCCCAATTACCCTTTGCAGGTTTCATGAAGATAGTGCTAGCAAAGTGTTCCATGGAAAGAAACTTGTAACTCTGTGAGATGAATTCACACATCACAAACAGTTTATCAGAAACCTTCTTTCTAGTTTTTATCTGAGGATATTTTCTTTGTCACTATAGACTTCAATGTGTTCCAAAATATCCCTTCTAAGATTCCCCAAAAACATTGCTACAAAACTCTGTGAGATGAATTCACACATCACAAACAGTTTATCAGAAACCTTCTTTCAGTTTTTATCTGAGGATATTTTCTTTGTCACTATAGACTTCAATGTGTTCCAAAATATCCCTTCTAAGATTCCCCAAAAACATTGCTACAAAACTGATCCATAAAAATAATCATGTAAATCACCATAAGCTTCAATGTGCTGTGAAATATCCCTTTATGGTTTCCAAGAAAACAGTGTTAGAGAATGCTCAATGAAAATAACATTGTATATCTATGAGATGTATTCACACATCACAAAGAAGTTTCTCAGAAAGCACCATTTGGCTTTTTATCTGAGGATATTTCCTCTGTCACCATAGGCTTCAATGCACTCCCAAACATCCTCTTGTATTTTCCACGAAAACAGTGTTACCAAACTGCTTTATGAAAAGAACAGTGTAAACTCTGTGAGATGTATTCACACATCACAAAGCAGTTTCTCAGAGGGTTTCTTTCTATTTTATATATGTGGATATTTCCTTTATCACCATAAGCGTCAATGTGCTCCTAAATATCCCATTGCAAACTCCAAGAAAACAGTGTTAGCAAACTGCTCAATGAAATGAACAGTGTAGCTCTGTGAGATGAATTTACACATCAGAAAGCAGTGTCTGGGAAAGTTTCTTTCTAGTTTTTATGTGAGAATATTTCGTTTTTCACCATAGGTCTCAAAGCTCTCACAGATTTCCCTTTGCTGATTCCAAAAAAAACAGTGTTAGGAAACTGCTACATGAAAAGAAAGGTGCAACTCTGTGAAGTAAATTCAAACATCACAAATAACTTTCTCAGAAAATTTCTTTCTCGTTTTTATTTGAGGATATTTCCTTTTTCACCATTTGCCTCAATGTGCTCGTGAATATCCCTTTGGAGAATTCCAGGAAAATGGTATTAGCACACTGCTCCATAAAAAGAAAAATGTAAATCTGTGAGTTGAATTCACACTTCACAAAGTGGTTTCTAAGGAAGCTTCTTTTTGTTTTTTCTATGAGATTGTTCACTTTGTCACCATATTTTTCATTGCACTCCGAAATATCCTATTGCAGACTCCAGAAAAACAGTGTTATCAAAAGGCTCAAGGAAAAGCATGGCTTAGTCCTGTGAGATGAATTCACTAATCACAAAGCAGTTTCTCTGAGAGCTTCTTTCTAGTTTTTATATGAGGATATTTCCTTTGTCACCATAGGCTTAAATGCGATCCAAAACATCCCTTGTCAGATTCCGCATAAACAGTGCTATCAAAGTGCTCCATGAAAGGAATCATGTAACACTGTGGGTTGAATTCATAAACCACTGTGCAGTTTCTCAGAAATCTTCTTTCTAGTTTTTATCTGAATATATTTTCTTTTTAACTACAGGCCTCAATGCACTCCCAAATATACCTTGGCAGACTCCACGAAAACAGAATTAGCAAACTGTTCCATGAAAAGAAAGGTGCAACTCTGTAATATGAATTCACACATCACAAAGAACTTTATCAGAAAATCTCTTTCTACTTTTTATCTGAGGATATTTTCTTTGTCACCATAGGCTTTAATGTGATCCAAAATATCCCTTCTAAGATTCCCCAATAACAGTGCTACAAAACTGATCTATGAAAATAATCATGTATTTCTGGGTGATGAATTGAAACATCACAAAACAGTTTCTCAGAAAGTTTCTCTCTAGTTTTTATATGAAGATATGTTGTTTGTCACCCTAAACTTCAGTGCACTCCTAAATATCCCATTGCAGATTCCAAGAAAACAGTGTAATTAAACTGCTCACTAAAAAGAACAGTGTAACCCTGTGAGATGAATTCACACATCACAAAGCAGTTTCTCACAAAGTTTCTTTCTAGTTTTTAGCTGAGGATAATTCCTTTTTCACCATAAGACTCAAAGCACTTGTAAATACCCCTTTGTAGATTCTACGAAAACAGTGTTAGAAAACTGCTCCTAGAAAAGAAAAGAAAGGTGTAACAGTGTGAGATGAATTCAGACATCACCAAGAAGATTTTCAGAAAGCTTCTTTCTGGTTTTTAACTGAGGATATTTCCTTTGTCACCATAGACTTTAAAGCAATCCAAATTATCCCTTCTCAGATTCCCCAAAAGCAGTGCGACCAAACTGCTGCATGAATAGTATTGTGTAACTCCGTGAGATGGATTCACACATCACAATGCAGTTTCTGAAAAAGCTTCTTCCTAGCTTCTTTCTGAGGATATTTCCTTTGTCACCATAAGCTTCAATGCGCTCCGAAATATCCCATTGCAGATTCAAAGAAAACAGCGTTAGTGTTATCAAACTGCTCAATGCAAAGAACAGTGTAGCTCTGTGAGATGAATTCACACATCACAAAGAGGTTTCTCAGAAAGTTTCTTTCTAGTTTTTATATGAGAGTATTTCCTGGGTCACCATAGGCTTCAATGCACTCCCAAATATCTTGTTGCTGATTCCACAGAAACAGTGTTATCAAACTGCTCAATGAAAAGAATGATGTAACTCTATGAGATGAATTCATGCATCACAAAGCCGTTTCTCAGAAAGCTTCTTTCCAGTTTTTAATCTGAGAATACTTCCTTTT
>NW_012117277.1:456927-459001 GCF_000951035.1 Colobus angolensis palliatus
AAAGCTTCTTCCTAGCTTCTTTCTGAGGATATTTCCTTTGTCACCATAAGCTTCAATGCGCTCCGAAATATCCCATTGCAGATTCAAAGAAAACAGCGTTAGTGTTATCAAACTGCTCAATGCAAAGAACAGTGTAGCTCTGTGAGATGAATTCACACATCACAAAGAGGTTTCTCAGAAAGTTTCTTTCTAGTTTTTATATGAGAGTATTTCCTGGGTCACCATAGGCTTCAATGCACTCCCAAATATCTTGTTGCTGATTCCACAGAAACAGTGTTATCAAACTGCTCAATGAAAAGAATGATGTAACTCTATGAGATGAATTCATGCATCACAAAGCCGTTTCTCAGAAAGCTTCTTTCCAGTTTTTAATCTGAGAATACTTCCTTTTGTACTATAGACTGCAATGCGTTCCCAAATATCCCTTTGCAGATTCCACAAAAACCGTGTTAGCAAACTACTCAATGAAGTGAAAGCTGTGAGGCTATGAGGTTAATTCACAAATCACAAAGAAGCGTGTCAGAAAGCTTCTTTCGAGTTATTTTCTGTGGATATTTCCTTTATCACCATAAGCTTCAATGTGCTCTGAAATATCATATTGCTGAGTCCACAAAAACAGTGTTAACAAACTGTTCAATGAAGAGAAGAGTGTAACTCTGTGATATAAATTCACACATCACAAAGCAGTTTCTCAGAAGACTTCTTTCTAGTTTATATATAAGGATATTTTCTTAGGCACCAGAAGCTTCAATATGCTCTGAAAAATCCCATTGCAGATTCCAAGAAAACAGTGTTAGCAAACTGCTCAATGAAAAGCACAGAGCACATCTGTGATATGAATTCACACATTACAAAGCAGTTTCTCAGAAAGCTTTCCAGTTTTATCTGAGGATATTTCCTTTTTCATCATTAGGCTCAATGTGCTCCCAAATATCCCTTTGCAGATACTACAAAAAGTTTCCACAAGCTGCTCAATGAAAAGAATGGTGTAACTCTGTGAGATGAGTTCACACATCACAAAGAACTTTCTCAGAAAGACTCTATCTAGCTTTCATCTGAGGATATTTTCTTTTTCACTGTAGGCTTCTATGCAATCCCAAATATCCCTTCTCAGATTCTCCAAAAACAGTACTACCAAAGTGATCCATGAAAAGAATCGTGGATATCTGTGAGATGAATTCAAACATCACAAAGTAGTTTCTCAGAAAGCTTCTTTCTAGTTTTTATCTGAGGATATTTCTTTATTCAGTATAGGCCTCAATGTCCTCCCAAATATCCCTTTGCAGATTCCACGAAAACAGTGTTAGTAAATGAATTCATGGAAATATAGGTGTAACTCTGTGAGATGAATTCACACATCACAAAGCAGTTTCTCTGAAAGCTTCTATCTGGTTTTTATCTGAGGTGTTTCCTTTGTCACCATAAGATTCAATGCCATCCCAAATATCTCTTCTCAGGTTTCCCAAAATCAGTACTAAAAATCTGCTCGATGAAAAGAAAGGTGTAACTCTATGAGATGAATTCACACACCACAGAGAAGTTTCTCAGAAAACTTCTTTCTAGTTTTTATCAGAGGATATTTTCTTTGTCAACATAAGCTTCAATGCGATCCAAAATATCCCTTCTCAGATTCCCAAAAACCTGTGCTACCAAACTGATACATGAAAAGAATTGTGTAACTCTGTGAGATGAATTAGTACATCACAAAGCGATTTCTCAGAAAGCTTCTTTCTACTTTTTCTGTGACCATATTTTCTATCACACCATGAGCTTCAATGTGCTATGAGAAATCCTATTGCAGATTCATAGACAATAATGTTACAAACTGTACAATAAAAAGAACAGTGAAACAGTGAGATGAATCCACAAATCACAAAACAGTTTCTCAGAAAGCTTCTTTGTAGTATTTATTTGTGGATATTTCCTTTCTCACCATAGGCTTCAATGCACTCCCAAATATCTTGTTGGATATTCCATGTAAACAGTGTTAGTAAAGTGCTCCATGAAAAGAAAGGTGTAACATTTTGAGATGAATTCACACATCACAAAGCAGATTCTCAGAAACCTTCTCTCT
>NW_012117277.1:459716-463992 GCF_000951035.1 Colobus angolensis palliatus
ATATTTCCTTTCTCACCATAGGCTTCAATGCACTCCCAAATATCTTGTTGGATATTCCATGTAAACAGTGTTAGTAAAGTGCTCCATGAAAAGAAAGGTGTAACATTTTGAGATGAATTCACACATCACAAAGCAGATTCTCAGAAACCTTCTCTCTAGTTTTTATCAGAGCATATATTTTTGTCACAATAGGCTTCAATGCCATCCAAAATATCCCTTCTCAGATATCTCAAAACAGTGCTACCAAACCGATCCAAAAAGGAATCATGTAATGCTTTTAAATGAATTCACACTTCTCAAAGCAGTTTCTCAGAAAGCTTCTCCAACTTTTTATCTGAAGGCATTTCCTTTGTCACCATAGGCTTCATTGCACTCTGAATTATCCCATTGCAGTTTCCAAGAAAACAGTGTTAGCAAACTGTTCAAAGACAAGAACAGTGTAACACCGTGAGATGAACTGACACATCAAAAAGCACTTTCTCAGAAAGCTTATTTCTACTTTTTATCAGAGAATAATTCCATTTTCATCACAGGCCCCAAGGTGCTTCAGAATACCCCTTGCAGTTTCTACAACAACAGTGTTGGCAAACTGCTCAATGTAAAGAAAGGTGTAACTCTCTGAGATGAATTCACAAATCTCCAAGAAGTTTCTCAGAAAGCTTTTATCTAGTTTTTATCTGAGGATATTTCCTTTGTCACCATAGGCTTCAATGTGATCCAAAATATCCCTTCTCAGATTCCCAAAAGAGTGCTATGAAACCGATCTGTGAAAAGAATCTTGTGACTCTGTGAGAAGAATTCAAAATCACAAAGTGGTTTCTCAGAAAGCTTCTTTATATTTTTTACCTGAGGATATTTGATTTGTCACTGTAGGCTTCAATTCGCTCTCAATTATCCTATTGCACATTCCACCAAAACAGTGTTAGCAAACAGCTGTAGGAAAAGAATGGAGTAACTCTTTGAGATGAATTCACCCAACACAAAGCAGTTTCTCAGAAAGCTTATTTCGAATTTTTATCTTTGGATATTTCCTTTGTCACCATAAACTCCAAAGCAACCCAAAAAGAGTGATACCAAACTTGTCCATGAAAAGAATCGTGTAACTCTGTATGATGAATTCACGAAGCACAAAGCAGTTTCTCAGAAATTTTCTTTCTAGTTTTTGTCTGAGGATATTTCCTTTTTCACCATAGGCCTCATTTCACACGTGAATATACTTTTGCAGATTCCACAAAAATGGCGTGAGCAAACTGCTCCATGAAAAGAAAGGTGAAAATCTGTGAGACAAATTCACATACCACAAAGCAGTTTCTCAGAGAACTTCCTTTTGGTTTCTGTCTGAGGATATTTCCTTGTCACCATAGGCTCCAATTTGCTGGTGAAAATACTTTTGCAACTTCCTTGAAAACAGTGTTAGCAACCTGCTGCAAGAAAAGAATCATGTAAATCTGTGACATGAATTCACACAATCACAAAGCAGTTTCTCAGAAAGCTTCTTCCTAGTTTTTATCTGAGGATATTTCCTTTGTCATCATAGGCCTCAATTTCTCCCAAATATCTCTTTGTATATTTCACGAAAAGATCAAACAGCTCAATGTAAATAACAGTGTAACTCTGTGAGGTGCATTCACACATCACAAAGTAGTTTCACAGAAATCTCTTTTTTTGGATTTTATCAGAGATTATTTCCTTTTCACCATAATCCTCCATGCACTCCCAAATATCCCTTTGCAGATTCCACAAAAACAGTGTTAGCAAACTACTCCATGAAAAGAAATCTGTAACACTGTGAGATGAATCCACACATCACAAAGAACTTTCTCAGAAAGATCCTCTCTAGTTTTTATCTGAGGATATTTCTGTTGTCACCACAGGCCTCAATGCAATCCCAAATATCCTTTCTCAGATTCGTGAACAAGAGTGGTCCCAAACTGATTCATGAAATGAATCGTGTAACATTGTGAAACGAATTAACACATGACAAAGTGATTCATCAAACAGATTCTTTCCAGTTTTTATGTGAGGATATTTCCTTTATCACCAAAAGCTTCAATGCACTCTTAAATATCCTATTGTAGATTCCAAGAAAACAGTTTTAGCAAGATGCTCAATGAAAAGAACAGTGTAACACTGTGAGATGAATGCACACATCACAAAGCAGTTTCTCAGAAAGTTCTGTGAGTTTTTATCTGAGGATACTTGCTTTTCCATCATAGGCATCACATTGCTTCCAAAACCCCATGGCAGATTCCATGAAAACAGTGTTAGCAAACTGCACTGGGAAAAGAAAGGTGTAACTCTGTGAGATGAATTGACACAACACAAAGCAGTTTCTTAGAAAGATTCCTTTTGGTTTTTAACTGATGATATTTCCTTTGTCACCATAGGCTTCAATGCATTCCAAAACTTCCTATTGTAGATTCCACAAAAACAATGTTATCAAACTACTCAATGAAAAGAATGTTGTAACTCTGTAAGATGAATTCACTCATCACAAAGCAGTTTCTCAGAAATCTTCTTTCTAGTTTTTATCTGAGGATATTTCCTTTTTCACTACAGGCCTCAATGCGCTCCCAAATATCCCTTCGCAGATTCAAAGAAAACAGTGTTAGCAAATGGTTTCATGAATAGAAAGGTGTAAATCTGTGACACGAAATCAAACATCACAAAGAATTTTCTCAGCAAGATCATTTCTAGTTTTTTTCTGAGGATATCTCATTTGTCACCATAGGCTTCAATGCAATCCAAAATATCCCTTCTCAGATTCCCCAAAAACAGTGCTAACAAACTGATCCATGAAAAGAATCGTGTAACACTGTGAGTTAAATTAACACATCACAAATCAGTTTCTCAGAATGTTTCTTTCTAGTTTTTATATGAGGATATTTCCTTGGTCACCATAAGCTTCAATGGTCTCCAAATTATCCCATTGTAGACTCCAGGAAAACAGTGTTAGCAAACGGCTCAATGAAATGAACAGTTTAAATCTGTAAGATGAATTCACACATCACAAAGCAATTTCTCCGAAAGATTCCTTCTACTTTTTCTCTGAGGATATTTCCTTTTTCACCATAGGCTGCTATGTTCTCCCAAACATCCCTTTGCACATTCCATGAAAACTGTGTTAGCAATCTGCTCCATGAAAAGAAAGGTGACATTCTCTGAGATGAATAAACACATCACAAAGAAGTTTCTGAGAAAGCTTCTTTCTAGTCTTTATCTGAGTGCATTTCCTTTGTCACACTAGGCTTCAAAGCGATGCAAATATCCCTTTTCAGATTCCCCAAAAACAGTGCTCCCAAGATGCCCCATGAAAAGAATGGTGTAACTGTGTGAGGTGAATTCAAACATCACAAAGCTGTTTCACAGAAAGCTTCTTTCTAGTATTTATCTGAGGATATTTCCTTTTTCCCCATCTACCTCAACATGCTCTGGAATATCCCATTGCACATTCCATGAGAAAAATGTCAGCAAATTTCTTAATGAAGAGAATAGTGTAACTCTGTGAGATGAACAGACACATCAGAAAGCAGTTTCACAGAAATCTTCTTTCTAGTTTTTGTATGAGTATATTTCTTTTTTCAACATATTCTTCAATGCACTCGTGAATATCCCTTTTCGGATTTCAGGAAAATAGGATTAGAAAGCTGCTCCATGAAAAAAAAGGTGTAAATCTGTGAGATGAATTCACACATCACAAAGCAGTTTCCCCCAAAAAATTCTTTTTGGTTTTACTCTGAGGATATTTCCTCAGTCACTGTAGGCTTAAATGTGCTCCCAAATATCCTATTGCAGATTCCACAAAAACAGTGTTAGCAAACTTCTCCATGAAAAGAAGTTGTAACTCTGTGAGATGAATTCACACATCACACAGAACTTTCTCAGAAAGCTTCTTTCAATTTTTTATCTTAGGATATCTCCTTTGACACCATTGACTTAAATGCTATTTAAAATATCCCTTCTCAGATTCCCCAAAAACTGTGCTACCAAACGGCTCCATGAAAACAGTGGTGTGGCTTTGTTAGGTGAATTCACACATCACAAACCTGTTTCTCAGAAAGCGTTTTTCCAGTCTTTATCTGAGGATATTTCCTTAGTCACCATAGACTTCAATGATATCCAAAATATCTCATCTCAGATTCCCCAAACAGTGGTATAAAACTAATCCATGAAAAGAATCATGTAACTAACTTGGATGAATTCACAAATCACAAAGCAGTTTCTCAGAAAATATCTTTCTAGTTTTTGTCTGATTATATTTCCTTTTTCACAACAA
>NW_012117277.1:464223-466349 GCF_000951035.1 Colobus angolensis palliatus
ACTCTTTGCAATGAATTCACACAACACAAATAACTTTCTCAGACAGCTTCTTTCTAGTATTTATCTGAGGATATTTTCTTATACACCATAGGCTTCAATGCGACCCAAAATGTCCCCTTTCAGATTCCCCAAAAACAGTGCTAAAAACTCATCCAAGAAAAGAATCGTGTAACTCTGTGTGATGAATTCAGGTATCACAAAGCAGTTTCTCAGAAAGCTTTTTTCTAATTTATGTCTGAGGATATTTCCTTTGTCACCATAAGCTTCAATGTGCTCTGAAATATCCCATTGCAGATTCCAAGAAAACAGTGTAAGCAAACTGCTCAATCAAAAAAAGCAGTGCAATTCTGGGTGTTGACTTCAAATATCACAAAATATCACAAAGCAGTTTCCCAGAAATCTTATTTTTGTTTTTTCTATGAGGATATTTCCATTGCCACCTTAAGCCTCAATGCACTCCAAAATAGCCCTTTGAAGATTCCACAAAAACAGTGTTACCACCTGACTCATTAAAATAAAGTTGTAACTCTGTGAGATAAATACACACATCACAGTGAACTTTCTCAGAAAACCTCTTTCTAGATTTCATATGAGATTATTTCCTTAGTCACCATAGACATCAATGTGATCCAAAATATCCCTTCTCAGATTCACAAAAAGCAGTGATATCAAACTGATCCATGTAAATAATTGTGTAACACTGTGAGGTGAATTAACACATCACAAAGCAGTCTCTCAGAAAACATCTTTCTAGTTTTTATACAAATATATTTCCTTTGCCACCATTGGCTTCAATCCGATACAAAATATCCCTTCACAGATTTTCCTAAAACTGTACTACCAAACTGCTCCATGAAAATAACCATGTAACTCTGTGAGAAGAATTCACAAATTACAAAGCAGTTTCTCAGAAAGCTTCTTTTTAGTTTTTGTCTGAGGATATCTCCTTTGTCACCATAAACTTCAATGTGCTCTGAAATATCCCACTGCAGATTACAAGAAAGCAGTGTTAGCAAACTGCTCCATGAAAAGAAATTTGTAAGTCTGTGAGATGAATTCACCCATCACAAAGTAGTTTCTCAGAAAGATTTTTCTAGTTTTTATCTGAGGATATTTCCTTTTTCACGATAGGTCTCAATGCACTCCTCAATATCCCTTTGCATATTCCACGAAACAGTGATACCAAACTGCTCCATGAAAAGAATGGTGTAAGTCAGTTAAGTGAATTCACACATCACAAAGAATTTTCTCAGAAAGCATCTTTCCAGCTTTTATCTGAGGATAATTCCCTTGTCACCATAGCCTTCAATGCGATGCAAAATATCCCTTCTCAGATTCCCCAAAAGCAGTGATATCAAACAGCTATATAAAAAAATAGTGTAACACTGAGATGAATTCACACATCACAAAGCAGTTTATCAGAAAGATTCTTTCTTTTTTTGACTGAGGATATTTCCTTTGACACCATAAGCTTCAACACACTCCAAAATATACCATTGCAGATTCCAAGAAAACAGTGTTCACAAACTGCTTAATGAAAAGAGCAGTGTAACTCTGTGACATGGATTGACACAACACAAACCAGCTTCTCAATAGACTTCTTTTTTGTTTTCATCTGATTATATTTCCTTTGTCACCGTAGTCTTCAAAACACTCCAAAATATCCCATTGCATATTCCAAGAAAACAGTCTGAACAAACTTCTCAATGAAAACAACTGTGTAACACTAAGAGATGAATTCACACATCACAGAGCAGTTTTTCAGGAAGGTTCTTTCTATTTTTAACTGAGAATATGCCCTTTTTCAACATAAGCCTCAATGCACTCCCAAATATCCCTTTGCGGATTCCACAAAAACCGTGTTAGCCAACTGCTCCATGAAAAGAATGTTGTAACTCTGTGATATGATTTCTCACATCAAGAAGAACTTCCTCAGAAAGCTTCTTTCTAGTTTTAATCTGAGGATATTTCCTTGGTCACCATATTTTTCAATGGAATCCAAAATATCCCTTCTCAGTTTACTCAAAAACAGTGCTACCAAACTGATCCACAAAAACAGTGATGTAATACCGTGACATGAATTAACGCATCACAAAGTGGTTTCTCAAAAAGTTTCTTTCTAGTTT
>NW_012117277.1:466764-474249 GCF_000951035.1 Colobus angolensis palliatus
CTTTATAGTTTTTATCTGATAATATTTCCTTTTTCACTATAGGCCTCAAAGTGTTCCCAAATATTCCTTTGCAGATTCCATGAAAACTCTTTTAGCAAACTGCCCCATGAAAAGAAAGTTTTAACTCTGTAAGATAATTTCACACATCACAAATAACTGTCTCACAAAGATTCTTTCTTCTTTTTATCTGAGGATATTTCCTTAGTCACCATAGGCTTCAATGTGATCAAAAGTATCCCCTCTCAGATTGCCCAAAAACAATGCATCCATGCTGATCCATGAAAAAAATCGTGTAACTCTGTTACAAGAATTAACACATCACAAAGCATTCTCCAAAAAGCTTCTTTCTAGTTTTTATATGAAGATATTTCCTTTATCACCATAAGCTTCAGTGCGCTCTGCATTATCCCATTGAAGGTTGCAAGAGAATGGTGTTAGCAAACTGCTCAATGAAAAGAACAGTGTAATGCTCTGATATGAATTCACACATCACAAGGTAGTTTCTCAGAAATCTTCGTTCTAGTTTTCGTCTGAGGATATTTCCTTTTTCACCATAGGCCTCAATGCACTCCCAAATATGCCATTGTTGATTCCAAGAAAACAGTGCTAATAAACTGATTGATGAAAAGTACAGTGTAACTCAGTGAGATGAATTCACATATCTCAAAGCAGTTTCTCAAAGGGCTTCTTTTTTGTTTTTATCTGAGGATATTTCCTTTGTCACCATAGGCTTCAAGGTACTCCCAAATATCCTTTTGCTTATTCTACGATAACAGTGTTATCAAACTGCTCAATGAAAATAATGGTGTAATTCTGTTTGATGAATTCACAAATCACAAAGTAGTTTCTCGGAAAGCTTTTCTCTTGTTTTTATCTGAGGATATTTCTTTTTTCACTGTAGGCTTCAATGTGCTCCCAAATAGCCCTTTGCAGATTCCATGAAATTCTGTTAGCAAACTGCCCCATGAAAAGAAAGGTGTAACTCTGTGACATGAATTCACACAGCACACAGAACTTTCTCAGAAAGCTTCTTTCTAGTTTTTATCTGAGGATATTTTCCTTTTCACCAGGAACTTCTATGTGATTCAAAATATCCTTTCTCAGATTCCACGAAATCTGTGCTTACACACTTATCCATGAAAAATCTCATGTAATGCTGTGAGATGAATTAACACATCTCAAAGCAGTCTCTCAGAAAGCTTCTTTCTCATTTTTATTTGAGGATATATCATTTGTCATCATAGGCTTCAATGCAATCCAAAATATCCCTTCTCATATTCCGTCAAAGCAGTGCTATCAAACGACTCCATGAAAAGAATTGTGTAACTCTGAGATGAATTCACAAATCACAAAGCAGTTTCTCAGAAACCTTCATTCTAGTTTTTGTCTGAGGATATTTCCTTTGTCAGCATAAGCTTCAATGTGCTCCGAAATATCCCATTGCAAATTCCAAGAAAACAGTGTTAGCAAACTGCTCAGTGAAAAGAGCAGTGTAACTCTGTGAGATAAATTGACACAACACAAAGCAGTTTCTCAGAAAGTTTCTTTATGGTTTTCATCTGAGGATGTTTCCTTTGTCACCATAGGCTTCTAGGCACTCCCAAATATGCTATTGCAGATTCCATGAAAAAAGTGTTATCATACGGCTCAAGGAAAAGAAAGGCATAGCTCTGTGAGATGAATTCACGCATCATAAAGCAGTTTCTCAGAAAGCTTCTTTCTAATCTTTATGTGAGGATATTGCCTTTTCCACCATAATCCATTATACTCTCCCAAATATCCCTTTGCAGATTCCACGAAAAGAGTGTTAGCAAACAGATCCCTGAAAATAAAGGCAGAATACTGTGAGATGAATTCTCGCACCACAAGGAAGTATCTTGGATAGCTTCTTTATAGTTATTACTTCAGCATACATCCTTTGCCACCCTAGGCTTCAATGCAATTCAAAATATCCCTTCCCAGATTCCCCAATAACAGTGCTGCCAAACTGATCCATGAAAATAATCATGTAATGCTGTGAGCTGAATTAACACATCACAATGCCGTTTCTCAGAAAGTTTCCTTCTAGTTTTTATATGAGGATATTTCCTTTGTCATCATGAGCTTCAATGCACTCTGAAATATCCTATAGCAGATTCCACAAAAACAGAGTTAGCAAACTGCTACATTAAAATAAAGGTGTAACTCAGTGAGATGAATAAATGCATTACAAATAATTTTCTCAGAAACCTTTTTTCCAGTTTTTATGTGTGGATACTTCCTTTGTCACCATAAGCTTCAATGCAATCCAAAATATCCCTTCTCAAATTCCCCCAAAACAGTGGTACCAAACTGCTCCATGAAAAGAATCGTGTAACACTGTGAGATGAATTCAGAAACCACAAAGCAGTTTCTTCAAAAGCTTCTTTCTAGTTGTTGTCTGAGGTTGTTTCCTTTGTCACTATAGGCTTCATTGTGATTCAAAATATCCCTTCTCACATTCCCCAAAAAGAGTGCTATTAAAATATTCCATGAAAAGTATCATGTAACTCTGAGATGAATTCACAAATCACAAAGCAGTTTTTCAGAAAACTTCTTTCTAGTTTTTGTCAGAGGTTATTTCCTTTTTCATGATAAGCTTCAATGCCCTCCAAAATGTACCATTGTAAATACCAAGAAAGCAGTGTTAGCAAACTGCTCAATGAAAAGAACAGTGTAACTCTGTGAGTTAAATTCACAGATCACAAAGCAGTTTCTCTGAAAGCTTCTTTTTGGTTTTTCTCTGATGATATTTTCTTTGTCACCATTGGCTTCAAGGAGCTCCCACATATCCTATTGCAGATTCTGTGAAAATAGTGTTATCAAACTGCACAATAATAAGAATGGTGTAACTCTGTGAGATGAATTCACACATCACAAAGCAATTTCTCAGAAAGATTGTTTCTAGTTTTTGTCTGAGGATATTTTCTTTTTCACTATAGGCCTCAATGGACTCCCAAATATTCCTTTCCCGATTAAACGAAAACTGCATTAGCAATCTGTGATAGGATAATTGGGTGTAGTTCTGTGAGATGAATTCACAGATCACAAAGAACTTTCTCAAATAGCTTCTTCTAGATTTTATCTGAGAATATTTCTTTAGTCACCATAGGCTTCAATGCAATACAAAATATCCCTTCTCAGTTTCCCCAAAAACAGTGCTACCAATCTGATCCATGAAAACTATCATGTAACCCTGTGAGATGATATAACATCACACAAAATGATTTCTCAGAAAGCTTCTCTCTAGTTTTTGTGTGAGGATATTCAACTTTTCACAATAAACTCAATATGCTGTGAAATATGCCATTGTAGATTACAAGTAAACAATGTTAGCAAACTACTGAATGAAAAGAACAGTGTAACTCTATGCATTGAATTCACGAAGCAGTTTCCAAAAAGCTTCTTTCTAGTTTTTCTATGAGAATATTTCAATTTTCACTACAGGCCTCAATGTGCTCCCAAATATCCCTCTGTTGAGTCCACAAAAACTTTGTTAGCAAACTTCTCCATGAAAAGAAAGGTGTAACTCAGTGAGATGAACTCCCACATCATGGAGAACTTTCTCATAAAGCTTCTTTCTAGTTTTTATCTGAGGATATTTCCACTGTCAACGTAGGCTTCAATGTGACCCATGAAAAGATACGTGTAATGCCGTGAGATGAATTAACACATCATAAAGCAGGTTCTGAGAAAGCTTCTTTATGGTTTTCATCTGAGAAAAATTCCTTTGTCACCATAGGCTTCAATTCACGCCCAAATATCCTATTGCAGATTCCATGAAAAAGTGTTATCAAACTGCTCAATTAAAAGAACGGCGTAGCTCTGTGTGATGAATTCACACATCACAAAGCAGTTTCTCAGAAAGATTCTGTCTAACTTTTACTGAGGATATTGCATTTTTCACTTTGGGCAACAATGCACTCCCAAATATCCCTTTACCGGTTCCATGAAAACAGTGTTAGCAAACAGATTCCTGAAAAGAAAGGTGGAACACGGTGAGATGAATTCACATATCAAAAAGAACTTTTTCAGAAACGTTTGTTCTAGTTTTTACCTGAGTATTTTTCCTTAGTCATCAAAGGCTTCAATACAACTGAAAATATTCCTTCTTAGTTTCCTCAAAAACAGAGCTACCAAAATGACACATGAAAACAATTGTGTAACTCTATGACATGAATTAACACATCACAAAGTGGTTTCTCAGAAAACTTCTTTCTAGTTTTTATAGGAAGATATTTACTTTGTCACCATAAGCTTCAATGCACTCCCGAATATTCCATGGCAGATACCAAGAAAACAGTGTTAGTAGACTGCTAAATGAAAAGAACAGTGTATCTCTGTGACATAAATTCATATTTCACAAAGCAGTTTCTCATCAAGCTTCTTTCTGGTTTCTGAGCATATTTCCTTTTTCAGTATAGGCCTCAATGCACTCCCAAATATGACTTTTGATGAATTCACCCATCACAAAGCAGTTTCTCGGAAAACTTCTTTCTAGTTTTTATATGAGATATTTCTTTTTTCACTGTATTCCTCAATGTGCTCTCAAATATACCTTTGCAGATTCCATGAAAACAGTGTTAGCAAACTGCTCAATGAAAAGAACTGTGTAACACTTTGAGATGAATTCACACATCAAAAAGCAGTTTCTCAGAACGCTTCTTTTTGGTTTTTATCTCAGGATATTTAGTTTTTCACCATAGGCCTCAATGTAATCCCAGATATCTCCTTGAAGATTACACGAAAGCAGTTTTAGCAAACTGCTCCATGGAAAGAAACCTGTAACTGTAAGACAAATTCACATATCACAAGGAACTTTCTCAAAAACTTCTTTCTAGATTTATCTGAGGATACATCCTTTTCAATATAGGCTTCAATAAGATCCAATTCACTATAGACCTCAAAGTGTTCCCAAATATTTCTTTGCAGATTCCTTGAAAACAATGTTAGGAAAGTGATTCATGAAAAGGAATGTGTAATGTTGTGAGATGAATTCACACATCACAAAAAACTTTCTCCGAAAACTTCTTTCTAGTGTTTTTCTGAGGATATTTCATTTACCACCATAGGCTTCAAAGCGATCCAAAATATCCTTTCTCAGGTTCCCCACAAACACTGCTACGAATCTGATCCATGAAAAGAATCGTGTAGTTCTGTGAGATTAATTAACACATAACAAAGCAGTTTCTCAGAATGCTTCTTTCTCGTTTTAATCTTAGGATAAGTCATTTTTCACTATTGGCTTCAAGGCACTCCCAAATATCTTTTTGCAGATTCCACGAAAACAGTGTTAGCAAAACACTCCATGAAAAGAAAGGGGTAACTCTGAGATGAATTCACACATCACAAGGAAGTTTCTCAGAAAGTTTCTTTCTAGTTTTTATCTGAGGATGTTTCCTTTGTCACCTTAAGATTCAATGCGATCCAAAATATCTCCTCAGATTCCCCAAAAGAGTGCTACCAAACTGTTCCATGAAAAGAATCATTTAGCTCTGTGAGATGAATTCACAAATCACATAGCAGTTTCTCATAAAGTTCCTTCTAGCTTTTGTCTGAGGATATTTCTTAGTCATAATAAGCTTCAATGTACTCTGAAATATCCCCTTGCAGATTGCAAGAAAACAGGGTTAGCAAACTACTCAATGAAAAGCACAGTGTAACTCTGTAAGGTGAATGAACACATCACAAAGCAGTTTCTCAGAAAGCTTCTTTTAGGTTTTTATCTGAGGATATTTCCTATGTTACCATGGGATTTAATGCTCTCCCAAATATCCTAATGCAGATTTCACAAAAACTGTGTTATCAAACTGATAAATGAAAAGAACCGTGTAACTCTTTGAGATTAATTCACACCTCACAAAGTTGTTTCTCAGAAAGCTTCTTTCTAGTTTTTATCTGAGGATATTTCCTTTTTCACTATATTCCTGAATGCGCATCTGAATATCCCATTGCAGACTAAAAGCCAAAAGTGTTAGCACACTTCTCAATGAAAAGAACAGTGTTAATCTGTGAGATGAATTCACACATCAATAAGCAGTTTCTCAGAGAGCTTATTTTTGTTTAATCTGAGGATATTTCCTTTGTCACCTTAATCTTCAAAGTGCTCCAAAGTATCTCACTGCAGATTCCAAGAAAACGGTGTTAGTAAACTGCTGAGTGAAAAGTATATTTTAATTCCGTGAGATGAATTCACACATCACAAAGAAGTTTCTCAGAAAGCTTCTTTCTAGTTGTAATCTTAGGATACTTCCTTTGTCACCTTTGGCTTCAATGCCATCCAAAATATCTCCTCTCAGATCCCAAAAAACAGTACTACCAAACTGCAACATGAAAAGATTTGTGTAATCCTGTGAGAAGAATTCACCAATCACAAAGCAGTTTCTCAGAAAGCTTTTTTCTACTTTTTGCCTGAGGATACTTCCTTTGTCACCCTAAGCTTCGATGTGTTCAAAAATATCTTATTGCTGTTTCCAAGAAAACAGTATTATTAAACTGCTCATGAAAAGAACAGTGTAACTCAGTGAGATCAATTCACACATCACAAAGCAGTCTCTCAGAAAGCTTCTTTTTGTTTTATTTCTGAGGTACTTCATTTGTCACCATAGACTTCAAAGTGCTCCCAATATCCCTTTGCAAATTTCACAAAAATAGTGTTCGCAAACTACTCCAAGAAAAGAGGGCTGTAACTGTGTGAGATGATTTCAAACATCACAAAGAAGTTTCTCAGAAAGCTTCTTTCTCGTTTTTATGTGAGGATATTTCCATTGTCACCATAGGCTTCAATGCGATTCAAAATAACCCTTTTCATATTCCTCAAAAACAGTGCTACCAAACTGCTCCATAAAAAGAATTGCGTAACTCAGTGAGATGAATTCACAAATTGGAAAACAGTTTCTAAGAAAGCTGTTTTCTAGTTTCTTCTGAGGATATTTCCTTTGTCATTATAACATATGAATAACATAACAAAATATAACAAAACATAAAAAATATCCCTTCTCAGATTCCCTGAAAAGAGTGCTAACAAACTAATCCATGAATAAAAAGGTGTAACTCTCTGAGCTGAATTCACAAATCACAAAGCAGTATCTCTGGAAGCTTCTTTCTAATTTTTGTCTGAGGATATTTCCTTTGTCATCAAAAGCTTCAATACACTCTGAAATATCTCATTGCACATTCCAAAAAAACAGTGTTAGCAAACTGTTCAATATGAAGAACAGTGTATCTCTGTTATTTCAATTCACACATCACAAAGAAGTCTCTCAGAAAGCCTCTTTCTACTTTTTATCTGTGGATACTTCCTTTTTCAACATAGGCCTCAATGCACTCCAAAATATCCCTTTGGAGATTCCACTAAAACAGTATTAGCAAACTGCTCCATGAAAAAGAAGATGTAGCTCTGTGAGTTGAATTCACACATCACAATGAACTTTCTCAGAAATCTTCTTTCTAGTTTTTATCTGAGGA
>NW_012117277.1:474299-476390 GCF_000951035.1 Colobus angolensis palliatus
AATTCACACATCACAATGAACTTTCTCAGAAATCTTCTTTCTAGTTTTTATCTGAGGATATTTCCTTTTTCACTATATTCCTGAATGTGTGCCCAAATATCCCATTGCAGATTAAATGAGAAAAGTCTTAGCAAATTTCTCAATGAAAAGAATGGTGTAACTCTGTGAGATGAATTCACACATCATAAACCAGTTTCACAGAAAGCTTATTTTTGGTTTTTATCTGTTTATATTTCCTTTGTCACCATAATCTCCAATGCACTCCGATAAATCCCTTTGCAGATTCCATGAAAACAATGTTAGCAAACTGCTCCATGAAAAGAAAGTTGTAACTCTGTGACATGAATTTACACATCATGAAGTTTCTCAGAGATCTTCTTTCTAGTTTTCATGTGAGGATATTTCCTTTGTCAATATAAGCTTCTATATAATCAAAAATATCCCTTCTCAGATTCCCTAAAAAGAGTGCTAACAAACTAATCCATGAATAAAAAGGTGTAACTCTCTGAGCTGAATTCACAAATCACAAAGCAGTATCTCTGGAAGCTTCTTTCTAATTTTTGTCTGAGGATATTTCCTTTGTCATCATAAGCTTCAATACACTCTGAAATATCTCATTGCACATTCCAAGAAAACATTGTTAGCAAGCTGCTCAATGTAAAGGACAGTGTATCTCTGTGAGTTCATTTCATACATCACAAAGAAGCCTCTCAGAAACCTTCTTTCTACTTTTCATTTGTGGATACTTCCTTTTTCGACATAGGCCTCAATACACTCCCAAATATCCCTTTGGAGATTATTCCACAAAAACAGTGTTAGCAAACTGTTCCATGAAAATAAAGATGTAGCACTGTGAGATGAATTCACACATCATAATGAACTTTCTCAGAAGTCTTCTTTCTAGTTTTCATCTAAGGATATTTCCTTTATCACTATATTTCTGAATGTGTGCCTGAATATCCCATTGCAGATTAAATGAGAAAAGTCTTAGCAAACTTCTCAACGTAAAGAATGGTGTAACTCTATGAGAAGAATTCACACATCTCTAACCAGTTTCTCAGAAAGCTTATTTATGGTTTTTATCTGTTTATATTTCCTTTGTCACTATAATCTTCAATGTGCTCTGAGAAATCCCTTTACAGATTCCACGAAACCAGTGTTAGCAAACTGCTCCATGAAAAGAAAGTTGTAACTCTGTGAGATGAATTGACACATCATGAAGAAGTTTCTCAGAAAGCTTCTTTCTAGTTTTCAGGTGAGGATATTTCCTTTGTCAATATAGGCTTCAATGTCATACAAAATATCCCTTCTCTGATTCACCCAAAGCAGTGCTTCCAAATGGCTGCATGAAAAGAAAGCTGTTACTCCTTGAGATAAATTCACATATCACAAAGCAGTTTCTCTGGAAACTTCTTCCTAGTTTCTATCTGAGGATATTTCCTTTGTCACCACAAGCTTTAATACACTCTAAAATAGCTCATTGCAGATTTCAAGAAAATAATATTAGCAGACTCTTCAATGAAAAGAGCAATGTAACTCTGTCAGTTCAATTCATACATTGCAAAACGGTCTCACAGAAAGCATTTTTTTGTTTTTATCATGTTTTTCTTTGTCACCATTGACTTCAATGTGCTCCCAAATATCCTGTTGCAGATTCCATGTAATGAGTGTTATTAGACTGCTCAATTAACAGAATGGTGTAGTTCTGTGAGATGAATTCAAACATCACAAAGAATTTTCCAAGAATGATCCATTCTGGATTTTATCTGAGGATATTTCCTTTAACACCATAGATTTCAATGCGATCTCAAATATTCCTTGTCAGATTCCCCAAAAGCAGTGCTACCAAACTGCTCCAAGAAAAGAATCGTGTAACTCTGTGAGAAGAATTCACAAATCAAAAAGCAGTTTCTCAGAACTGGTCTTTCTAGTGTCTATCTGAGGATATTTCTTTTATCAGCATAAGCTTCAATGCCCTCCAAAATATCCTACTGTAGATTCCACGAAAACAGTGTTATCAAACTGCCCTGTGAAAAAAATGGTGTAACACTGTGAGATGAATTTACATATCCCAAAGCAGTTTCTCTGAAA
>NW_012117277.1:477570-480761 GCF_000951035.1 Colobus angolensis palliatus
ACTCACGTATCACAAAGTAGTTTCTCAGAAAGATTCTTTCTAGTTTATATCTGAGGATATTTCTTTTTTCACCATAGGCTTCAACTTGCTTCCAAATATCCTTTTGTAGATACCATGAAAACAGTGTTATCAAACTGCTCCATGAAAAGAAAGGTGTACTTCTGTGAGATGAATTCACACATCATAAAGTGCTTTCTCAGAAAGCTTCTTTTTAATTTTTATCTGAGGATATTTTTTTTGTCACCATAGGCTTCAATGCTATTCAAAATATCCCTTCTCATATTCCCCAGAAACAGTGCTACCTAACTGCTCCATGAAAAGTATCCTGTAACTCTGTGAGATGAATTCACAAATCCAAAACCAGTTTCTCAGAAAGTTTCTTTCTAGTTTTTGTCTAAGGATATATCCTTTGTCACTATAAGCTTCAATTTGTTCAGAAATATCCCATTGCAGATTGCTGCAAAACAGTGTTAAAAAATTGCTCAATAAATAGAATGCTTTAACTCACTAGGATGATTTCACACATCACAAAGCAGTTTCTCGGAAAATTTCTTTCTCGTTTTTGTCTGAGAGTATTTCCTTTGTCACCATTGGCTTCAATGCGATACAAAGTATCCCTTCTCAGATTAGCCGAAAAAGCTATCACCAAACTGCTCATTGAAAAGAAAGGTGTACCTCTGTGAGATGAATTCACAAATCTTAAAGCATCTTCTCAGAAAGACTCTTGTTGGTTTATCTGAGGACATTTTCTTTGTCACCATAGGCTACAATGTGCTCCCAAATATTCTATCACAGATTTCTAGAAAAGAGTGTCATCAAATTGCTCAGTGCAAAGAAAAGTGTAACTCTGAGGTGAATTCACACATCACAAGGTAATTTCTCAGAAAGCATCCTTGTATTTTTTATCTGAATATATTTCCTTTTTCAGTATAGATCTCAATGTGCTCCCAAGTATCATTTTACAAATTCCACAGAAACAGTGTTACCAAACTGCTCCAGGAAAAGAAAATTGTAACTCTGTGAAATGAATTCACACGTCATAAATCAGTTTCTCAGAAAGCTTCTTTCTAGTTTTTATCTCACAATATTTCCTTTGTCACCATAGGCTTCAATCCTATTCAAAATATCCCTTCTCAAAACAGTGTTAAAAAATTGCTCAATAAATAGAATGCTTTAACTCACTAGGATGATTTCACACATCACAAAGCAGTTTCTCGGAAAATTTCTTTCTCGTTTTTGTCTGAGAGTATTTCCTTTGTCACCATTGGCTTCAATGCGATACAAAGTATCCCTTCTCAGATTAGCCGAAAAAGCTATCACCAAACTGCTCATTGAAAAGAAAGGTGTACCTCTGTGAGATGAATTCACAAATCTTAAAGCATCTTCTCAGAAAGCCTCTTGTTGGTTTATCTGAGGACATTTTCTTTGTCACCATAGGCTACAATGTGCTCCCAAATATTCTATCACAGATTCCTAGAAAAGAGTGTCATCAAATTGCTCAGTGCAAAGAAAAGTGTAACTCTGAGGTGAATTCACACATCACAAGGTAATTTCTCAGAAAGCATCCTTGTATTTTTTATCTGAATATATTTCCTTTTTCAGTATAGATCTCAATGTGCTCCCAAGTATCATTTTACAAATTCCACAGAAACAGTGTTACCAAACTGCTCCAGGAAAAGAAAATTGTAACTCTGTGAAATGAATTCACACGTCATAAATCAGTTTCTCAGAAAGCTTCTTTCTAGTTTTTATCTCACAATATTTCCTTTGTCACCATAGGCTTCAATCCTATTCAAAATATCCCTTCTCAGATTCCCCAAAAAGAATGGTACCACACTGCTCTATGAAATGAGGTGTGTAATTCTGTGAGATGAAGTCACACATCACAAAGCTGTTTCTCACATAGGTTCTTTCAAGTTTTTATCTGAGGATATTTCCTTTTTCACCATATTCCTCAATGTGCTCCAGAATATGCCATTGCAGATTCCATAAAAAAAGTGTTAGCAACCTTTTCAATGAAAAGAATGGCGTACCTCACTAAGACGATTTCACACATCACAAAGCAGTTTCACAGAAAATTTCTTTCTAGTTTTTATCTGAGGGTATTTCCTTTGTCACCATAAGCTTCAATGCAATGCAAAATATCCCTTCTCAGATTAACCGAAAACAGTATTACCAAACTGCTTGTTGAAAAGAAAGGTGTACCTCTGTGAGATGAATTCACAAATCACAAAGAAATTTATCAGGAAGCTTCTTTCTAGTTTTTCTCTGAGGATATTACCTTTGTCACCGTAGACTTCAATATGATGTAAAATATCACTTCTGAGATTCCCCAAAAAACAGTGCTACCAAACTGCTCCATGAAAGGACTTGTGCAACTCTGTGACATGAACTCACAATTCACAAAGCAGTTTCTCACAAAGCTTCTTTCTAGTTTTTATCTGAGGATATTTCATTGGTCACCATGGGCTTCAATGCGATCCAAAATATTTCATTGCAGATTCCACAAAAACAGTACTAACAAACCGCTCCATGAAAAAAGAAACCTGTAACTCTTTAAGGTGAATTCACAAGTCACAAAATATATTCTCATAAAGCTTCTTTCTAATTTTTGTCTGACTATATTTCCTTTGTCACTGTAAGCTTCAACGTGCTCCAAAAGATCCCATTGCAAATTCCAATTAAACAGTGTTAGCAAAATGCTCAATGAAAAGAACAGTGAAATTCTGTGAGTTGAATTCACACACCAGAAATCTGTTTCTCAGAATGCTTCCTTCTAGTTTTTCTCTGAGTATATTTCCTTTTTCACAATAGGTCTCAATGCACTCCCGAATATACCATTGCAGATTCCAGAAAAAAAGTGTTAGCCAACTTTTTAATGAAAGGAACAGTGTAACACTGTGAGATGACTTCACACATCACAAAGAAGTATCATAGAATGCTTCTTTTTGTTTTTTTTCTGAAGATATTTCCTTTCTCACCATAGGCTTTAATGTGCTCTGAAATATATTACTACAGATCCCACAAAAGCAGTGTTATCAGACTGCTCAGTGAAAAGAACAGTGTAATTCTGTAAGATGAATTCACACATCACAAAACAGTTTCTCAGAATGTTTCTTTCTAGTTTCTTTCTGAGGATATTTCCTTTTTCAGTATACTCCTCAATGTGCTCCCAAACATCCCTTTGCAGA
>NW_012117277.1:481346-488700 GCF_000951035.1 Colobus angolensis palliatus
TCCTTTATCACCATCATCTCAACGCACTCCCAAATATCACTTTGTAGATTCCACAAAAACAGTGTTAGCAAACAGCTCCATGAAAAGAAAGGTGTTACTCTGTTAGATGAATACACACACCACAAAGTAGTTTCTCAGAACATTTATTGCTAGTATTTATCTGGATATATTTCCATTGTCACACTAGGCTTCAATGTGATGAAAAATATCCTTTCTGTGAGGTGAATTCACACATCGCAAAGCTATTTCTCAGACTACTTCTTTGTACATTTTATCTGCAGATATATCGTTTTTCCCCATAGTCCTCAATGCTCTCTGGAATATCCCATTGCAGATTATATGAAAAAAGTGTTATAAAACTTCTCAATGAAAAGAGTGGTGTAACTCTGTGAGATGAATTGACACACAACAAAGCAATTTCTCAGAAAGCTTCTCTTCAGCTTTTATCTGAGGATATTTCCTTTTTCATCATTTTCCTCAATGAGCTCCAGAATATCCCATTGCAGATTCCAGGAAAAAACTGTTAACAAACTTCTCAATGAAAGGGACGGTGTGATGCTGTGAGGTGAATTGATGCATCACGAAGCAGTTTCACAGAAAATTTCTTTATGGTTTTGATCTGAGGACATTTCCTTTGTCACAACAGACTTCAATGCCCTCCCAAATAGCCTTTTGCATATTCCAAGAAAACAGTGTTATCAAACTGCTCAATGAAAATAACAGTGTAATTCTGTGAGATGAATTCAGACATCACAAAGCAGTTTCTCAAAAAGTATGTTTCTAGTTTTTATTTGAGGATATTTCCTTTTTCACTATATGGCTCAAAGCTGTCACAAATATCCCTGTGCAGATTCCATGAAATCAGTGTTACCAAACTGCTCCATGAAAAGAAAGGTGTTACTCTGTGAGATGAATATATACATCACAAAGTGGCTTCTCAGAAAGATTCTTTCTAGTTTTTATGTGTGGATATTTCCTTTGTCACCATACGCTTCAATGCAATGGAAAATATCCCTTTTCAGATTCTCCAAAAACAATGCTACAAATCTGATCCATAGAAAGGATTGTTTAACTCTGTCAGATGAATTAACACATCACAAAGTGGTTTCTCAGAAGGCTTCTTTCTAGTTTTTATATGTGGATATTTCCCTTTCCACTATAGACTTCAATGCACTCCCATGTATCCCTACTCAGATACCACGAAAACAGTGAGACCAAAGTGTTCCCACAACAGAAACATTTAACTATATTAGATGAATGTGCACTTAACAAAGGTGTTTCTCAGTCAGCTTCTCTCACGTTTGTACTGAAGATATTTGCTTTTTCGTCATTGGACTCTATGCACTCCTGAATATCCCTTTGCAGATTCCACAAATACAGTGTTAACAAACAGCTCAATGAACAGAAACCAATAACTCCATGAGATGAATTCACCCATCACAAAGCAGTTTCTCAGGAACCTTATTTCTAGTTTAAATCTGATGATATTTCTTTTTTCAACACTGGCTTCAATGCGCTCCCAAGTATCTCCTATCAGATACCACAAAAACAGTCAAGCTGAACTGCTCAATGAACAAAATTTTAAACTCTATGAGATGTATACATACATCACAACACCATTTCTCGTAAAGCTTTTCTCCAATTTTTCTCTTAAGTTATTTCCTTTTTCACCATGGGGTTCTGGGAGCTCCTGAATATCCCTTTGCAGATTCCATAAAAACAGTGCTACAAAACTGCTGAAAGAAAGCAAATGTGTAAATCTGTGCGATGAATTCATCCATCACAAAGAAATTTCTTGGAAACTTCTTTCTATTTTTTCTCTGAGACTGTCTCCTTCGTCACCACAGGCTTTCATGTGCTCCCAAATATAATATGGCAGATTCCATGAAAACAGTGTTATCAAACTGCTCAATGAAAACAACAGTGTAACTTTGTGAGATGAATTCACACATCACAAAGCAGTTTATCAGAAAACTTCTTTCCCATTTTTATATTTGGATATTTCCAATTTCCCTATATGAATCAAAGTGCTCCCAAATATCCCATTGCAGATTCCACGAAAACAGTGTTAGAAAACTGCTACATGAAAAGAAAGGTGAAAGTCTGTGAGATGAATACACATATCAAAAAGAACTTTCTCAGACAGCTTCTTTCTAGTTTTTATCTGAGGATATTTCCTTTGTCACCCTAGGCTTCAATGCACTTCAAAATATCCCCTCTCAGATTCCCGAAAACCAGTGCTACAAAACTGATACGTGAAAATAATCGTGTAACTCTCTGAGATGAATTAACACATCACAAATTACTTTCTCAGAAAGCATCTTTCTAGTTTTTATATTAGGAGATTTCCCTTTCACTATAAGATTCAGTGTGCTCTGAAATATCCAATTGCAGATTCCAAGAAAAGAATGTTAGCAAACTGCCCGATGTAGAGAACACTGCAACACTGTGAGATAAATTTATGCATCACAAAACAGTTTCTCAGAAAGCTTCTTTCTAGTTTTTATCTGATGATATTTCCTTTTTCACCAAAGGACTCAATGCACTCCCAAAAATCTCTTTGCAGATTCCACAAAAAGAGTGTTAGGATACTGCTCCTTGGAAAGAAAGGTGTAAATCTGTTAGATAAATTCACACATCACAAAGAAGTTTCTCAGAAAGCTTCTTTCTAGTTTTTATCGGAGGATATTTCCTTTCTCACCATAGGCTTGGAGGAAGTCCAAAATATCCCATTTCAGATTCCCCTAAAAGAGTGCTACCAAAGTGCTCGATGAAAATTAAAGTGTATCTCTGTGAGATGAATTCAAAAATCACAAAGCAGTTTCTCATAAAGCTTCTTTCTTGTTTCTGTCTGAGAAATTTACCTTCGTCATCATAAGCTTCAATGCGCTCTGAAAAATCCCAGTGCAGATTCCAAGAAAACAGTGTTAGAAAACTGCTCAATAAAAACAGAAGTGTAACTCTGTGATATGAATTCAAGCATCACAAGCAGTTACAAACAAAGAATCTTTTTGGTTTTTATCTGAGAATATTTCCTTTGTCACCATAGTCTTCAATGCGATCCCAAATATCCTATAGCAGATTCCATGAAACAGTGTTATCAAACTGTTCAGTGAGAAGAACAGTGTAACTCTGTGAAATAAATTAACGCATCACAAAACAGTCTCTCAGAAAGCTTCTTTCTAGTTTTTATCTGAGGGTATTTACTTTTTCTCCATAGGCCTCAATGCAGTCCCAAATATCCCGTTGCAGCTTACACGGAAGGAGTGTCAGGAAACTCCTAACTGGAAAGAAAGCTGTAACTCAGTGAGATGAATTCACACATGACAAAGAAATTTCTCAGAAAGTTCTTTCTAGTTTTTTCCTGATTCTACATCCTTTGTCACCATTCGCTTGTATGCAATCCAAAATGTCCCTTCTCACATTCCAGAAAAATAGTGCTAAAAAACTGATCAATAAAAAGTATCATGTAACACTGTGAGATGAATTCACAAGTCACAAAGCAGTTTCTCATAAAGTTTCCTTTTGGTTTTGTCTGAGAGTATTTCCTTTGTCACCATAGACTTCAATGCGATCCAAAATATCCCTTCTCAGATTCCCCAAAAGCTGTGTTACCAAACTGCTCCATGAAAGAATCGTGTACCTCTGTGAGATGAATGAACCCAACAGAAAGTGGTTTCTCAGTAAGCTTCTTTCTGCTTTTGGTATGAGGATATTTCCTTTGTCAATGTAAGCTTCAATGTGCTCTGAAATATACCATTGTAGATTCCAAGAAAATGGTTTTCATAAACTGTTGAAAGAAAGAACAGTGTAACTCTGTGAGATGAACTCACACATCACTAAGCAGTTTCTCAGAAAGATTCTTTTTGATTTTTATCTGAGAATATTTCCTTTGTCACCATTGGCTGCAATGTGTTACCAAATATAATATGGCAGATTCCATGAAAACGGTGTTATCAAACTTCTCAATGAAAAGAACAGTGTAACTATGTGAGATGAATTGACACATCAGTAAGCAGTTTCTCAGAAAACTTCTTTCTCGTTTTTAAATGTGGATTTTTTCCCTTTTCACTATATGTCTCAATGCGCTCCCAAATATGCCTTTGCAGATTCCATGAAAACAGTGTTACAATATTGTTCCATGAAAAGAAAGGTGTAACTCTGTGAGATTAATTCACAAATAACAAAGAAATTTCTCAGACAGCTTATTTCTATTTTTTATCTGAGAATATTTCCTCTGTCACCCTATGCTTCAATGCGATCCAAAATATCCCTTCTCAGATTCCCGAAAAACAGAGCTACCAAACTAATTCATGAAAAGAATCGTGTAAGTCTGTTGGTTGAATCAACACATCACCAAACAGTTTCTCAGAAAGCTTCTTTATGGTGTTTGTCTAAGGATATTTTCTTTGTCACTGTAAGCTTCAATGTGCTCTGAAATATCCAGGTGCATATTCTAAGGAAACAGTGTTAGCAAACTTCTCAATGAAAAGAATAATGTATCTCTGTGAGATGAATTCACACATTGCAAAACAGTTTCTCTGAAAGCTACTTTCTAGTTTTTATGTGAAGGATATTTCCTTTATCACCATAGGCATCAAAGCGCTCCAAAATATCCCTTGGCATATTTCGTGAAAACATTGTTAACAAACTGCTCCATGGAAAGAAAGGTGTAACTCCATGAGATGAATTCATCCATCACAAAGAAGGTCCTCAGAAATATTCTTTCTAGTTTTTACCTGAAGATATTTCCTTTGTTACCATAGAGTTCAAAGTGATCCAAGATATCCCTTCTCAGATTCCTCAAAAACAATGCTACAAAACTCCTCCATGAAAAGAATCATGAAATTCTCTGAGATGAATTCACACATCACAAGGAAGTTTCTCAGGCAATTTCTTTCTAGTTTTATCTGAGGATATTTCCTTTATCTCTGTAGTCCTCCATGTGCTCCCAAATATCCCTTTGCAGATTCCATGAAAATATTTTTAGCAAACTGCTGCATGAAGAGAAAGGGGTACCTCGGTGAGAGGAATTCAAACATCACAAAGAAGTTTCTTAGAAAGCTTATTTCTAGTTTTTATCTGAGGATATTTTGTTTGTCATCATAGGCTTAAATGTGATTCAAAATATCCCTTTGCAGATTCCATGAAAACAGTGTTAACTTACTGCTCAATGGATAGAACAGTGTAACTGTGAGATGAATTCACGTATCATGTAACTGTTTCTCAGAAAGCAATTTTCTAGCTATTATTTTCACCAAAGGCTTCAAGGTGTTCTAAAATATCCTATTGCAGATTGCACAAAAACAGTGTTAGAATACTACTCAATGAAAAGAATGGTGTATCTCTGTGAGATGAATTCACACATCACAAAGCAATTTCTCAGAAAGTTTCTTTTTCATTTTTGATCTGAGTATATTTCCTTTGTCACCACAGGCTTCAATGGGCAAGTATCCTATCACAGATTCCATGAAACCAGTGTTATCAGACTGCCAAATGGAAAGAAAGGTGTAACTCCATGAGATGAATTCATCCATCACAAAGAAGGTCCTCAGAAATATTCTTTCTAGTTTTTACCTGAAGATATTTCCTTTGTTACCATAGAGTTCAAAGTGATCCAAGATATCCCTTCTCAGATTCCTCAAAAACAATGCTACAAAACTCCTCCATGAAAAGAATCATGAAATTCTCTGAGATGAATTCACACATCACAAGGAAGTTTCTCAGGCAATTTCTTTCTAGTTTTATCTGAGGATATTTCCTTTATCTCTGTAGTCCTCCATGTGCTCCCAAATATCCCTTTGCAGATTCCATGAAAATATTTTTAGCAAACTGCTGCATGAAGAGAAAGGGGTACCTCGGTGAGAGGAATTCAAACATCACAAAGAAGTTTCTTAGAAAGCTTATTTCTAGTTTTTATCTGAGGATATTTTGTTTGTCATCATAGGCTTAAATGTGATTCAAAATATCCCTTTGCAGATTCCATGAAAACAGTGTTAACTTACTGCTCAATGGATAGAACAGTGTAACTGTGAGATGAATTCACGTATCATGTAACTGTTTCTCAGAAAGCAATTTTCTAGCTATTATTTTCACCAAAGGCTTCAAGGTGTTCTAAAATATCCTATTGCAGATTGCACAAAAACAGTGTTAGAATACTACTCAATGAAAAGAATGGTGTATCTCTGTGAGATGAATTCACACATCACAAAGCAATTTCTCAGAAAGTTTCTTTTTCATTTTTGATCTGAGTATATTTCCTTTGTCACCACAGGCTTCAATGGGATCCCAAGTATCCTATCACAGATTCCATGAAACCAGTGTTATCAGACTGCCAAATGAAAAGTAGAGTGTAAATCTGTGAGATGAAATCACACATCACAAAGCAGTTTCTCAGACAATTTCTTTCTAGATTTTATCAGAGGATATTTCCTTTTTCACTATAATCCTCAATGCGCTCCCAAATATCCCCTTCCAGATCCACGAAAACAGTTTTAGCAAACTGTTACATGAAAAGAAAGCTGTACCTCTGTAAGATGAATTCAGACATCACAAACAAGTTTCTTAGAAAGTTTCTTTCTAGTTTTTATCTGAAAATATTTCCTTGGTCACCATAGGCTTCAAGGTGATTCAAAATATCCCTTCTCAGATTCCTCAAAAACAGTGCTACCAAACCGCTCCATGAAAACAGTTGTGTACTTCTGCAAGTTGAATTCACACACCACAAAGGTGTTTCTCAGAAACTTTCTTTCTAGTTTTTGTCTGAGAATATTTCCTTTGTCAAAATAAGCTTCAATGTGCTCTGAAATATCCCAATGCAGATTCCAAGAACACAGTGTTAGCAAACTGCTCAATGAAAAGAACAGTGTAACCTTGAAAGATGAATTCACACATCACAAAGCGGTTTCTCAGAAACCTTCTTTCTAGTTTTTTCTGAGGAAATTTCCTTTTTCACCATAGGCCTCAATGTACTGTCAAATATTCCTTTGAAGATTTTACAAAAACTGTGTTAGCAAACTGCTCCATGGAAAGAAATGTATAACTCTGTGAGATGAAATCACACATCACAAAGAACTTTCTCAGAAAGCATCTTTCATGTTTTTATCTGACGATATTTCCTGAGTAACCATAGGCTTCTATGCGATCCAAAGTATTCCTTCTCAGCTTCCCCAAAAACAGTGCAACCAAACGGCTCCATGAAAAGAATCCTGTAACCCTGTGAGATGAATTAGCACATCACAAAGCTGTTTCTCTTAATGCTTCTTTCTAGTTTTTACATGACAGCATTTTCTTCACCACCATAAGTTTTAAGGTTCTCTGAAATATCCCATTGCAGATTCCAGGAAAGCAGTGT
>NW_012117277.1:490656-490913 GCF_000951035.1 Colobus angolensis palliatus
TTTTATCAGAGACTAGGATTGCAACCCCTGCCTTTTTTTGTACTCCATTTGCTTGGTAGATCTTCCTCCATCCCTTTATTTTGAGCCTATGTATGTCTCCGCATGTGAGATGGGTCTCCTGAATACAGCACACTGATGGGTCTTGACTCTTGATCCAGTTTGCCAGTCTGTGTCTTTTAATTGGACTATTTAGTCCATTTATATTTAAGGTTAATATTGTTATGTGTGAACTTGATCCTGCCATTATGATATTAACT
>NW_012117278.1:0-1607 GCF_000951035.1 Colobus angolensis palliatus
GGGTATCTTTAGCTGTTTTTGTCTCCAAACACCTTGAGATGAGGTCAAATTTAGAAACAATTCTATTTGAGGAACTAAACCAGAAAGATTTATCAGTTAGGGTCAGGTTCAATTTCAAAAATATTTTTGTTTGGCCAGTTTCGCTTTCCACCTTTGCTTTAGGAAAGCGTGCGTGTAATGTTTGGTAAAACTTACTTATTAATTAAGGCTATTCTGTAGAACTATTTTCCAACTCAAGTTGGAATTAAGATTCAGGCATTTTTGGAGTGTGGTACGTTGATCCCCAGGAAGTTACTGGAAGAATCAATTTTCTGGAGAGGTTTGGTCTAAAGGATCTTCTACACACAGGGTAGGGTAGTTAAAAAAAGAAAAGCAAAATTAGATCAAATATGCTAATTATTGAAGGACAATTCTAAATGAGAGATTTGGAAGAATCATAGAGAATGAATCTTTCCAGCAGCTAAGAATGCTCTGAACTAGGGGAAAAGGGTGGGAGTTCAGAAAAAATAGCATACAATAAATCACTGATATTCGTCCTTGGTAAAAGGACTTGTGCCTCCCAGTTTCTTCCAGAGCTTACATTCTTGAGTGTGGTGGGGTTGGGGATGAGGGTGGGGGTTTTGGAATTTCTATGGAATTTGGGGAAGTCAAACACAGAAAAGATTTTTATGGTATTTCTATCAAAAACCCTAGAGTCTAACAAGCCTCAAAGAGTCTGTTACATATGACCCAGGGCCAGAAGGGTCCCATGGAGGTGTAAAGTCAAGGAAAAATTTCACTAGCATAACAGGAGATGAAAGAGCAAGGAAAGTGTGGGAATATCAGGAAAGTAGGGGTGAGGGTTATGACAACTTCATCATCAGAAGCGGGTAAGGGTCAACAGATCCATAGCACAAAAGAGTGCTATGGAACAATAAATATGTACATTACTAGTGTCTTAAATGGTCAATATAAAAGCTAAGAGCAACGATCACAACTATCAGACTTTAGGACCAGGAATGGAGAGTGTGGGATGAAGTGCATGTAAGCTGACTCATCTTTCAGAGTGAGGGGAAAATCAGTGTCATCTTTATTAAAGAGTGTCAATAAGCATATCATTGACAATTACAGAGGGAACCATCGTAAGATCTAAAAACAATCGAGATGAAAAGAGATTCATAGAGCATGGATAAGGAAAGAAAGAAAGAGACCACTGTTATACTTTAGCCTATTTTTTTCTGTACAATTTAATGTTACTATGAGCAAGAATTACTATAATAAAGATGCAATGACAGTAACGATAATACCATTTGGGTAGTGGTTAAATCCACGGATATGAGTATTTCTGGCTTTTAAATCTAGCACTTATTCAGAGGCTTGAGAAACTTTCTTTAACCCGTCTCATCTTAGTTTCTTCATGTGTAAAATCAGAGATAAGTTGTAACTTATTCCTAGGATCACTGCAAGGATTTAATCTGTGAGTCTGTTCTCTGAAAGTTAATCTGTGTACAGCATTTAGACATATGGTAAACGCTATGGAAATATTAGGCTTTACTGCCTAGCACTTCTGATCCTTAACAGATTTATATTTGTCTACATAATGGTGATTCCTAAATCCACATAACTGG
>NW_012117278.1:7587-8468 GCF_000951035.1 Colobus angolensis palliatus
AGTCTTTCATCTGGTCAAGATTTTGACTTAAGTTTTGGCAACCAGCTAGTCTGTACTTTACATTCATTGCAGTAATCACATTTTAAAAGTATGTATTTTTCTTTTGTAATTCTCGATTTACTTTCTCCTCTAGAAGCTGTTCTGCTTCACGAGGAAGGGGTTACATCAGTTCTGTCCACTCTAATCTATCAGCACATAGCATGGTACCTGACATAACTTATGCTTAATTAATGGGTGCTGAGTAAAAGAGTAATGATGTGCATTTGAAGACTAACTGTTGGACAGAACAAGTCATTATAGGACAGCATGAGTATTAATAGTTGGTAACTGCAAAAAACAATTTGCTGAAACTCAAGGAAAGACTGGTTAAAATTTTCCCAAAATGAAATAAATTCATTTATTTATTTTGGGAAAATGTGAGCTGTTGAGTTCCCTTTTACTTAGGAGACATTTTATACTGGATCCTGGTAACAATCAAGGAGCAATGTATTGCTCAGGACATACAAAGCCTTTGATGACATAACCTTCCACTGTCCCTGGGCTTCTCCTGACCTTTCAGGCTTTTCTTCCTTCCCAGTCCACTTGCATTTCCCACTCTGTCCTTCCTGATTGTCTCCATTGCTTTTGTTAGTATGCTGTCTCTCCCTGGAATGCTTATCTCCTCTTTGCAAGTAATCTCACTACCTTTCTCTACATTTTAGAGTTAAAACTTTTGAACATCCCTTCTGTGACTTGTGACCTCACTGTTTCTTTCTAACCTATTCTGTCTGGAAACTGTCTCACTGCATTTTATGTTTGTATTTTCCCTTTTCCCAAAGACCATGAATCTATTGAAGTCAGAGATAATTTCTTATATCTTACTGAATCCCCACCACATAAAA
>NW_012117279.1:0-2844 GCF_000951035.1 Colobus angolensis palliatus
CCCTCCTTGTATCCATGTGTTCTTATTGTTCAACTCCCACTTATGAGTGAGAACATGCTACAAACCATTTCTTCTTACACCTTGGTTTTAGCCCAGTGAAACTGGTTTTGCATTTCTGATCTCTAGCCTGTAATACAATAATAAGTGCATGTTGTTTTTAAGCAGTGAGGTTAGTGGTAATTGGTTACAGCAGTAGTAGGAAACAAATACTTTCATATGGAAGTATTAGGAAGCTAATGTCTTTCAAGGAATTTGTTCATTTCTTCTATGTTGTCCAATTTAGTAGGCATGAAGTTGTTGAAGTATTCTTTTATCTTTTTACTGTCTAGCATTTATAGTGATGTTACTTTTCTATTCCTAATATTGGGAATTAGTGTTTTGTCTTTTTTCTCGATCAGCCTGGTTGGAAGTTTATCAGTTCTACTGATACTCTCAAAGAAGAAGCTTTTGTTGATTTTCCTATGGTTTTGTTGATTTTCCTGTGGTTTTGTTGATTTTCCTATGGTTTTGCATGTTTCTTTGATTTCTATTTTAATTTTTATTATTTCCTGACTTGTACTTACTTTTGAGTTTCGTGTGCTCTTTTTTTCTTATTTTTTACATTGAAAGCTAAGGTCATTGATTTGAGACATTTCTGTTCTACTGTGGACATTTGTTACTGTAAATTTCCCCCTAAATACTGTTTTGGTGATATCCTGCTAATTCTGATATACTGTATTTTCATTCAGTTCGAAATAACTTCTGATTTCCCTTTTGATTTTTATTTGATCCATGGGTTATTTAGAAGCTTGTTATTTACTTTCCAAATATTTGAGGGGTTTCTAAAGGTTTTGACTGACTTTAGTTCCATAGTTGACTTGATTAGTTATTAGCATGATGTGTTTTTTCTGTTCTTTTACTTTTAGCCTATTTCTATCTTTATATTTAAAGTGCATTTCTTGTAGGCAAGGTGTATTGTGTCTACTTTTTTTTTTTTTTAAATATACAGTCTACCCTTCTCTGTCTTTTAATTGAGGATTTTAGATCCTATTTATTTATTTATTTATTTATTTTTGAGACAGAGTCTTGCTCTGTCACCCAGGCTGGAGTGCAGTGGGGCGATCTCGGCTCACTGCAAGCTCTGCCTCCTGGGTTCATGCCATTCTCCTGTCTCAGCCTCTTGAGTAGCTGGGATTGCAGGCGCCTGCCACCACACCCAGCTAATTTTTTTCTTTTGTTTTGTATTTTTAGTAGAGACAGTGTTTCACCGTGTTAGCCAGGATGGTCTCGATCTCCTCAGCTCGTGATCTGCCCGCCTCAGCCTCCCAAAGTGCTGGGATTAGAGGCGTGAGCCACCGTGCCTGGCCCTGGATCCTCTATATTTAATGTGTTAAAAAATACCATCTTACTATTTCTTTTCTTTTCTTTTTTGTTTTTTGGAGACAGAGTCTTGCCATGTGACCCAGGCTGGAGTGCAGTAGCCGGATGCTGGCTCACTGCAACCCCTGCTTACTGAGTTCAAGCAGTTCTCTGCCTCAGCTTCCCAAGTAGCTGGAATTATAGGTGACTGCCATGACGCCTGGCTAATTTTTTGTATTTTTAGTAGAGATGGAGTTTCACCGTCTTGGCCAGGCTGGTCTTGAACTCCTGACTTTTGTGATCCACCTGCCTCAGCTCCCAGAGTGCTGGGATTACAGGTGTGAGCCATCGTGCCTGGCCTATTTATTTTCTATATGTTTCATTTTTTATTCTCTTCTTCCTCCTTTTCTTCCTTTTCTTAGATTAATGAGTATTTCTTCCTGTTTCCATTTCATCTTCTCGTTGGCTTAGCTCCTTATTAGCTAGAACTCTGTTTTGTTTTAGTGACTTTTATAGGGTTTATACTATACATCTAGTACACTTATCATAGTCCATCTTTTAGTGATACATCACTTCCTACATAGCATAAAAACCTTCCATAGGCCGAGCGCGGTGACTCGTGCCTGTAATCCCAGCACTTTGGGAGGCTGAGGCGGGTGGATCACGTGATCTCAGGAGTTCAAGACCAGCCTGGCCAACATGGTAAAACCCGTCTCTACTAAAAATATAAAAACTAGCCAGGTGTGGTGGTGGATGCCTGTAATCCCAGCTACTTGAGAGGCTGAGTCAGGAGAATTATTTGAACCCAGGAGACAGAAGTTGCAGTGAGCCAACACAATGCCACTGCACTCCAGCTTCTGCGACACAGTAAGACTCTGTCTCAAAAAACAAACAAACAATAAAGTATAAATTCACTTTCTTTAATAGATATAGATAGCACTATTAAGGTTTTTCTATTTCTTATTGAGTGAGTTTTGGTAATTTGTGTCTATGATAGGCTGAATAATGGTCCCTTAGGAGATGTCCATGCCTTAATCCCTGGATCCAGTGAATGTGTTACATTACTTGATAAAAGGGACTTTGTAGATATAAATCAATTGGGCATCTTGATATGGAGAGATGATCCTAGATTATCTGTGTGGGCCCAGTGTAATCATAAGGGTCTTCATTAAGGGGAGGGCAAGAGGATCAGAGTCAGTAGTACGAGATGTGAGGATGGAAGCAAAAGGTTAGGGTGATATAAAAAAGAGGCCATGAGCCAAGGAATACAGGCGACCTCTAGAAACTAGAAAAGGCAAGAAAATGGATTCTCCCTCAGAGCCTCTAGAAAAACCATTTTTTCTTCTTTTTTAAAAATTATTTTTTTAAAATTATACTTTGAGTTCTGCATTACATGTGTAGAACGTGCAGTTTTGTTACATAAGTATACATGTGCCATGGTGGTTTGCTGCACCCATCAACTCATCACCTACATTAGGTATTTCTCCTAATGTTATCCCTCCCCTA
>NW_012117279.1:7349-11315 GCF_000951035.1 Colobus angolensis palliatus
TTTTTTTTTTTTTGCTGCTTTTTTAAAACCGTATTTATGAGGAAGTCTTTATTACCTGCATTTGATTTACTTTGTAAGGTGAAAAAGGTAGTGCAGTTTATTTATAATGTGAATATAGGTTTTATATTCCTTGCCCTTACTTAGGAAATTATTTGTTGCAGAGACAATATCTGCATATCATTGGGACTTTTGCAATATTCAAGAAAATTTATATTTTTAGGAAAATAGCTCCAAGATTGAATATAAACTCAAAGAATCAAAAGCAGCATGAGACCAATACAATGAAACAAGTACTTGAGTGATAATGTCCTTAAAATATTTATTTGGGCTGGGTGTGGTGGCATGTGCCTATGGTTTCAACTCTTCGGGAGGCTGCTGGGGGAGGATTGCTTCAGCCCAGAAGTTTGATCATCCTGGGCAGCATATAGTGAGACCCTGTCTCTTATCAATAAATACACGAAATTATTTTAAAAAATATGCATTTGAAGTAACTTGATTTGATGTGTTTCACATTGATCATTTTTTCAATTCCGTAATTTTCTCACTGTTACATACGTAACATTAACAATTACAAATGGAACCTCCCAAAGTTGGTCTCAGCCTTATTTTTATGCATCTAAAAATAGGGTTAGGTGTGTAATCCCAGCACTTTGGGAGACTGAGGTGGGGGATCAGGAGGTCAGGAGATCAAGATCATCCTGGCCAACACGGTGAAACCCCATCTCTACTAAGAATACAAAGCAATGAGCTGGGCGTGTTTGCGGGCGCCTGTAGTCCCAGCTACTCAGGAGGCCGAGGCAGGAGAATGGCGTGAATCCGGGCGGCGGAGCTTGCAGTGAGCAGAGATTCACCGCGGCACTCCAGTCTGGGCGACAGAGCCAGGCTCAGTCTCAAAAAAAAAAAAAAAAAAAAAGGAAAGGGTTAGGTGGGGAAGATACATTTCCCCCTCTAAGTGTCTTTATTTAACATTCTTCTGCTTTGCAGTGTAGTATCTTAAATTGCTCATTAGTAGCTTTCTTTCTTTCATTTGCATCCCACCACCTTCAGATTTTCCAAACCCAAAATGTAGTCAAATGGTAGAGCTGCCCTCTGGTGTTCACCCTCTGACTCTCAACGTTATTGTCAACCAACAGTCTTACAAATTTTAGAACTGAGTTGGGAAGTAGCTTAGAATATGATTTTGTTCCACTTTCCTTCCGTAGATAAAAATAAAAATAAATTGATTTAACTGTTTATTTCCATGTATTTGCCTTTAAAAAATTTATCCATCATTTGGAAAAGCATGATTTTCACAAAGGAATCACTAAGATGCAAGTCGTTTTGTAATTTATTTTAATTGGTGTAATTAATTTTAACTGGTCAGGGTTACTGGCAAAGCAAGCTCTTAATTTTAGGACCTGTATTCTGTTCAGTGTGTTTTGTATGTTTGTGAGTTGTTTTATGTTGAATTTTTTGAATAGACATTTTATTAACTGTTGAAAAAAATAGATAACCTTTTAAAAGAAAAATAATGAAAAACAAAATGGTCAGTTATTAAATTTTAGAATGTTGGTTTCTGTGAATGCAAATTTCTCTCTAATCTGGGTTACAGAAATTTTTAAAAAGATGTGTTTGCTCTCTATACCGTTTCTCACCAAAAAGAACCAGATCAAGATCACTGAATGTACAAGATAAGCCTAAAAGAGCAGTTCTCAAACTTTTTGGCTTTATACCCTTTTTCTCTTATAAATTAATGACACTCCAAAAAACTTTTGTTCATGCGGATTATTTTATCTGTTGATAGTTATCATATAACAAATTAAAACCCATAATTTATCATATTACAAATATTTATCAATTCATTTAAAAATAATAAACCCGTTGCATAACATACAATGTTTTTGCATTAAAAATAACTATGCTTTCCTAAACAAAATAGATTTGGTAAGAAGAGTGGCATATTTTATTACATTTTTGCAGATCTTATTAATGTGTGGCTTAATAGAAAACAGATTCTCTTATCTGCTTCTGAGTTTATATGTTATATGTAAATATATATAAATGTACATATTTTTTGTGTGTATTGTTGAAGGATACGAAGAAGACATATCTATATGGGTTCACATAGAAATATATAGTAAAGGAAGGAGTGCTTTAGTAGCCTTTTTAGATTGTTGTCCTTCGATTTATGGTGGAGAAAAATAAAATTGTGTGTTCACTATTTGGAGAAAAGCAGTAAAAATGTGATCAAAGCAAAAATAATAGTTAAAATGCAGAACAAACAGTTTCAAATGAAAATGTGCTTTGGAAATAAAGCCATATTATTTGAAATTCAAATTGAAATTGATATTCCTTGATATTACAGTAAAACTTGGTGAGTGGTAGTGTCTGAAAGGTTAGTTACGACGTGGAATCTGAAACCGTATTAGTGAACTTCTGTGCTCTGTTACATTGAAATCCGTTGGTCTGTCTTGCACTTAAAATAGTTCTTTTACCCATGTCTGATTTTGTAACACCATGCATTGGTCATTCGGTACTGATTTAGTTATGCAAATCTTGTAAATGTTGATTGATACTTTTTTTTTTTGAGATGGAGTCTTGCTCTATCACCCAGGGTGGAGTCCAGTGGCACAATCTCAGCTCACTGCAGCCTACATCTCCTGAGTTCAACCGATTCTCCTGCCTCAGCCTCCTAAGTAGCTGGGATTACAAATGTGCCTCCACGCCTGGCTAAGTTTGGTATTTTTAGTAGAGACAGGGTTTCACTGTGTTGACCAGGCTGGTCTCGAACTCTTGACCTCAAGTGATCTGCCCACCTCAGCCTCCCAAAAGTGTTGGAATTACAGGCATGAGCCACTGCGCGGAACTGGGTTGACACATTTTTTTACACAATATTAAAAAATTATATTTGTTAATATCACCATTGATTTTATGAGAAAATTCTTTAAATATTGAGACACTGTCAAGGTCATTATGGTAGATCAGTGTTTTCCAAAATTCCAATTTTTGCTTGAAAGCTCAAATTTTATCATCAGCAACAAATCTATTAGTTGTTTCCTTTGAAGTGACAGGCTCACTTTGCTTATCTCCATGAAAAGAAAATGGCAAAGGCCAGGCATGGTGGCTCGTGCTTGTAATCCCAGCACTTTGGGAGGCCAAGGCGGATGGATCACTTGAGGTCACAAGTTCGAGACTAGCCTGGCAAACGTGGTGAAACCCCTTCTCTACTAAAAATACAAAAATTAGCTGAGTGTAATGGCTCATGCCTGTAATCCCAGCTACTCGGGAGGCTGAGGCAGGAGAATCGCTTGAACCTGGAAGGCGGAGGTTTCAGTGAGCCAAGATTGCACCATTGCACTCCAACCTGGGTGACAGAGTGAGACTCTGTCTCAAAAAAAAAAAAAAAGAAAAAGAAAATGTCTGGCAAAATATCCCACTCTGAATAATCATTGTTTGTCCATTGTGTTTTTGAAGTAAAAATGATGTTCTGTGGAAAAAAGTGGCTAGTTTAGCTTGTCATTCAGACAGTTGCATGTATTTTCTTCCAAGATAACCATCATATTTCAATATGCAGCGGAAATGTTTTTATGCACACAGAATATTAAGATGATGTACACTCATGGGTAAAGCTGGCATTCTCTTTAAACTACAAATTCATGGTGAATTTGTGAAAATAGTCAGTGAAAACGGTCAGTGAAAAATGCACTGACTAATAGAACAGTTTGGTGTCACTACCTTCATTTTGCTGCGATGCCATCTCTTTACCCATCATTGCCTTTGGACCATCAGTGCAAATGTCAACACAATGTCAAAGGTAAATAATATGTTAGTATTTTTATGAAAATTGTCTTTGGCCTTGCACATTTTCTGAAAGGGTTTCAGGTACCCTTAGTGGTTTTTTTTTTTTTTTTTTTTTGTAGCTCTGTTTTATTTTCTGTGGTAACAAACATCTAAGAATCAGATAAAACAAGGGGCCCCTGAGCACCC
>NW_012117280.1:0-682 GCF_000951035.1 Colobus angolensis palliatus
ACCAATGAATTACTGAGTGGTATGTGCCAAACTCAGTACTGACCACAGAAGATAGATAGATGAGGAAAATGTAGTCACCGTTCTGAGAAAAGTCCTAATCATTCAATTGACTCATACTTCTTTTCTCTAGAATATCCAACTCCAGCATCCCTTTTACTACAAGTTCCTGTCTCCTATTCCTTCTGCTGCACCCACTCAATGATTCCTTGACCCACCCCAACACCACCCATCTCCCAGCTCCCAACTTACTCAGCCTCCTCACCTCCCTACTTTCATATTTTCCTGTGAATCCATGGCCAGCTGTATTCTTAACAACTTCCTAATATCCCCAATGCCCTTGATCTTTCCACCTTGTCAAGTCCCAGTTTAACTGCAACCCATGTTTTTCATCCATTACTTAAATATTCTTTAAATACCTGCCATGGACCCCAGACACTCTTCTTAGATGCTAAGGATCCATTAGTGAGGAATAAAATTTCTCCTGGGGCCTGTGTTCTATAGGCAGTAGAAAATTTTCATATAAACAATATATAGTAAAAAAAAAAATGCAATAAAATGTCATAAGGGCTATGAAAACAAAGCAGAGTAACAAGAGGGGTCCGGGAAGGACTCTTTGACCTGAATTAAGTAAAAAAGTGAGCCAGGAGAATATCTTGAATAAGAAAACTCCACGGGCTGGGCA
>NW_012117280.1:2567-4967 GCF_000951035.1 Colobus angolensis palliatus
CAATGAGAGAACTTCCTTTCCTTCACATCAGAATGACTTCCATTCTCTTTTTCTGTCAGAGGAGCAGAAGTGGAGCTCTGGATTCCTTCTCTGGGCAGAGTACCACATTTGCCACCTGGATTCTCAGTATCCCAGACTCCCTGTGGCTAAAAACTTGCACAGATCACCAACTACTCATCCTGCCCTCAATGGGCTGCCTAGTCCTGGTCTTGGAAATAGAAAGACTGGTTCATCTCTAATGTGGACAGGCTCCTAGCTTCCTCACTTGTAATTTACCTTCCACCTTATCAAACTCAGATCTAGTGGTCACAGTGTCTCCCTGTTCATAGACTTCAGAGGCTTATTCAGGAGAAAGTCCACATTTATTGCAGGGCATTTAAGTAAGACCCACTGCAGTCTGACTCCTCAGTCCTCCAATTTGTCTCCTGCTGTACACCAATGCTCCACTATGTATGGGGAACATAACCCTCCCCAAAATACCGTGTACATTCTTGGCCACTAGGCCAAACTTAATCCCTATGCCTGGATTTTACCATGAAGGCTTCAACATGTCAGCTCAAACGCTATCACCTTTGATGTTTTCTAGACCATCTCCTCCCTGCCCCAGTTCATCTACCAATCAGAATTCATTGCTGTCTCCTCTGTCTACATAGACTTTGTTCCTCTATTGTTGTGCCTGTCATTACAGTGCCCTTGTCTCTGTCACTCACACTGACTCACAGCTAGTTCACTGGTGGTCATGTTCACTTCTGTTTACCCCACAGGGCCTTACCCTTATAAGGGGCTCAAAACTGGAACTGGGTTTGAGCTGGGCTGGGGGTTGGCTGCCAGTTGCAGGAGGGATTTTACAACTAAGGAAATGCTTCGAGCTGGAGCCTTAGGTACGGATGGGTCTGGAATGTTTGGTAAATAATGGGCAGGCCAGTGTGGCTGGAACTGAGGGTTCTGATGATGCTAGGAAGACTAAGTTGTTGGGGTCAGGGATTTCAAAGGACACTAGTGGTCATGCTCAAGGGTCTGGACCTCATCCTTTAGGCAGTACCTTGTGTTCTCCCAAGTTCTGTCGATTTCAAATGTCTATTTTTCTGTCAGACCATTCACTGCAAGTATCTTTCCAGAAATCATGGTTCTGTGGCAAAGTGATTCTCAGCAGGGTTGTGACGTGGAGAAAGGGGTGACTGGAGAAGCATGTATGCTACTGTGAATTGTGGAGGGGGATGACATTGAATGTTTGGCAGGGAGGCTACAGAGGAGGGCCAGGACCAAGATACTCGAAGTGGGGACAGGAAGAAAGCAGCCCTGGGAAATCCAGCACTTCACAGGAAGAGGAAAGCACCAGGTCCACCCCTTGGGCAGACAAATGAGACGTCTAAGAGCCTTGAAGGTAAACAAGTTGCCTAAGCTCCTGGATTAAAACTCATTTCATAGCTCCTGGTCCAGTGATCCTTTCCCCTCCTGTGAGTGGAATGAGAGGCTATGAGTGAGAATGGAGCTCAGGAGATCCCAGTGATATGTGCAAATTTAATACTAAAATAACCCTGGGGCACCTATACATATTAGCTTTGCCTCTAGCATCCCAATAAACAAGGGTTGACTGGCACATTCTCTCTGAGGCCTGCATTTTCTGAGCTGGCTCTTCTGGGTGTGCACCTCTCCTTTGCCATCACAGGTGGCCTGCTCTGCTCTAGACTCTGGGCTCACTGGGTCCTGGAAAAGGGGCAGCCAGGGTGACTTTTGAATACAGTGAATTTTCCCCATTACACAACTGCATATTCTCATCACTGTAGTCCAGAGAATAAAGACAATTGGTACCGAAACAAATGACCCACGACCACAAAGGGCATCAGTAGTTTTCTAAGCACACAGCCTCACCTGGAGAGAATTCACAGCCACACGAACCTGGCCTGGATCTGCTTTCCTGTGGCTCTCTCGGGGCTTCTCCCAGGAAATCCTGCTCTGGTTCTACAACCTGCTCTGGCCTGCTCATATTTCTACCACTAACTACCACAAAAAACAAAATGCAACTGTTTTGCCAATACAGGTTGTTCTGGAGTTTTAAACATGGAGTTTAAAACTGAGGCAGTTATAATAGAAGTCAAAGAGGAACAGAATGGAAAAACAGAGTGGAACAAGAGGAAAGGAAATATTAAGATAATCACTAAGAATACGTCTTCAAAAGAGCCCATCAAGTATTGAACTTCTAAGATGACACACACTTAGAAATATACTGGTGACATTTCTGTACCTCAAAGATAAAGAGAATTTTAAAAGCTTTCAGAGATGCAAAAAATTTTTTCCACAAAGGAACAAGAATCAAAAAGACATAAGACCTCATCCAATTCTGGAAGCTAAATGACAATGGAACAATGCCCTCAAAAATCTGAAAGAAATGGCTAGATA
>NW_012117281.1:0-440 GCF_000951035.1 Colobus angolensis palliatus
TTTGTTTAGAAAGAATTTGAAAATATCTTGGTTGACGTGGCTTGAATAACGGCAGGGGACTTACACCATCACACCACACCACCACCATTGCCATCACTTTACAAGTCAAATTGAAACATCCGAGTTCTCACAATTCTTTAATTTGGAGAATAATTAACTTTATAAAATTATTTATGCTCATGGATGCTAACAGTGAACCAAATCTTTACTTAGTACAAAGATCTTAAAAACACTAAAAGATGAGATGGCAGTCCTATGAAAAGAGAATTTTATCTCCACAGCTTCATATATTTTAGAACACATAAAGAATTTGGGAACATTTTGGTGTCTATTTTAAAATTATGAAAAAATATTTAAATATTTGTGGACAGTTCAAATTCAGAAAAATTTATAATATAACTTTAATAAAATATAACTATAATAAATAAATTTTATGTAAC
>NW_012117281.1:5425-6626 GCF_000951035.1 Colobus angolensis palliatus
AGCATGGGAAAGACCTGCCCCCATGATTCAATTACCTCCCACCAGGTCCCTCCCACAACACATGGGAATTGTGGGAGTTACAATTTAAGATGAGATTGGGGTGGGGACACACCAAACCATATCATACTCTTTTAGTAATTCTGAATTATATGGTGTATTATTATTTATTATAGTCACCATTCTGTGCAATCTATCACTAAAGCTTATTCCTTTTGTCCATCTGAAACTTTGAACCCTTTGACCATCTGCCCTTTTCCTTCCACTCCCTCCCTCAGGCTCTAGTGACCATGATTCTATGCTCTACTTCTATGAGACCAGCTTTCCATATTCCACATAAGTGAGATCAGATGGTATTTTTCTTGGGCCTGGCTTACTTCACTTAGCATAATGCCCTCTAGATTCATCCATGTTGTCTCAAAATAATAGGATTCTCCAACCTCTTTAAAAGCTGAATGTTATTCCATTATATGTGTGTATATGTATGTGTATTATATATATATAATTACATATATGTTGTATTAGTCCATTCTTGCATTGCTGTAAAGAACTACCTGAAACCAGATAATATATAAAGGAAAGAGGTTTAACTGACTTACAGTTCCACAGACTATACAGAAGCATGGCTGGGGAAGTCTCAGGAAACTTATAATCGTGGTGGAAGGCAAAGGGGAAGCAGGCATGTCTTCACATGGCACAGCAAGAGAGAGAGAGAGAGAGAATGGGTAAGTGCCACACACTTTTAAACAACCAGATATCATGAGGACTTGCTATTGTGAGAACAGCAAGGGGAAGCCTGTTCCCATGATCCAATCACCTCATACGAGGCCCCTTCTCCAACATTGAGGATCACAATTAGACCTGAAAATTTGGGTGGGGACACAGAGCCAAACCAAATTTTATATATATGTGTGTATATATAAAACACACACACATATATATGTAATATATACACACACATATATACATAGGCATGAGGTGATATATATATATATATAAAACATTTTTTGTTAATTTGTCTAATAGTAGACATCTAGGTTGCTTCCATATTTTAGCTATTGTGAATAATGCTGCAATAAACATGGGAATTCAGATATCTCTTCAGCATCCAGATTTCAGTTTTTTGGGATATATACCCAGAAGTTGGATTACAGGATCATATGAAAATTCTACTTTTGCTTTCCTAAGGAACCTCAATACTATT
>NW_012117282.1:0-446 GCF_000951035.1 Colobus angolensis palliatus
AAAAAAAAAAAAAAAAAATTTTATCCCAACTTACATGAACATAGAACCCTTATTTCAAGAAGCACTTATTAATAAATATATCACATGGAGTGAAACACAGTTTAGGAAATTCTGATACAAGAAAAAAGAACATAGGCTCTAGAGTCTAAAGAACTCACCACCACTTACAAGCTGTGTGATCCTGGGAAAGTTACTTAACTTCTCTGGACCTGTTTTCTATCTGTAAAATGAAAATCACACTACCTACCTGAGGACTTGGCACACAAAAAGATCCTCAATAAATTACTTAGGCCCTCAAATTTTTCATATACTGGATTGTATGTTGGCCTTGTGCCAGCAATGAAAGTTTTATTATATAAATTTCTATTTATGTTAAAACATATTACTATCATTATTTTTGAAATGGAGTTTTGCTCTTGTTGCCCAGGATGGAGTGCAATGGCACA
>NW_012117282.1:7556-8512 GCF_000951035.1 Colobus angolensis palliatus
TAGCCAGGATGGTCTCGATCTCCTGACCTCGTGATCCGCCCGTCTCGGCCTCCCAAAGTGCTGGGATTACAGGCTTGAGCCACCGCGCTCGGCGTGTCACATTTTCTTAATCCAGTCTATCACTGATGAACATCTGGGTTGGTTCCAACTCTTTGCTATTGTGAATAGTGCCACAATAAATATATGTGTGCATGTGTCTTTATAGCAGTATGATTTATTATCCTGTGGGTATATATCCAACAATGGGATGGTTGGGTCAAATGGTATTTCTAGTTCTAGATCCTTGAGGAATTGCCACATAATGTCTTCCACAATGGTTGAACTAGCTTACAGTCCCACCAACAGTGTAAAAGTGTTCCTATTTCTCCACATCCTCTCCCTTTATAGTAATTTCTTATGGTAAATTTGTTTTTTACATAATAGATTTTACATTAGGTGTTCCCCCTAAAGTACTGTTTTTTAAGTGTATATCTCATGTGTGTATCATGAAGTCCCTACAATACAATCCATTTAACAAATCAATTTTGTGTGACAGGCATTGTACTAATTGCTAGGTACTAAGTATACAAAAAAAAAATAAACAAGATCTCTGCTCTTGTTGATTTATAAGTCAATACAAAAGACAAACATGGAAACAAGTATTTAGGTACCACGTTTATGTACTGGAAGCTAACAGAATACATTGGAGAAAGAACCACCTAATACTGCGTGCTGAAATCAGAAAAAGCTTCTGAAAGACCCTAATATTTGAGCCAGGTCTTGAAGGATAAATAGGTAGATAGGGAAAGGAAGACCCTGGGTTATTCAGGCAAAGTGAGAAATGGACACAGCGGTGAAGGTGGGATGAAACCAACTTTTTTTTTTCTTTTTTTTTTTTTTTTTGAGATGGAGTCTCGCTCTGTCGCCCAGGCTGGAGTGCAGTGGCCGGATCTCAGCTCACTGCAAGCTCCGCCTCC
>NW_012117283.1:0-848 GCF_000951035.1 Colobus angolensis palliatus
GGGAGAGGTGCGAAGGGTGGCGAATGCCCTACCACAGCAGTAAGATGGTCAAGCACAGAACAGGGCCTGGCCTATGCCTCTGAGTCCTGCCATCTATAACTTCTATGACCTCGGAAATGTAAGGTTCAAAGAACTAAAGGAGTCGAGTATATTAGATAACTATTAGCCAGGGGCAGAAAAGACAGCTTTTATCTGAGGAATGCAGGTCCTTTTAATTATCAGGCCCAGAGAGACATTAAAATGAGATTACAGTCATGCCCTACTCCCCGCTTTGAGCTATGTATTCATCGCGAGACTATTTGCTCTTTCCACATTTAGCTATAAATTAACCTAATAACGCCACGCCTCACACTAGAATATACACCCTATAGCTTAACAATAGATAGCCAATCACTGATCGATATTTCTGTAAACCCATGAGAATTTCTGACAACTTTGTGTCAGCCCATTCCCCATGCCCCTTTTTTGCCTTCAAAAATTCACTTGTGGCCAGGTACGGTGGCTCACACCTGTAATCCCAAAACTTTGGGAGGCTGAAGTGGGAGGATTGCTCGAGCCCAGGAATTCAAGACCAGCCTAGACAACATGGCAAAACTTTATCTCTACAAAAAATAAGCCAGGCATGGTAGCGCGTACCTGTAGTCTCAGCTACTCAGTAGACTGGGGCAGGAGGATTACTTGAGCCCTGGATGTGGAGGCTGCAGTGAGCTGTGATCATCCCAGTGCATGCCAGCCTAGGCAACACACACACAAAAAATCCACTTGTAATCTCAGGGAAAAAAAATCCGCTTGTCACTGCTGCTAATTGGAATGCATATTCAAGGCAACTTGAATCTGTGCTTCTGGCT
>NW_012117283.1:2638-4211 GCF_000951035.1 Colobus angolensis palliatus
GTGTGAAATTAAAAAAAAAAATAAAAAGGCAAACCACAGAGTGGGACAAGCCATTTTCAACACATGTGTAAGATAAAGAGCTGCAAATCAACAGGAAAAAGACACATAGCGAACAGAACAATAGGCAAAGACTTGAGCAGTCACCTCATGAGAGGAGAATTCCAAATGGCCAGTAAATGCACAAAAAGGTGCTTGATCTCATTACAAATCCAACAGATGGGGCCGGGCGCAGTGGCTCATGCCTGTAATTCCAGCACTTTGAGAGGCCAAGGCAGGCGGATCACTTGAGGTCAGGAGTTAAAGACCAACCTGGCCAACACACTGAAACCCCATCTCTACTAACAGTACAAAAATTAGCTGGGTGTGGTGGCAGCCACCTATAATCCCAGCTGCTCAGGAGGCTGAGACAGGAGAATCACTTGAACCCAGGAGGCAGAAATTGCAGTGAGCTGAGATCTCACCATTGCACTCCAGCCTAGGCAATGAGAGCAAAACTCCATCTCAAAAAAAAAAAAATCTGACAGATGCGCATTAAAGCCACACTGAGACTTATCTAATGGAGGCTTTAGACCCAACTCCCAGCTTACAGAGAAGAACAAGTGGGACACCATGAGAAAACATCAGACAAATGCAGAACGTGGGACTTCTCAGGACAGCTGGCCTGGGCTTTTTAAAAAGCCCATGTCATGAAAAACAAAACAACAACAACAACAAAAGAGATCAAAAATTAAAAGAGACTTAATACACAATGACAAATGCAATGCATAAACTTGGGGTGGATCCTGATTTCAAAAAATTAGCTATAAATGCATTTTCAGGTCAAATTGGGGAAATTTGAACATGGACAAAATATTGTATATGAAGAAATTGTTTATTTTCTTGATTATTGTCATAAAATGGTAGAATATTCCTTCTTTTAGGGGAGTTATGAAGAAATATTTTAAAATCAGTGACACACAAAATAGATAGATATAGGTAGATAGATAACTAGATCAATTGACAAATAAATGATAGAGTAAATATACCAGATGTTAATAATTTTCGATGTAGCCAGAGGCATGTGTTCTCTATATTATTCTGTGTTTGAAATTTTTGGCCAGGTGCAGTGGCTCACACCTGCAATCCCAGCACTTTGAGAGACCAAAGCAAGTGGTCATTTGAGTCCAGGAGTTCAAGACCAGCCTGGGTAACATGGTGAAGCCTCGTCTCCACAAAAAATTAGCTGGGGCCCAGCACAGTGGCTCACGCCTGTAATCCCAACACTTTGGGAGGCCGAGGCAGGCAGACCCTAAGGTCAGGAGTTTGAGACCAGCCTGACCAACATGGTGAAACCCCGTCTCTACTAAAAATATAAAATTAGCTGGGCATGGTGGTGCATGCCTGTAATCCCAGGTACTCAGGAGGCTGAGTCAGGAGAATCACTTGAACCCAGGAGGCAGAGATTGCAGTGAGCCAAGATCGCACCACTGCACTCCAGTCTGGGTGACAGTGCAAGACTCCGTCTCAAAAAAAAAACAAAACACACAATTAGTTGGGCATGGTGGCATGTGCCTTTAGTCTTAGCTATTCAGGA
>NW_012117284.1:0-1053 GCF_000951035.1 Colobus angolensis palliatus
AGCTGCATCCATGTCCCTACAAAGGACACGAACTCATCCTTTTTTATGGCTGCATATATTCCATGGTGTATATGTGCCACATTTTCTTAATCCAGGGGGATCATATTTCAACATGAGATTTGGAGGGGACAAATATCTGAACTCTATGTCAGATGGCCCCCAAAATGAGTCGGTACCACATGCGAGTGGTTAAGAGTACGTTACGGGTGCAGGAGCCAGGCTATTCATATGCCTGACATCACTCTCGTTCAGTATTCACAACTGCTCTGCCAGGTTCTATGCTGTCATTATTCTGATTTCCAGATGAGAATGTTGAGGCACAGAGAGATTAAGTTACTGCCTCAAGGTCACACAGCTAGCAAGGCAAAGCCAGGTGGCCCACCCAGGCTGTCTGATTTCCAGGCTCCTTGTTTGAACCTCTCACAGTTCAGCCTCTCCTAATCATCTTATTTAGATGCCAGGCTTATTTTTGAAGGGGAAGAGCCAGTGGCTAGAAAAGATGAACACTGCATTAGGATCGAATTTTTCAGATAAGTTTGGGGAGAGACGGTCTGAAAAAGAGTGGTGTTGGGTGAAGACGGATAGTAAAGATTTGGAATGAAGACTGCAGGGAATTTTGGAATTATGAAAAAGCCCATTTGAGTTAAAGGAGAGGTTATAGCAGGATCAGCGGGTTCACTGAGGGTCTGTTTCTCTTTTTTTTTGGTTTGTTTTAAGACAGGGTCTCACTCTGTCACCCAGGCAGGAGTGCAGTGGTGTGATCTCAGCTCACTGCAACCTCCACCTCCCGGGTTCAAGTGATTCTGCTGCCTCAGCCTCCCAAGTAGCTGGGATTACAGGTGCCTGCCACCATACCCAGCTAATTTTTGCATTTTTTGTAGAGATAGCATTTTGCCATGTTGGCAAGGCTGGTCTCAAAGCCCTGACCTCAAGTGATCTGCCTGCCTCAGCCTCCCAAGTAATTGGCATTACAGGCACCCACCACCACACCCAGCTAATTTTTGTATTTTTTTTAGAAAGAGGTCTTGCCATGTTGCCCAGGTTGGTCTCAAA
>NW_012117284.1:2547-3894 GCF_000951035.1 Colobus angolensis palliatus
AGCCCTCCCAGTATCTTGACTTCAGGACATCTGACTTCCAGAACTCTAAGATAATACATTTGTGTTTTTCTTTGTTGTTGTTTAAAGACAAAGCCTCACTCTGTTGCTCAGGCTGCAGTGCAGTAGTGTGATTGTAGCTCACTGCAACCTGGAACTCCTGGCTCAAGCCATCCTCCTATCTCAACCTCCCAAGTAGCTGGGACTACAGGTATGCATTACCTACCATGCCTGGCTAATTTCTAAATACTTTGTAGAGATGAGGTCTTGCTATATTGCCCAGGCTGGTCGTCTCCAACTCCAGGCCTCTAGTGATCCTGCTGCCTTGGCTTCTCAAAGTGTTGGGATTCCAGGCATGAGCCACCATGTGGTCTGGCCACACTTGTATAGTTCTAAGCCACTAACTTTGTGATCATTGGTTGCAGCAACCACAGGAAACAAATACAGATGTTTACCGGGGGACTATGTTACCACTTCTGTAAAGTGGGCATGATAATCATAATTTCTCTTTAATAAGAAAAGTGTCTATTGAGGCCGGGTGCGGTGGCTCACACCTGTAATCCCAGCACTTTGGGAGGCCGAGCCAGGAAGATCATGAGGTCAGGAGATTGAGACTGTCCTGGCTAACATGGTGAAACCTCTTCTGTACTAAAAATACAAAAAATTAAGTCAGGTGTGGTGGCGGGCGCCTGTAGTTCCAGTTACTCCGGAGGCTGAGGCAGGAGAATGGTGTGAACTGGCAGGCGGAGCTTGCAGTGAGCCGAGATCACACCACTGCACTCCAGCCTAGGTGACAGAGCAAGACTCTGTCTCAAAAAAAAAAAAAAAAAAAGGAAAGGAAAGAAATGGCCTGTTGAAAACCCTTGCCAGCCCAAGGACCCACAAAGTTCATGAAATACCTTGTAGCTTTCTCCATGGCTATCTGGGTGGGGATAGGGTGAGTAGAGGAAGATGGCCACAGGGCATACACTGGGCTGTCTATGATTATATAGAAATTGTTCTGGTAGGGCTGGTCGGGTGCGGTGGCTCGTACCTGTAATCCCAGCACTTTGGGAGGCCGAGGCGGGCAGATCATCTGAGATCGGGAGTTCGAGACTAGCCTGACCAACATGGAGAAACCCTGTCTCTACTAAAATATACCCTGTCTCTACCAAAAATATAAAATTAGCTGGGCATGTTGGCGCATGCCTGTAATTCCAGCTACTTGGGAGGCTGAGGCATGAGAACCGGTTGAACCTGGGAGGCAGAGGTTGCGGTGAGCCAAGATTGCGCCATTGTACTCCAGCCTGGGCAACAAGAGCAAAACTCCGTTTCAAAAAAAAAAAAAAAAAAATATTCTGGTAGGAATGA
>NW_012117285.1:0-704 GCF_000951035.1 Colobus angolensis palliatus
TGAAAACATCTTTATTATCCCTCCAAGAGTTTCTTGATTCATTTCCATTTCCAGTGATCAGCTATTCAAGAACCTTGCTTGCAAAAATATTCTTGTGCGTGGCTGAGGGATAGCCTGGTACGGGTAGGCTCAGTATGTTTCTTCTTTTGTTGTTGACAAACAATTAAATGAAGGTGAGATAATAATACTTTAAACATAACTTTAGGGCTGGGCACAGTGGTTCATGCCTATAATCCCAGCACTTTGGGAGGTTGAAGTGGGCGGATCACTTGAGGTCAGGTGTTCAAGACCAGCCTGGCCAAAATGGTGAAACCCCATCTCCACTAAAAATACAAAATTATCTGAGCATGGTGGTGCATGCCTGTAATTCCAGTTACTCAGAAGGCTGAAGCAGGAGACCTGCTTGAACCTGTGAGGTAGAGATTGAAGTGAGCCCAGATCGCACTACTACTGCACTCCAGCCGAGGTGACAGAGCAAGACTCTGTCTCCAAAAACAAAAATATAACTTTGGAGAGTATCTTTTCTTCTGTTGGTCAGAAAGTTGATGATAGCATTTCTTCCTTTCCAGACTGTTGATCCCACACAAGAGTGTTTCATCCCACGGGCTGAACTAAGCCCCCAGCAAGATGCAGGAGTATAAATCTACAGGAAACACGAGTAGAGAAAACCCAGCCGACCATCCTGGGTAGTATAGCCCTGATAG
>NW_012117285.1:7316-8278 GCF_000951035.1 Colobus angolensis palliatus
TTTTTTTTTTTTTTCCAGTAGAGATGGGGTTTCAGCACGTTGGCCAGGCTGGTCTTGAACCCCTGACCTCAAGTGATCCACCCACCTCAGCCTCCCAAAGTCGTAGGATTACAGGTGTGAGCCACCGTGCCCAACCTGTTCCAACACTTTCATATGTTTTTCTGCTGCACTAAAATTAGCTGCTCTTTTTCAAAATCTGTACCATAAGCAATATCATCAGCACCACCCAGGACCTAGGTAAAGGACCAAAACGTTTGACCTACTGCCCTTATTGATAATGAAAACCAGAGAAAAAGTGTTTAAGCATTAAGGAATGCTTTGGTCTACAGATTAGGTGGCATCCACATGAAGACCCTAATTGGAGGGGTAGAAACAAGTCAACAAACTTCCACCTGTTCTGAAAGAAAACAATTATAACAGATCCTCCTGGTGTTTATCCTAATAATCATAAAAATGATACCTTCAACATAATTTTGTTTTGTTTTGCAAGCAGGAGGTGTTTCTATAGAGTAGGTCAACAAATTTTTTAAAACCCATTGAAGCCACATACAAGGGCCTAATGTCATCTCCCAAAATGTTTTTTCTAAAATTGATGAAGGTTAACATTGAACGTCTTTTTAGCAAACTGCCTCTGAAATTTACACCACAATTTTATCTGACTTTAGACTACATATTAGTTAGATTCGGGGAGTTGTAGGTTGCAAGTGTCTCATTCAAGCTGTTTCAGGAATGAAGTTTGTTTTCTTTTGTTTTTTTGAGATGGAGTATCACTCTGTCAGCCAGGCTGGAGTGCAGTGGCGTGATCTCATCTCACTGCAACCTCCATCTCCCAGGTTCAAGCGGTTCTCCTGCCTCAGCCTCCTGAGTAGCTGGGACTACAGGTGCATGCCACCACATCCAGCTAATTTTTGTATTTTTAGTAGAGACAGAGTTTCACCATGTTGGCCAGAATGGTCTTGATC
>NW_012117286.1:0-828 GCF_000951035.1 Colobus angolensis palliatus
GCAGAGCTTGCAGTGAGCTGAGATCCGGCCACTGCACTCCAGCCTGGGCGACAGAGCGAGACGCTGTCTCAAAAAAATAAAATAAAATAAAATAAAAATGGCACATAACTGAATTAAAATATTTTAGGAGATTAGATAATTTAATTACGTGCTACTTGGCTTGGGGAAGAGTATTTGTAAAATTAAGAGAGAAGCCATGAAGAATGAGGCAGAAGTAAGTTGGGAGATGCAGGTAAGATCTCAGCTCTCATTTCAGTCCAGCCCTCTCACCTGGTAGGTAGTAGTCATAGACCTTGATGGTTGCTGGTTTCAAGTTGGTGACCAGCACACTTTGGCTGATGGTGAAGGTATAAGTCTGAGTGTTCTTACTGAGCTGTGGGGAAGACAGATGAAACAATACCTTAGAACTAAAATGAAAATTACACTCTATGCAATGTGGAGTTAAAAGACCCTTGCTGTCTTCATGTAGATTTTCTGAAACCCCGCCAGGAACAGTGGCTCACGCCTCTAATCCCCGCACTTTGGGAGGCCGAGGTGGGTGAATCACCAGAGGTCAGGAGTTCCAGACCAGCCTGGCCAACATGGTGAAACCCCATCTCTACTAAAAATACAAAAATTAGCCGAGCATGGTGGCTGGCACCTGTAATCCCAGCTACTCAGGAGGCTGAGGCAGGAGAATCGCTTGAACCTGGGAGGTGAGCCACTCAACCTCCGCCACTGCACTCCAGCGTGAGCGACACAGTGAGACTCTATCTCAAAAAAAGACAATAACAGTAACTTGAAAGAGGCTCCTCTTAACTTCTGCCACCTAACCCATAACTCCACCCA
>NW_012117286.1:5903-6454 GCF_000951035.1 Colobus angolensis palliatus
GGGTTTCACCATGTTGGCCAGGCTGGTCTCAAACTCCTGATCTTGTGATCTGCCCTCCTCAGCCTCCCAAAGTGCTGGGATTACAGGCATAAGCCACCATGCCTGGACAGAAAATAGTTATTTTCATAAAAATGTTATTTATATTAAGATGTAGTGAGTTTATTATTGTTTTTAAATTAATAAATATTTTAAGATTGTCTCAGTTTTAATTTCTAACATGATAAAGACCAATAGTTAAAATCCACTTCACTGAAAGCTGTTTGAGGTCCTCAGTAAATTAAGAGTATAAAGGGATCCTGAAACAAAGAACTTTTAGAACCACTGTTCTTTTCTATCATTTGGTCACCATAACAAATTAAAGCCAATGACTAACATGACCCAAAAGAAAGCTGGGGTAGGGCCAGGCGCGGTGGCTCACACCTGTAATCCCAGCACTTTGGGAGGCCGAGGTGGGTGGATCACGACGTCAGGGGTTCGAGACCAGCCTGACCAACATGGTGACACCCTGTCTCTACTAAAAATACAAAAATTAACTGGGCGTGGTGGCAGGT
>NW_012117287.1:0-1572 GCF_000951035.1 Colobus angolensis palliatus
TTTTTTTTTTTTAAGATGAAGTCTTGCTCTATTGGCCAGGCTGGAGTGCAGTGGTGCGATCTCAGCTCACTGCAACCTCTGCCTCCTGGCTTCAAGTGATTCTCCTGTCTCAGTTCTCAAGTAGCTGAGATCACAGGCACATGCCGCCACGCCCAGCTCATTTTTGTATTTTTTGGTAGAGATGGAGTTTCACCATGTTGGCCAGACTAGTCTCAAACTCCTGACCTTAAGTGATCCACCTGTCTTGGCCTCCCAAAGTGCTGGGATTACAGACATGAGCCACCACGCCCGGCCAAGTATTTCTTTATAGCAATACAAGAATGGCCTGATACAAGCAGTATTTTATTTTATTTTTATTTTTTTAATTTTTTTCAGATGGAGTCTTGCTCTGTCACCCAGGCTGGAGTGCAATGGTGCTATCTAGGCTCATTGCAACCTCCACCTCCCTGGTTCAAGCGATTCTCCTGCCCTCAGTCTTCCAAGTAGCTGGGATTACAGGTGTGTGCCACCATACCTGGCTAATTTTTGTATTTTTAGTAGTAGAAATTTTGCTATTTTGCTATGTTGGCCAGGTTGGTCTTGAACTCCTGACCTCAGATGTTCTGCCCATCTCTGCCTCCCAAAGTGCTGGGATTATAGGCATGAACCACCACACCCGGCTATATAGCTTACATTTTTAATCTACTTTTCTTTTTTTTTTTTTTTAATTTGGATGAAGTTTCACTCTTGTCGCCCAGGCTGGAGTACAATGGCAAAATCTCAGCTCACTACATCCTCCACCTCCCGGGTTCAAGTGATTCTCCTGCCTCAGCCTCCTAAGTAGCTGGGACTACAGGCGTGCACCACTACACCCAACTAATTTTGTATTTTTAGTAGATAGGGGCTTCACCACGTTAGCCAAGCTAATCTCAAACTCCTGACCTCAGGTGATCTGCCCACCTTGGCCTCCTGAAGTGCTGGTATTACAGGTGTGAGCCACTGTGCCCGTCATAATGTACTTATTTCTATTGAGTATGTCTATGTGTTTATATTTTTCCAAAATATTTGTATCATGCTTCCTATTAAATTTTACAAGCCACTTTTTTCACTTAAATATCAATATGAACAATTTTGCTTTTTGAAATTAATTGCTAATTCACTTAGCTTCAACTTTCCCCTCATCTTCTAACTCTTTTCTTTTTCTTTTTTTTTTGAGATGAGGTCTTGCTCTGTCGGCCAGGCTGGAGTGCAGTGGCGCGATCTTGGCTCACTGCAACCTCCACCTCCTAGATTCAAGTGATTCTCCTACCTCTGCCTACTGAGTAGCTGGGATTACAGGCGCTTACCACTGCACCCGGCTACTTTTTTTTTGTATTTTTAGTAGAGACAGGGTTTCACCATCTTGGCCAGGCTGGTCTTGAACTCCTGATCACGTGATCCACCCACCTTGGCCTCCCAAAGTGCTGGGATTACAGGCATGAGCCACCATGCCTGACTATATAGCTTACATTATTAATCTACTTTTCTTTCTTTCTTTCTTTCTTTCTTTCTTTCTTTCTTTCTTTCTTTCTTTCTTTCTTTCTTTCTTTCTTT
>NW_012117287.1:7212-8241 GCF_000951035.1 Colobus angolensis palliatus
TTTTTTTTTTTTTTTTTTTTTTTTTTTTAATTGGACTGGACCTTTTGAGATTTTTAGTGCTCTAGAATTGCACAGCCTCTTCAGGTCAGGCTTGGGACCTACTAGGCTTGGTGAAATGAATTGTGCAACTAGGTAATGAATGTTCACTGTTTTACGTCCAGAACTCGTTCGCTTCTACCTTTACAAAAGGGACAATACAGATGCATTACTAAGCTCTTGACTCATAACGATCCCTCGGGTATATTCAGAGCCCCTTCTTCTCGGCGTTCATACAGTGTGTCGGGGTCTGTCAGCCAGCAATCCCCAGTTCCTCATTACATATTCCTCACAATGCATGCTGGCTAAAATGGAAATTGTGTTCAGAAATAGCCCTACCCTACCATCACACACTAGGTGAAAGGGGGAAATTATGCTCCATTAGAAACCCTAGGCTATCTTGCATTAATGCTTCTCAATCTGATATAATTTTTTACAAAATACCAATACGTTAAGAAGAGCTACTTCCCTGATCTACCTATTATGGGCAGCCCATTTTATGAAGTTAGCATGGCCTTCCTATTCAAACCAGAAATGGACAAAAAGAGAAGGAAGGTTTTTAGGTCAGTATGGTTATAACTGTAGATTCTGTATTCTTCCTATTTAATCTACCTCTCATATTAACCAACCACGGAGGCTGGAGGCCGGAAGTCTTAGGCAGCAGCGAGAGCCGCTCCTTCCCCACGATTCTATGGCTTTCGGGTTAGTTACGCCACGGAGAACTCTATAGTTCCGGGGCGGGCCGGGAGGCTTGAGTTTGAAGACCGGCGGGAAGATGACCGCACCTTTTGCCAGGCCGGGGTTCTCCCGAGAGGGAGGACGCTGGAACTGTGGCTTGCCCTGATCGGCCGAGAAGGATTTGCCATGAATCTTCTGCGTCGGAGTGGGAAACGGCGGCGTTCAGAATCAGGCTCAGATTCGTTCTCGGGAAGCGGCGGTGACAGCAGTGCCAGCCCCCAGCTCCTCTCCGGGTCCGTGCTGAGTCCGCCGCCG
>NW_012117288.1:0-3400 GCF_000951035.1 Colobus angolensis palliatus
TGAGGCAGGAGAATGGCATGAACCTGGGAGGCGGAGCTGGCAGTGTGCCGAGATCGTGTCACTGCACTCCAGCCTGGGCAACAGAGAGAGACTCCGTCTCAAAAAAAAAAAAGAAGAAGAAAGTAACCTGAGGCCCTTGACGTGCAGGAATCCTTGCCAGCCTTGGATTGCAAGCCCCAGGCTATAGTATAGCAATGTGCATTTTGTAGCAAGCTCCCTGTGTGATTGGAGAATCACAAATGGAAAGAAGTACTATAATCAGTGGGGAGATGTGCACAGTTATTCAAGTGCATGGTTCTGTGACATACCACAAGGTGGGGGTGGACCTCTATGATGTCTTCTCCTAGCAGCCCCCACACACTTCCCCTGCCCTCAGTGGGCCAGGAGTCTCCTGCTTGGACTCATCTTCGATTTTGAAGCCTCTAAGTTCTGAAGTTCTGCCCCCTCCTTTTTCAGATACCTCTGTGGCAAACCTTTGTTATTTGACTTTACTTTTATTTGACAGAGCTCCCTCTGTCACCCAGGCTGGAGTGCAGTGGTGTGATCTCGGCTCACTGCAAGCCCCGCCTCCTGGGTTCACACCATTCTCCTGCCTCAGCCTCCCGAGTAACTGGGACTACAGGTGCCCACCACCATACCTGGCCAATTTTTTGTATTTTTAGTTAAGACGGGGTTTCACCGTGTTAGCCAAGATTGTCTGGATCTCCTGATCAGATCCTTGATCCTCCCACCTCAACCTCCCGAAGTGCTGGGATTACAGGCATGAGCTACCGGGCCCAGCCTGTTTGACTTTCTTTACACGGAAACACCAAGAACACCAGAGAATGCTCCAGGGTTTCAGACTTCGTCTGTCTCTTCATATTAAATAGAACCAATGTTGTCTTCTCCTGGGGGAAGCTTCACTCTGCCTGGGTCCTCAGACCTTCCAACCAGCAAAGCTCCATTTCTCCAGGACAGGAATAGGAAAACTTTGTGAGTGAGACATTCGGTGCAATACTGAACATCATCCACTTTCACACTTTCACTTTCAGAACTACACCTTCTGGCTGTCAGGGAGTCAGCACTGTACACTGGTTTCCAGTAAAAAGCATAACATTTATTTTGTAAAACAAACCCTCACTTCAGCAACTTGAGTTACGATTGCAACTAAGCGATCCTAAGCCAAGCCCAGTTGCTTCCAGGTGGTCGCTGACGTAGTGAGAACAGTTAGTTCCCTGGTCAGGGGCCACTGCTGCATGTCCCTCGCTGTGAATGAAATGACCTGGTCAAAAACAATGCCATGTGGGCTGCCATGATGGTGACAGGAAGGATGAGCAAGCCTATATCCCGGTAGGGGCTCCCTGCAGTGAAGGCCAATCTCAGCTCCCCCCACAGTGTGGGCAGCCTGCCCACAGGCGGTCAGCCGGTCCTCCTGGGAAACAGTGCCAGCCCAGGGATCCACACCAAGTCCCTCGTCAGCAGATGGGATGCTCGGCAGTGGTGTCGGCCTGGTCAGCCTTGGTCAGGGCACATGCAGCATGCTGAGACTCTTCTGTCCCATGCCTGTCTGATGGTCACTTTGTCCCCAGCCTAACGTGGTGGCCAGGGAAAGAAGCTGACTCCATCTACCTGCTGTGCCATTTTGCCACCTTTGATCAAGAGCATCCTCTGCAGGGATTGTCTTTGGTGGAACAATGGAAACGTGGATGAAACCACCTTCACAGTCTGAGCCGCTGAGGCTCCTCCGCCTTCTGGGAAGCCCGACTGGAAGGTGCTTGGCAGTGGTAGCTGCTATGGCTGCAGCAGCGGCTAGGTTGCAGGACGAGGCTTCCAGGAGGAGGGGGGTGGTGTGGCAGGCAGGGCCTCAAAGCCTCCAGGTGGCATGTTGGGGCATTGTTGGGATAGGCTCTGGGGTGCAGACTGCCTGCACTGCAGTGATGGAGTTGGGAACAGGCGTCAGTGTTCACAGCTGTTAACCCCTTGCGCCAGCTGCCCATATCATCACTGTACGGGCTTAGCATCTCTGGCACTGCTTGTCCAGGTTGTCTGATGTGAATTCTCGCAGCATCCAACGCTCGCTGTGCCCTGGTCCCCTGTGTGGTCACCTGGGGGCCTGTGGTGCCCCTCTCCTCCTAGTACTCAGGATGAAGCCAGGTCCTCTGGGCCTGGGACTTGGGCCCTGGGGGAGGGGCTGTGACCCACAGGTGCTGGTTGGCTGGGGCTGCAGGAACCCCATGCTCAGCCTTCCCTCCAGAGGCCTTGATGGGACCAAGTTGGCCACTGAGTATTTCCCAAGGCCCAGAAGCCAAAAACATAAAATAAAAATAAAATATCAGTAAAAAACAGCCAGCAGCCATCTGGGGCTGCAAGGCAGCTAGGCGGGTGCCACCTGGGCTCCTTCCATGCCATGTTGTTCTTCTACTGAGGGGAGTTGCAGACAGGGGACACCTTGTTGCTTGGTGTCTTTCAAAGTGCCTCCTCTCTGTCATAAACCCAGACAGGACCTGGTGTCGGGGTCCCAGCGGACTCGCTGGGTGGGGTGCGTCTTTTTGTTCCAGGGCTGCTGTCCACAGATGATGAAGAAGTGACAGAGTCCCGGGAGCCATGTTCAAAATGGCAGCACAGAAAACATGGACCCCGAACATGCGGGTCTGTGTGGAGCTGTGGCGTAGAGTTCCTGGACAAATGTTTCCGTGTAATACAAAGCCTGACCTCACTGGGGGACAGGCTGCCATCATCTTGAACCTCTGGGTGCCCCAGAGAGCAGCCTCCTGCCCCGGGTTCTTGAGAAGCCCCTGGGCCCCCAACACGCAGGTCTGTGTGGAGCTGTGGCGTAGAGTTCCTGGACAAATGTTTCCGTGAAATACGAAGCCTGACCTCACCGGGGGACATCCTGCCCTCATCTCGAGCCTCTGGGCCCGTCGGACAGCAGTCTTCTGCCCTGGGTTCTGGGGAAGCCACCTCAGAGCTCCAGGAGCTGTGTTCAAAAGGGCGGCACAGGAAACATGGACCCCCGACATGCGGGTCTGTGTGGAGCAGTGGCATAGCGTTTCTGGACAAGTGTTTCCATGTAATACAAAGCCTGGCCTCACCCGGGGACAGGCTGCCCTTATCTCGAGACTCCAGGCCCCTCAGACAGCAGTTTTCTGTTCTGGGTTCTTGAGACGCCCCTTCGTGCTGATGGACCTCAGCCTGGGCCTCGAGGACAGCCCCGTTAGGCCAGGCTGGCAGAGGAGAAGGCTTTTGTCCCAGGGGGACTGATGGCATGAGCTCCTGGAGCTGAGTTGGTGGGGTGGGGACGGCCAGTCTGTCCCCCTCCATGAGGACCCTCCTCAAGGACCATTGCCCCAACTCGGCTGAAAAAAAAGAAGCAGACATGGTCAGCATCTTCTCCAAGCCCATCTGGTCTCTTGAGGGCTAC
>NW_012117288.1:3450-3729 GCF_000951035.1 Colobus angolensis palliatus
TACAAAGCCTGACCTCACCGGGGGACAGGCTGCCATCATCTTGAACCTCTGGGCACCCCAGAGAGCAGCCTTCTGCCCTGGGTTCTTGAGAAGCCCCTGGGCCCCCAACACGCAGGTCTGTGTGGAGCTGTAGCGTAGAGTTCCTGGACAAATGTTTCCATGTAGTACAAAGCCTGACCTCACCGGGGGACAGGCTGCCATCATCTTGAACCTCTGGGTGCCCCAGAGAGCAGCCTCCTGCCCCGGGTTCTTGAGAAGCCCCTGGGCCCCCAACACGCA
>NW_012117288.1:3957-4347 GCF_000951035.1 Colobus angolensis palliatus
ACAAATGTTTCCATGTAGTACAAAGCCTGACCTCACCGGGGGACAGGCTGCCATCATCTTGAACCTCTGGGCGCCCCAGAGAGCAGCCTCCTGCCCTGGGTTCTTGAGAAGCCCCTGGGCCCCCAACAGGCAGATCTGTGTGGAGCTGTGGCATAGAGTTCCTGGACAAATGTTTCCGTGTAATACAAAGCCTGACCTCACCGGGGGACAGGCTGCCATCATCTTGAACTTCTGGGTGCCCCAGAGAGCAGCCTCCTGCCCCAGGTTCTTGAGAAGCCCCTGGGCCCCCAACACACAGGTCTGTGTGGAGCTGTGGCGTAGAGTTCCTGGACAAATGTTTCCATGTAGTACAAAGCCTGACCTCACCGGGGGACAGGCTGCCATCATCTT
>NW_012117288.1:4397-4765 GCF_000951035.1 Colobus angolensis palliatus
AAAGCCTGACCTCACCGGGGGACAGGCTGCCATCATCTTGAACCTCTGGGAGCCCCAGAGAGCAGCCTCCTGCCCTGGGTTCTTGAGAAGCCCCTGGGCCCCCAACCTGCAGATCTGTGTGGAGCTGTGGCATAGAGTTCCTGGACAAATGTTTCCGTGTAATACAAAGCCTGACCTCACTGGGGGACAGGCTGCCATCATCTTGAACCTCTGGGCGCCCCAGAGAGCAGCCTCCTGCCCCGGGTTCTTGAGAAGCCCCTGGGCCCCCAACAGGCAGGTCTGTGTGGAGCTGTGGCGTAGAGTTCCTGGACAAATGTTTCCATGTAGTACAAAGCCTGACCTCACCGGGGGACAGGCTGCCATCATCT
>NW_012117288.1:4815-5167 GCF_000951035.1 Colobus angolensis palliatus
ACAAATGTTTCCATGTAGTACAAAGCCTGACCTCACCGGGGGACAGGCTGCCATCATCTTGAACCTCTGGGCGCCCCAGAGAGCAGCCTCCTGCCTTGGGTTCTTGAGAAGCCCCTGGGCCCCCAACATGCAGGTCTATGTGGAGCTGTGGCGTAGAGTTCCTGGACAAATGTTTCCATGTAGTACAAAGCCTGAGCTCACCGGGGGACAGGCTGCCATCATCTTGAACCTCTGGGTGCCCCAGAGAACAGCCTCCTGCCCTGGGTTCTTGAGAAGCCCCTGGGCCCCCAACAGGCAGGTCTGTGTGGAGCTGTGGCGTAGAGTTCCTGGACAAATGTTTCCGTGAAATACG
>NW_012117288.1:10437-12638 GCF_000951035.1 Colobus angolensis palliatus
CAACGTCTCCCGGCTTCCTCAGCCCCTGGCCATCCTGACCTGTTCTCTGTCTCTATGGTTTGCCCTTTTCCAGAATGGCCGATGAATTGGAACCCCACGGTGGTAGCCTGTGGGGTCTGGCGTCATTCCCTCAGCAATACACATTTAAGATCCACCCATGTTCCTGCGGGCATTAGGGGTTCGTTCCTTGTCCTCCCTGAGTCGTCTCTCTCTGAAGAGTGGAACCCCCTTCCTCCTAAGTTCCCGTGTTGAAAAGCATCTCGGTAGCCTCCGGGCGTGAGTGACAATCAATCAAGCAGTGAATGTGGCATGCAGGTTTTACTTGAACCTCAGTTTTCAAATCAGTGTGGTCAATATCTGTCACACTTTGGGGATGTGTGGTATGAGGCCACTGAACTTTGTGAGTCACAGCCCATCTGACTTGCAAAGTGGCTGTGCCCTGTCACGTTCCCACCAGCCAGGGATGAGAGTTTCCGGAGCCCCGCATCCTTTCTAGTATTTTGGGCTGTCAGTGTTGCTCGGGAAGGCTCCCAAGCCCTGCCATCTTGCCACCTTCCCATGAGTCCCTATCCTGGGTAGTTGTGGGTCATGGAGAGCACTTTTCACCATCTATATGATTTTTTTTTTCTGCTTTCCATCTCCTTGTGAGCCACCTGGGTTCTGGCCCTAAACGTCCCAGCCTGGCCCAGGGTTTATAGCCGGGGAGGTGCACAGTCCATGGGGTAGGAGAGCCCTTGGTGGCTCTGTCACCCCTCCTGGGTGACCCTGGCCTCTGCCCTGGGGACACCTTCATTCCTCTGGATTGCCCCCATCTTCCCTGTGACCCCTGCAGCCCCCATAGGCCTTACTTGACTCCAAGTCTTTGTATGAACATCATGTGGTTCTGTAGGGCGCTGCTGACATCTAGCTAGATGAGGTGGATGATTCTGGAGGACCTCTTGCCCTTCTCCTTCATGACCTGTAGGGCAGGGCCAAGAGGAGGAAGCAGCCTCAGAACAGACAAAAGACTCCCTGCCCCAAACGGCAGTCATCCCACCGTCAGCACTTCTGGAAGGAAGGGAGGAAGGTTTCCTTCTGCAGAAAGCTCCTTTTTGCCTTGTTTCCAAAGCCAGGGAGGGTCATGAAGCCCAGCGCCCCTGTGGTGCCTGAGTTAACATCTATGCCCAGGATATGCATCTGACCACAGCCTCCATCCCCAACCCAGGCTCGACATTCCCTCCAGCTGGAGTCCTGGGCTCCTGATATAGCCTGGCTTGTTTGTCCTGCCCTGGCTGCGTGTGGGAGGGACTTACCTTATATTTGCCTGGGTTCTGGGACTTGACTTTGTCAATATTTAGCAAACGTGACCATGCCTGGCCCCGCACCGCCAGGGGAATGCCTTTATATACTCTTCGAGACAGCTACAGACAGAAGAACACTCCAGTGAGACAGGACACAGGGCAACTCCATGGAGGAAAGCTGGCGGACAGGCCTGCTGCGCTATGGTGAGGACGGGGTACCACCCACCCACTGAGGCAGACAGTGCCAGGTCTGCCATGGGTGCCTGTCCCCTGGCTCTGCAGAGAGCTGTCACGGGGGCCACTCCCTCCCCATGTTACCTTCTTGGTGTTCCTATATTTTGGCCAGTCTGCAAACATCTCTAGCCACTTGTTGGTACGTTTATTTTCCTTGCATCTTTGCTGTCAAATGAGCCATGATGGAGTTAGTGGAGCTGCCAGGCCCCTGGCAGTGGCCCATGGATGCTGGGTCCAGGGCTTTGGGGCCCTGAAGAGACCCAGCCTGAAGGAATCACGAAAGGGCAGACCCCGGGGGCTGAGACCCTCTGAAGGAACCAGAGCTGGTAGTCTGGACTGGTGATGCCAGAACAAGCCATCCTCAGGCCATAAATGCCCCGAGTTTGGGTTAGGTCCAGCCTTCAGCTGGGGTCTTGGTTCAAACAGGCAGTGGACTCTGAGCCAGGACTGCAGTTCTTGGTTTGGGTTTTGGTCAAGCCCTCATGGGAACAGAGTGAAGCAGGAAAGGTCGCCCCTCCCAGTGACAGCTGTGGCCCACTCACTACCACACAGGCCCATAGGCCACCCCCTCTGCCTCACTGACCACCCAATTCCTGGTCCCTGGAGCGGCCTCCCACGCAGCAGGCACAGACTCTTACCTTCACCTTCAGGGCTCTTATCTGGGGCAGTTCCGTCTGACTGTAAGGC
>NW_012117288.1:13459-14794 GCF_000951035.1 Colobus angolensis palliatus
CAAGTTGCCTGCTTGCACAGGCATTTCAAGCTAGACAGTTCCTAAAGATGAAATTCATTAGCTCCAAACACACATTCCCGTCCGCAGCCCATCCCACCTTCCAACACACATGCACCATCCACCAAGGCAAGGTCCTGCCTCCCTTGAGGGAGTGGCCCAACCTGTACCTGCTCATGCTTAGTAATGATGATGTTGCCTTGCCGCTGGCCAGGCAGGGTATCCGGGTCCTCATCCATCTCCATCCTGCAAGACAAAGTCATCCAAAGGCTCTGCCGCACCCGAGATCTCCAGAGCACAGCCGAACCATACCCACTGCACTGCCAGACACACTCCAGTCTGGTGAGCCCCATTCCACCACCCCTCCCAGATGACAAGGGGCCAGACTAAGCGGCCCCACCCCTGACTGGATCTCTGGAGTCCTCCATCCACTGGTGGGTTCCTTCCTGAGGACTTGAGCACACGGGGACCTGGACAGAGAGGCCCATTGTCCTCGAACACCCCAAGGCGGACACACACCTGCCTCGGCAGGACAAACAATGTCTACTTGTTGAGGGTGAAGGGCCCACGATGGGCTGTTCTGGGCACCTGGAGGCAGGTGGAGTCAGGGACCGGATGTCTCTTAGGATCGTTCAGAAACCAAGAAGATACTCAGTTTTCTGTAAGAAGCAAGACATCTGGTGACTGCTTCATTCTGCCCCAATTCTCACTCACTCTGGCCAGTGAAACCGCTTCAGGAACAACACCAGCCAAGCAGTTTGGTTTGGGGAAAAGATGATCTATTGACTCCAGAGCAGCCTCTGTGCTCGTGGAGACCCCGTCACAGGTGGAGGATGGCAGACACCACAATTCCCAGCTGTCAGTACAGGAGGGGACTTTGTTTTCCTGGGTCATCAAGAAAGAACAAGAGAACTCTGGGGCCATAGTCCTAGAGAACACCCAGGGGGACCGTCCCTGCCAGGAATACTCAGGGCAAAGGGAGGATAAGGCCTCTAGAGAATCAGATAGAGAGAATGGGACGCTGTGGGAGGGTTCCAGTCCCCCAGCCCCTTTGACCAGGAGGGATGATCGTCACCCTCCAGGCAGCCCTCCAGGGCTCCTTCGTTTTCCACAACTGCCTGAGGGCAGAGGGATCCCCGCTCCACTCCCAGACGAAGGACCCCATGTGTCCAGTAGGTCCAGCGACCATCAGTGACCGCACCTGAAGTCTGAGTTGGTGAGCCCTCCTCCTGTGGGGACCCAGCTTAGGCCCCAGACTTGGACCAAGAATCGCACCGTCCACCCCACCCACAGGGGCTCTGTCCCACTGGCTCTTCCAGGACCAGACCCTGCCGCATT
>NW_012117288.1:17104-20073 GCF_000951035.1 Colobus angolensis palliatus
ACATCCACGGGTGCTCCCTAACCTCAGACCTCCCCATCCAGGGCAGTCCTGGCATTGCAGATGGAGGATGGGGACAGAGGGTTGAGGGTTGGGAGCAAAGGGCAAAGGGCAGGTCCCCTCCCTAGCAGGGGACTCAGCTAGGCTGTAAAGTGCTAGGTCTGTGTGGCAGGGCTGGATTTCACACACCTGCTCACCTCCTCCTCCCATTAGCCCTCCAGGGTGCCATGACTTGTTCCCACTACAGATGCGCATGCGTACACACACACACACGCACACACGCTTGTTGCTGATCTGCTGACTTACCTCATTGGCATGAAACAGGGGCTGAGCCTGCAATTGTTCTGCCTTTGGGAGGCTGAGTTGGTTGGATCACTTGAGGTCAGGAGCTTGAGACCAGTCTGCTCAACATGGGTGAAACTCCATCTCTACTAAAAATACAAAAATTAGTCGGGCATAGTAACGCACGCCTGTAGTCACAGAGACTCGGGAGGCTGAGGCACGAGAATTGCTTGAGCCCAGGAGGCAGAGGTTGCAGTGAGCCGAGATTGTGACACTGCACTCCAGCCTCAGTGACACAGAGTGAGACTCCATCTCAATAAATAAATAAATAAAAATAAAAATTTAGATTGGGGTACAGAGGGCTGCAGAGGTGTACCGAGAGATTCAGCTGCAGGAGATACATGGATGACCTTGAGGAAATAACCAGAAAGAAGTAAACATTTTAAAGATAATTTTAAAAATTCTATGTATACATATATGTGTATTTTCAAATGAAATCATGTTTATTGTAGCAATGGATGGAACTAGAGGCCATTACCTTAAATGAAACAACTGAGACACAGAAATACAAACAGGCCACATTCTCATAAGTGGGAGCTAAATAATGTGTACACTTGGACGTAGCGTGTGAAAAGATGGAGACTTGGAAGGGTTGGGGGTGCAAGATGCAAAATTAGTAACGGGTGCAATGCATATTATTCCAGTGATGGATATTCAAAAAGCCCTGACCACTCCATGCAGCAAACTATCCATGTAACAAAATTACAATTGTGCCCCATAACTTTATACTTTAACTTTTTATAAAAAAACCAAATGTGTATAATATATATTTTCTCAGACTGAACTAAAAGTGTAAGTAGGCTGGGTGCGGTGGCTCATGCCTGTAATCCCAGCACTTCGGGAGGCTGAAGCAGGTGGATCACCTGAGGTCAGGAGTTCAAGACCAGCATGGCCAACATGGTGAAACCCCGTCTCTACTAAAATATAAAAATTAGCCAGGTATGGTGGTGGGCACCTGTAATCCCAGTTACTTGGGAGGCTGAGGCAGGAGAATCACTTGAACCTGGGAGGCAGAGGTTACAGTGAACTGAGTTCGTGCCAGTGCACTCCAGCCTGAGCGACAGAGAGAGACTCCATCTCCAAAAAAAAAGAAGTGGAACTAATGATTGTGTGGAAACAAATGGTTTATTACTTTTGTAAATAACACTAGAAAAATTATCAGTATAAAGACATTTGTTGAAATCAGGTTAACAAAATAATGGTTTTATAACTCTTTATGTGGTATTCATTGTTATTAAAATTTTATTTTTTTCTTTTGCGGATTCCTTTTCTCCAGTACTTTCCCCCTAATTTAACATTTTTCTGTTTTCCTGAATTCTCATTGCCGGCTTCCAAATGCTACCAGACTGGTAGGCCGTGTTGGGGTTCCCATTCTCTGCTTCACGGTCTGGAAACAGCTTCCAGGGAGTAAACCGGTAATATTGTCACACTTAGCTTTCTTATTTCCTTTATCTCATAGATCACAATTCTGCACAGTCCTATTTTACAACGTTTATGAAAACTGTTTTCATATAATTTTCTAGTTTTCTAGATTATAAGGTGTGAAGTAAATCTGGTTACTATCACTCCAGTTTATTCTGAAGTGAAAGAATGTATGTAATTCACTTTCATGTCATAATAATTGTAGCTGGATATTAATTTTTCAAGTAATTTCACAATTTTTTTTTAGTAATTGGTTTGTATAGCCTGTTTACAATTCTTCTGGTTACTGAAATGTTATGTTGCTATTTTGTGACTTTTAGTTTTATTTACTATGATCTCTATTAACTTATTTTTCCCCAATTCTGTTCTTTATTATTTCCATTAAATATTTTATTTGCTTATTTTTTGAATTCTATTTCTGTCATTTTTTTTATACTTACATATTTCCTTTCTGCGTTTTTAGAATGTTTGTAAATTTTTGGCATGCATAAATACTTTAACAAAACCTAAAGTTAATAAATATCTTTTCCCCAGTATGTGATAAAACCAAATATTTCTTTGAATCGGCCTGTTTTTGTTTAAAATATTAGGTCCAATTTGCATTGAATTATTTTAAGAGCCAATATTCTCTTAAATATATTAGTATATTTACTAGTATTAACTAATTACTTGTTTTGCTTTCCAAATCTTTCCCGAGATGAATTTCCTTCCTACTGTAATTTCTCCTTTGATGTTTCTGTTAGTAGTGTTTTATTATTGATAAATTTCATCAGACATTTATTAGATCTTTTTGTTTCTTTATTTTTATTTTTAGACAGGGTCTTGCTGTGTCACCCAGGCTGCAGTGCAGTGGTGAGATCACAACTCACTGCAGCCTCAAACTTCTGAGTTCCAGCGATCCTCCCACCTTAGCGTCCTGAGTAGCTGGAACCACAGGTGCCACCATGCCTGGCTAATTTTTTGTATTTTTTTGCAGGGATGGGGTCCAGCCTTGTTGCCTAGGTTTGTCTCCAACTCCTGAGCTCAAGTCATCCACCTGCCTCAGCCTCCCAAAATGCTGGGATTATAGGGTGAGTCACCATGCCTGGCCTGGATCTTTTTTTATCATGTATTTACTTTAATATAATTTCCTGTTTTCCACCTATTTCTCTGTGCTCATTATGAAGTAATTTGTGTATTTTTTCCATTTTAAGTGTATCTTCAGATTT
>NW_012117288.1:20123-20505 GCF_000951035.1 Colobus angolensis palliatus
AGTTTTATTTACTATGATCTCTATTAACTTATTTTTCCCCAATTCTGTTCTTTATTATTTCCATTAAATATTTTATTTGCTTATTTTTTGAATTCAATTTCTGCCATTTTTTTAATACTTACATATTTCCTTTCTGCATTTTTAGAATGTTTGTAAATTTTTGGCGTGCATAAATACTTTAACAAAACCTAAAGTTAATAAATATCTTTTCCCCAACATGTGGTAAAACCAAATATTTCTTTGAATCGGCCTTACTGTTTTTGTTTAAAATATTAGGTCCAATTTGTATTGAATTATTTTAAGAGCCAATATTCTCTTAAATATATTAGTATATTTACTAGTATTAACTAATTACTTGTTTTGCTTTCCAAATCTTTCCCGA
>NW_012117288.1:20555-20875 GCF_000951035.1 Colobus angolensis palliatus
GATCACAATTCTGCACAGTCCTATTTTACAACGTTTATGAAAACTGTTTTCATATAATTTTCTAGTTTTCTAGATTATAAGGTGTGAAGTAAATCCAGTTACTATCACTCCAGTTTATTCTGAAGTGAAAGAATGTATGTAATTCACTTTTCGTGTCATAATCATTGTAGTTGGATATTAATTTTTCAAGTAATTTCAGAATTTTGTTTTTAGTAATTGGTTTGCATAGCCTGTTTACAATTCTTCTGGTTACTGAAATGTTATGTTGCTATTTTGTGACTTTTAGTTTTATTTACTATGATCTCTATTAACTTATTTTT
>NW_012117288.1:24720-36132 GCF_000951035.1 Colobus angolensis palliatus
TACTTTAATATAATTTCCTGTTTTCCACCTATTTCTCTGTGCTCATTATGAAGTAATTTGTGTATTTTTTCCATTTTAAGTGTATCTTCAGATTTGTATCATTTGTTTTTCTGTTACATCACTTATTACTCTTTCTCATAATCCTAATAATTATTTGACAACTTTTTTCTAGTCTATTTTTATATTGTACTGCTCATTTACCATTATTTTTTATCTGTCCATTTGCTCTTTAATTACTTGAAAATGATTTTTTTTTTATGTCTTTTGGATTGTTCTACTGCTTTAACTAGAGTTGCTAATGTGAACAATAGGTTTCTGAAAAGGAATTTGGAGAAAAGGAACTTTATTTCAGTGAACAGTTTGCACACCAGGGAGACTATGTTTTGATGTGGTTGGTGACATATATCTGTGCTATTTTGATATGATTAGAGTAGAAAGGGGTCTCATTTTATATTATTCTCTCATCATCGTTGCAGTGTAGTGTTCTCTCTCTCTAGCCTTATGCTTTTCCTACTACATTCTCTGATATATTTAATTTAAAATGTATTTAATCTAAAACATATTTATTCTGAATACTGTGCATTTTAACATTTTTGAAAGTTTATTTAAAAATAAAATGTGGAAATACTAACAAAAAGGCAATATTTCTATGCTGTTGCTATATATTAGGTTGAAATGCCCTACTGAAATGATCTACTGAAATGATGGTGGTTATCTATTGACTAAAGTTTATCTGACAGTCCCTAACCTGTATGATAGTAGGTTAAAATCTCAGCTAATATAATGCAAAGCAAACACAAATCCAAAATTTGAATGCGAGGGCTGTCATCCTTGACAAATTGGAATATATGGTAAAGTGCACTTTGGTAATTAGATAACCAAGAGTTGAAGAATAATACTTAAACATGGAGAAAGTGTCCTCCTCATGTGTGTAATTGTTTGAGTTAGGGTCATTGGGAGACAAAAGATAAAAGCACAAGGAAGAGATATGGAGTGCATTTATACACACACTAGTTTTTACTTTTTTTGGCATTAGAAGTTGCTGATATAATTTTACAATTTATACAGAAAAAAATACTAGTAGAAAATAACCAGAAAAACAATAGTCATTAAAAAATGTTTATATTACTTTAATAATTTTAAATATATTTAAATTTCATATATTTAAATATTTTACGTTTCTTGTAGTACTGAAGTTTCATAGGCAAACCTGTCATCTATAGATTTTTGTAATCTAGAGAAGATTATCCACTTCATGCCCTCTGAGAGTCAGAGGTTATGAAAACTCTGTGAATTCTGAGAATGGAGCTATTTCGAACTGGTAAAATTTCCTTTTCTGCTTTAGTTTCTCAGCTTGCCCCCACTTTTTAGTTAAGAACTAGTACTTGGGCTGGGCGCGGTGGCTCCAGCCTGTAATCCCAGCACTTTGGGAGGCCGAGACGGGCGGATTACGAGGTCAGGAGATCGAGACCATCCTGGCTAACACGGTGAAACCCCGTCTCGACTAAAAAATACAAAAAACTAGCCTGGCGAGGTGGCGGGCGCCTGTAGTCCCAGCTACCCGGGAGGCTGAGGCAGGAGAATGGCGTGAACCCGGGAGGCGGAGCTTGCAGTGAGCTGAGATCTGGCCACTGCACTCCAGCCTGGGCCACAGAGCGAGACTCCGTCTCAAAAAAAAAAAAAGAACTAGTACTTGTTGGTTGCCTTTAAAAAATGTATTTCCTCACAAGCCAACTTCCATCCATATTTAAAATACAGTCACCTGTATTAGATGAATAGTCTCTAAAAGATTAATAAGATTGGCGTATTCAGACTATGGATGAAAACTGCGAGCAAGGAGGTCAAGTAGCCTGCGAGATTTAAACACTGGACTGATTTTGACCCGGAAGGCAGAGGACAAGTGTACCTACTGCACCCTGTATCTGCAAAAATGCAACCTAAACTCCTGCCAAGTAGGAGGCATTAGGAAAACTGGTAACCCTTAAAATAATTGTGCAATCAATCACTGCAAGAACTAGTTGGGACATGCACATTAATACCGAGCGAGGTCATCATGATTACCATTGTGACAATAAATACCTGAGGAAATCAATAATGATCAGCGATGATTTTAAAGGGTTGCAACATAATTCAAACATTTTACCCTGAAATGCGAATGCTTTTAGGGGACATGCCACATACAATTTTCCTGGCGAGCGACCCCGCGAGCAGAGAAGCAGGAGCGCCTGGCAGGGCCACTCACCTGGCAGGGCCACTTCCCTGGCAGTGGCCTGGGCTCTAGCGCTGAGAGGGAGGCGCCTGCGTTGAGGCGGCATCTGCGCCGGTCATCAATGACGTCACAGCGCGGGGGAGCGCAGCCCGCCTGCGGTGGGGGCTGTGCTCCCTGCGTCTCCCCGCGCGGCGCTGGGGCTCAGGGGCCAGTGATTTCCAGAGCCCCTGCTTGGCAGCCGCTGTCCCCGCCGCATTCTGCGAGAAGCTCCGTTTCCAGGTCGTTTCTCTGGACTCCTTCTACGCTGCCTTGCGGCTCCCTGGCCTGTTCAAGCGCAGCCTCCGGCTCCAAGCAGCTGCGGGCCGGGGGCTCCTTTTATGTTTTTATTTTTAGAAACCAACATATTTTTGTTACACAGATACAAAAAATACAGTTACATGCCCTGATCAAGCCAGAGACAAGTCTGGAAAACAAGTAAAACAGGTATCCGTAATTTTTTTTTTTTTTTATGGCAAGGTCTGGCTTTGTTGCCCAGGCTGGAGCGCAGTGGCATGATCTCGATTCACTGCAGCCTCCGTCTCTCGGGTTCAAGCGATTCTTGTGCCTCAGCCTCCCGAGTAGGTGGGACTACAGGCGCGCATCACGGCGCCCGGCTAATTTTTGTATTTTTAGTAGAGACGGGGTTTCACCATGTTGGCCAGACTGGTCACTAACTCCTGACCTCGTGATCCGCAGGCTGCGGCCTCCCAAAGTGCTGGGGATTACAGGCGTGAGCCGTACGCAGGCCATCCCTAATTCTTAAGATCACACTAGAGATAAGCAGACTTCTTTCCTGCACCGGGAGAGCTGGCGGCTCCCCTGCAAAGAGGGCGTGCGGCGTTCCCTAGGAATGTGCAACCCTAGTTCAGAGGCAGCGCTCTGCGCACCAAGGCAGGCAGCAGGCTTAAACTGGTAAGGCTCCTAGAACTTTGGGAGGCTGAGGCGGGAGGATCACCTGAGGTCAGGAGTTGGACAGCAGCCTGGCCAACATGGAGAAACCCCGTCTCTACTAAAAATACAAAAATTAGCCAGGCATGGTGGCAGGTGCCTGTAATCCCAGCTACTCGGGAGGCTGAGGCAGGAGTACTGCTTGAACCAGGGAGGTGGAGGTTGCAGCGAGCCGAGATCGCACCACTGCACTCCAGCCTGGGCAACTGAGCAAGACAACGTCTCAAAAAACAAAAACAAAACGCCCATACACACCAAATACTCAAAATGTTCACGTCAAATATATGTGAGTGTTTCATATGAACCGATGTTAGCACATTGTAATTATCTGTTTTGGAAATTTAAATTGCTGCATGTGGGTAGCTCACATTGGCTGTCTTAATTGGTCAATTCATTATCACATCACGATGCAAGGTACCCCACGGTTGTCTTCTCTTTCACCTTGGTTATGTGAGTGACCGACAATTTCCCACAGATTCTATGTATCATCCTAACATTACGGGACCATAACAATAACCTATGTTTAATGAACACATCTAAACTCAAAACCAATAATTTATCATTGTAGTAAAAATACAACCGAAATGATGAGACAGCTTCCCCAGGGAAAAGTGCTGCGTGCACAATCATTCTCTACGCGATTTCATATTTCTCTAGTCCAATTCTCTGGGAACAATGACAGTGCTCTCTCTTTGCTCTTCCTCTAGTACCTACTTTTCACATGCAAAGGTATAGATCCTAGTGGGAAATAATGTCTAAGACCACCATCCCCTTGATGGTTTGCTCATAACACTATGAATGAAACTTTCCAAATAATATTAACATCCATCTTTGTCTATCACCATTGCATCAATGTTTGTGTTATCCTATAAAGTTTAGAAGGCCTAGAAGGATGTTTTTGCTTTTTGCAATATAAAAAATGGCCTAACGCAGACATAGATGATATAGATATGGATAGATAGGAGGTGGTATTTTGAAATTTGTTTCTCTAAGGGGCTTATTTCACTTCAAATTTGAAATTATTCTGGTTTTAAATGTAACAAATGATAAACCTTATAGAATGACAACACAATTGAACATGTTATAAAGGCACAGGGTATATCAAATGATGAACCAATCATTTCGTGTTGAGGTTAATACTGTTTTTTTTTTTCCTGAGACTTCAATTCTCAGTAATGAGAACAATTTTTATACAGAGGGGCCCTAACACCACCATAGTGGGCTTGTTCTCAGACTGAGGTTCTGCCCACACCCAGCTAGGATGAGAATTTTATTCCTCACACTGTTCTCAGTACTTGTTTATATCCTCCCAAAGTTCATTTTTTTATGCTGTTTGTTCTCTTACATTTAATACATCAAAAAATTATCTTCATTTTTAAAATAAAATTATATGCTATCTTTTAATCTATGTCCCTATAGAATTATCTTGATCCATATACTTCTGTTGTTACAGGCGGATCAGGATAAACTTCCTCTCTCTGGAATAAATGCCATGACCATGCTCTTTGAGCATTATTTTCCTTAAATTATTTTTTAAACAAAAATTAACTTACAATAACCAAATTTCTTTTCAAAGTAATCACATTTCTTTTAAGTGAAAAATGTTTACCTTCTGTTATCAAGAATTCTCTGAACACAAAATATTTATTTTTTTAAACTTTAGAAGAAATCGAAAATATCTACTTGTTACTAATCTAAAAATACAGGCTGGTGGTAACTCAATCACACAAACAACCACAACAAGAAGACACAACTATCAGAGATATTCAGGATCGCCTCAAAAACACCATCTAACATCAGAGAGTTTAAAAAGGTGTGAACTTTCAAAAAGTTGAGCTTTAATGAAACATCGTTTGCATCAACTGGTAATTTAACACTATGAATAAATTCTAGGGCAGGTGGCAGCATGGAGAGACCGAAGCACAAGTGCTGAGTTTGGAAGCTTTGGTTGCTGTACCCTTTGGAGCCGCCCCCTGGTCCTCGCACCCACTGCCCGCCCGTTAAGCCCATCCTGGGGAGCACATCAGGAGCAAACAGTCCAGAAGCCCAGTTGCAGAGAGACCTCCATGCCTGGAGCAGGAGGCTGCCTCTGGGAGGAGGAGGAGCTGCTGGAACCCTTCCTCACAGGCTTCTTTTCCTGCTCTCATAGAAGACAAGGCCGCCTCTGGGAGCAGGAGGAGCTGCTGGAACCCTTTCCTGCAGGCTTCTTTTCCTGCTCTCAAGCACCTCCTGTGCGCAGATAGATACTCCCAGCACTGGCAGAATGCAAAGGTCCTGCTGCACCTGGGATGTGCCTCTGGTGAATAAAATAAGCCTCTTTCCAGTGAGGTAGATGAGCCAAGGCTGCATACCCTGGTCTCTGACTCCATGGCTCCCACCATGCCCAGGACTAGGGGCAGTGTGGGAGCTGCTGTCTAGGGTGGTGCTGGCCACCCGCTCTCTGTCTATCTCCAGCCACGCTGTCAGCTCCAGGGCTGAGGTCAGTGGCTACGGCAGGTGGCCTGAGGTCGGGCAGCTCCTCACTGGGCTGGTCCTTGGCTGTACCGGTGCACGGCCCGGAGGGCTCTGGAGCTGCCTCTAGCTGCAGCGCGGTCTCTAGAGGGGGCCCTCCCCGTGCTGTGGGCTCCGGCTCCACAGCGGGCGCTGGAAGTTCCTCTCTCTCTGCACATCGCGCAGGAGCTGAAAAAGGGGAAACGGTCACCCATGTCAGTCACTTTCCATTGGAATTTGCAAACATGGAAACCACCTCACTGAATTTAAAGGAATTCCAGCCCTCAACACCTCTATCTCCAGCCATGTTCTCAGCTCCAGGGCTGAGGCCAGTGACTACGGCAGGTGGCATGAGGTCGGGCAGCTCCTCACTGGGCTGGTCCTTGGCTGTACTGGTGCAGGGCCCGGAGGGCTCTGGAGCTGCTGTGTCTAGCTGCAGCATGGCCTCTGGAGGGGCCCCCTCCCATGCTGTGGGTTCTGGCTCCACAGAGGGGCGCTGGAAGTTCTCTCTCTCTGCACGTGCAGCAGGAGCTGAAAAAGGAGAAAGATCACCAGCGTCAATCACTTTCCTCTGGAATTTCCAAACACGGAAACAACCTCACTGAATTTAAAGGAATTCCAGCTGAAAAGCACCACCCCCACAAAGCCTTCCAGGCTGCAGGCCACTTCACCATGTGCCTGTAACTGTATAGGCTCCCGAATCTCCTCCCGGACAAGGACAAAGTGCAGATGCAGGCCCGATGGGATCTCTGGTGAGGCCTGGATTGCCAGGGCCTGCTCTGGGCTGCCCTGTGGTACCTGGGTGCACATTTTTACAAAGGGCCACAGGCATCTGGGGTGAAGGATAAGCCTTCATCATCATTGTCGGAAAAGGCTCTTCTGTCATTCCTGAAGGAGCAGCCTTGGGAAGTGGGGAAGCAACACGAGAACATCTCTCTCTCTTGAGCGTCTCTCACCAAGTAAGCTGGCCACGGGGCTGACTCTAGGATATGGGCGCCTGGTTACCAGAGTTCTAAGTTCTGTTCGGGTCTGTCATCAAGTAAGTGAGGTCACTTCTTTAAGTTTCTGTCCCCACGGCCCCTTCCTTCCATAAGACCTACTCAGGACTCCACTGGGCTACTGACTGCTCACCCTCCTCCAAGGTCAACTCCTTACCTAGACACCATTATGTCCACTCAGAGCCTGCTTGGACACCTGCACCTAATGTTCACCAGGAGCCGGATGTCCTCCTCAGGCCTGATGTCCACCTAGGGCCTGATGTCCGCCTTGGGCTTGTGTCCCACTTGGGGCCTGGTGTCCACCGGGGCCTGATGTCTGTTTGGAGGACTGATGTCCTCCTGAGGTGGGAGGATCTCTGGAGCCGAGGAGGTCGAGGCTACAGTGAGCCATGATTGCGCCACTGCCCTCCAGTCTGGGTGACAGAGTGAGACCCTGTCTCAAAAAAATAAACAAAAAAACCACACAAATTATATAGCTATACAAAAATATTTTCTTTCTTTTTAACCTTATTCTATGAGTTTTTTTCTATTATATATTTATTTTACTTTTAAAACCTTTTTTTAAAAACCAAGACACAAACACACACATTTGTCTAAGCCTAAGCAGGTCAGGAGCATCAATATCAGTGTCTTCTACCTCCACATCTTGTCCCTCTGGAAGGTCTTCAGGGGCAGTAACAGGCATGGAGCTGTCATCTCCTTGATAATAATGCCTTCTTCTGGAAACCTCCTGAAGGACCTGCCCAAGGCTGCTTCACAGGAAACTTAAAAAAAGACTAGTAAACATATACTCTAAAATAACAATTAAAAAGTATAAGATATTAAACACATAAAACATTAACATCATTTATTATTTTCATCAAGCATTGTGCACTGTACATAATTGTATGTTCACACCCACATCACCACAAACACGTAAGCTCTGTAGTGTCCAATAAATCTGCCTTTCTTTACCTACAACTGTCTTGGTAAATTCTTTTACCACCCATGCCACCACGTCAGAGAGTCGCTGCTCCCCTATGACATGGAGTAAGGAGGAGATACAGCTGACACCACCCAGGAATATTCCCTGAGGCCAAGCTCAGGCCACAGATTATGTTGAAGCCTCCAATTTCCACACTGTAAGCCACCAGGGCACCCAGTTACCAGGGCCCAGGGAGCATGTATGGGTCAGGCACTTGCAGAGGCCCCAGGGTATACTCCAGCACACCGGAGGCCCCTTTCCACACCCAAAACCCCAGGCATGTATAGAGGATCCACACTCCTGCACACAAACACCAGGTAATGCATGAGGGGAAGGGAGGCTACCTTGAGACTAAGCACTGCCTCACTACCTTAAAACACTCTGTCATCATGAGGGCGAACCAGAGATTGACTCGACTGGCCGTTGAATCCATCACTTCGGCCCTTGAGTTACTAACATTGATGGAACTGTTCAAAGTTACTAACTTTGGGTTTTCTGCCCACCTAACTGCCGGAAGCTAAGATGGGAACATCAGTATCAGTCAAATAAAGCAACATGCGTTAACTTAGGGACCGCTACACAAGCTCACCAGTACATCCTTCTGGTGCCACTAGGATGCCACTTACTCCTCTACATAAGAGAAAATATTTTTAAAGTAGAATATGAATTATTGCTTTTTATGAAGATGTCATTATTAAATTTTATAATTGCCCTGCTTTTTCAAAGTATGACATATAAACAGTTAAATCAATTCAAGATCATTAAATCTTATGAAATAATTTTTATATACATTATCTGCTGAGTTGAATATTACATAAATCTTCTCCAACCCAGGTAGTCTTACAAAGACAGAGGCATATTTTTTAAATTACTGAGTTTGATATCAGACACTATAAAGGCTGTTAAGAATGCTGAGATGGATTTGCTTAACAGATGTCAAACCGGCCTGCCTTCACAGGAAGGGCATGTAGCCGCTGCACTTGCACCAGACAATTTATTTGTGTGTCTGTGGATAGGATGTAAAGAAAAACAATGAATAACTTCCAAAGCAGTGAAAACCTTGCAGCTGAGCTCTGGAATTCTTAGTAGAAACCATGAAAAGGGAATGAAAACACTTAGAGCAATTGCAGGTTAGAAACTGGGATTCACAGGAGGTTAACGGAGCACACTGTGTTAAGTGAAATGAGCCAGGCACAAAAAGACAACTACCACGTGATCTGACTAATGTGGAATGTAAAACAATTGAACTCACAGAAGCAGAGAGTAGAATGGAGGTTACCAGGGGCTGGGAGGCAGGGGCTTGGGGAGACAGTGAAAGCATTCAAAATTGTAGTTGAGGAATAAGTTTAAGAGATACATTGCACAACATGGTGACTGCAGTTAATGTATTGTATTCTTGAAAATCAAGAAGTGTTCTCACCACAAAAAATAAGTATGCATATGTTCCTGAGTGCAATGTAATCATTCCACAATCTACTTATTTCTAAACAGGTTTTACACAACATACATACAATTTTATTTGCCATTTAAAAAACTAATTGTAAAAAGAATTAAGTACTGGAAAACTTATCACAGTTGAGGACAACTCTCTTTGTAAAATTAATGGTTCCTTTCTTAACCAACCTGTTGGTCTGTATTAGTTAATGAAATGAGACTTGGTTTATACTCTAAATCTCAATACAAATCGTAGTCGTCTTCTACGTATTACCCGATCTGAAAGTAACGGCAGAATCAGAATGAAAGCCATCTTAAAAGAAAGTTATCCCAAATGAAATGTTTTATTAGCCTTTGATTTATCTCTTTTACTTAGAAATAAAATGAATACTTATTATTTTAATAGACCCAATTGCTTCAGGCTATAAACTTTATTCCTCAATTTCAACTTCAATTTTTATAGCCTGAGAGAGAGGCTTTTGAAAATATTCTTGGCTGGGTGTGGTGACTTGGCACCTGTAATCCTAGCTACTCAAGAGGCTGAGGCATGAGGATTTTTGAACCCAGGAGGTGGAGGTTGCAGTGAGCCAAATCATGCCACTGCACTCTAGCCTGGGCAACAGAGGGAGACTCTTTTTCAAAAAAAAAAAAGTCATTTTTGAATAAAAACACAACACCTTTAATTCCATGCTATTGTCCTTTATATATTAACTTGTAGAAAAAGAAAAAATTTATATAATGAAATTCATTATGTTCCCCTTTTATTATTATTACTAATATGTTTATTATGTTCCCCTTTATATCACGCAGTTTACTTCTTCATCAACTCCATAATCAGCTGCATATTTCTTTACAGATATTAAATTTGAAGCAATTGTCTTTTAAGATACCCTTTTGTCAGTTTCACTTACTGATGGCAACTTTCTACTTTGAGTAGCATGATTCATCTCTGTGGTCAGGCATTGGGGTTGCTGAGGGAGGAAGGTGTGTGTGTGTGTCTATGTTTGTTTTGTTCACTGACTGCATCTGTCCTACTGGCTGGGAGAAGAACACACACCAACATCTGTCCTGGCAGTGAAGGAGGGAGCAGCCCTCTGGGCACAGAGAGAAACCATCACTGCACCCAGACTGCACCTACTCTAGTAAAGAACAAGTCTGAGAGCTTGCACACTAGGGAGATGATCAGTTCCTCACTCCGCTCACACTAAGGACAAGGCAGTGACTATCAGCTGGGGCAGAGAGTACACAGCTCAACAGCAGGTTTTTAAATAGGGAGGAGAGTCTTCTTTCTTCCTTGTTAAAAACAATCATAATATGGTTCAGCTGACCACCAAGGACTGGGTTATATCCTGCTATTCTCTGAAACTCAATACCGTCTTTGAATTTTTTGGAATCTGATAGCCTTTTCTATCTAAATGTGTACTGTTACTCTCATGGCTAAAAGTTGCAGGGAGCAGTCTCTTTCTTTCATTTGTGTTTCCAATTCCTTCTGGTTTCCTATACTATGACACTGTTTTAAACAGAATTTAAAAATCTTTCAGTCAGGCTGCACTCTGTGTTACACATTGGTTTTCGATGCACTAAAATTCATAGCATTTCCTCTTTGAAAAATAAGAAGTCACAATTTTATTAATCATCATCTATTTGAAAGCCACGCTAGTGTTAATAGTTACTGTACTTCTCAACATATTTTAAATGCCCATTCATGTGTCTTCTCTAACATTCCCAGGTTTGTGCTATTATACACAGGGGTAAAAGAAATGACCAGGAGAATCAATGTACAAATCGCTGAAAAAACAAGACAGATCCCAGCAGTTGTTTAGAACAAAACAGACCTGGCTGAGTCTCAAGTACCAAAGCAGCAATCACAAATGTGCCACAAGGGGATTTGCTCCAAACGATATTTAAATATTAAAAAAACCCGTACAATTTATATATGAGCAAAAAGAAAAGAATTAACTGTGTTTCTGAGACAGGGTCTCACTCTGTCGCCCAGGCTGGAGTGCAGTGATGCAACCATGGCTCACTGCAGCCTTGAACTCCCAGGCTCAAGAGATCCTCGCACCTCAGCCTCCTGAATGACTGGGACTGTCCGAATGCACACCTGGAAAGAAGGTGAAAACTTATTTATATTTCAATGTAATTCTTTGTGAAGAAGAAAAAATAATAAAGGCATTAGGAATGTAATGCCTAAATAGTAAAGTGTGTTTTTGTGGAAAATGACCGGCAGCCAGAAAGAATGTCTCTCTGCAGAATATTTAGGTCCTGTTTGCAAGAGTAGCGGGGAGCACTGGACACATCTCACCTCAACCCACAGGCAAGGCAGGACC
>NW_012117288.1:36630-39611 GCF_000951035.1 Colobus angolensis palliatus
TTGATGTCTGCTTTGATTTCCCCTTTCCTGAATTTTTAGAAAAATGCCAAGTTTCTACATTATGCCTGATTGCCAAGTGAGGGAGTCAGGGTGGAAGCATTTTTCGTGGAAGGTCCTGGTGGTCTCACAGGTAGCATTTAGGATGACATAGGAGCTCAGGCGAGAGCAGTTTCTACCTTGTCTCTCACTGGGAAATTATGAATATGACAGGGAGCTTCTTTCAGAATAGCCAATGCTTCCTGCATTTGCAATACAGGGCGTCGGATCCATGTCATGGGGGAAACACTCTTTCTTCTGCTTTCCTAAAATTGTCTTCAACATGAGGGATTTGATAGCATTGAATCATTGAATTCTGTCTGTGATGAAAGAGAATTCTGTCTCCTTGTATTCTGGTTAACCTATTAAGTGTTCCTACAAGAAGCAAACGTTGAAATGGTAAAACGATGAGCGGGATTTTTTTTTTTTTTTTCTCCCAGGGGGACAGGGTCTTCCTCTGTCGCCTGGGCTGGAATGTGGTGGCATGATCATAGCTCATTGCAACCTCAGCCTCCTGAGTAGGTGGGACTACAGGCATGTGCCACCACACCAGCTAATTTTTCAAAAAGTTTTTGAAGACGGGGACTTACTATGTTGCTTAGGCTGGTCTTGAACTCCTGGCCTCAAGCAATCCTCTCACTTTGGCCTCTCAAAGTGCTGGGATTATAGGCATGAGCCACCGTGCCAGGCCAGTAAGCAATTTTGATAACAGAAGGGGAAATCCAAGAAAAATGATAAAAATAAGCCATATAGCATTAGTGCTATCACAAAGGTTAACGAAACCAACTTCAAACAATAGATGATTCAGACAGGGGAAAACTGTTACATAAAGAATTTATCTAATACCTCAAATTCCACCCAACCCTACTGTCTGTCCCTTTTACCTCTATGTTTATTCATGTTCTAAGTATCTATAATTGGTATAATCCACAAAGATACATATTTTAAACCTCAAAGCTTTTCTTATATCAATAGGAAATTTGTAATGCAAGCAGAAAAATGTATGATATAAACAGAGTCAACATATAACAGTTATTCTTCAAAACCAAGTGACAATGCATAATTTAAATACTCTGGTGCTATTTATTTATTTTTGAGACGAAGTTTCACTCCTGTGGCCCAGGCAGGAGTGCAATGGTGCAGTCTTGGCTCACTGCAAACTTAGCCTCCCAGGTCCAAGTGATTCTTCTGCCTCAGCCTCCCAAGTAGCCAGGATTACAGACGCCCACCACCACGCCTGGGCAATTTTTGTGTTTTTAGTAGAGACAAGGTTTCACCTTCTTGGCCAGGCTGGTCTTGAAGTCTTGACCTCAAGTGATCCACCTGCCTCAGCCTCCCAAAGTGCTGGAATTACAGGCATGAGCTACTGTATCCGACGTCTGGTGCTTTTTAAATATGTATTCCTATTTAAGCCAAATGTTGATTTTTCCTTCAGGTTAATTTGCTGTAGCATTTGTTCTTTTGTACCTAGTGGGAATGGGTTCCCACTGGCATGTCTCCAGTAGTCACTATGATAAATCAGACATTTCCCTGCCAGGTAAAGGAAAACCAGTGAGGATAGTTTGGTATTTTAAATTGTCAAATATCAGTGATAACTTGGCAATCTCATTGCTAAATATTGTAACACAAAACAAAAAACCTTGACTATGGGTTACGTCCCAGCAAGATCTATGGAGGAACAGTGCTGAATGTGTACCTTTTCTCTTTAGGATTTATGATCAATTTTTGCTCTAAGTCTTACATTCTTGGAGTAACAATTTTAATTGGCCAAAACAGAATTTTATAATAATTCTCATTGGCATATCCCCGTCATCACTATGATAAACATTTGGCTGCCAAGTAAAGTAAAACCAATGAAGTACTAAACTGTGAATGCAGGTTCTAAAGCACATTTTAATTTATTTAATAAAATTTGAATCTATTAAGCATTTACTTGGGTGTACCAATATTTACTTTTCCTGGAATAATGATCATTTATGGCTATTCCAGGATCAAATTTTAAATCCGATTCTAATTATTTCAAAAGTCAGACCAAATAGGTTATAATAAACAGTATTTTTTTCAAGTTCCCCCATTTTCAGCTGTATATGCTGGTGCATCCCTGTAGTCCCAGCTAATCAGGAGGCTGAGGCAAGAGGATTCCCTGAGCCCAGGATCTGGAGGTGGCAGTGAGCTGTGACTGCACCACTGTACTCCAGCCTGGGTGACAGAGTGAGAACCCAACTCTTAAAAAACACCAACAATCAACTCCCTCCATTTTCATTCAATAAAGGAAAAAGCTGAAGTGAAGCATATGAAAACTGAGTGAGGCTCTAAGTTATCATTAATGTGATATTTATATTATTAAATGGCAAAGCCTTAGGCAATATTGCATTACCATTCAGTTTTTATAAGCATTTAACTTCTGTTTTTAAAACAATGTTGGCCGGGTGCAGTGGCTCACGCCTGTAATCCCAGCACTTTGGGAGGCCAAGGTGAGTGGATCACGAGGTCAGGAGATTGAGACCATCCTGGCTAACACAGTGAAACCCCGTTTCTACTAAAAATACAAAAAATTAGCTGGTCATGGTGGTGGGTGCCTGTAGTCCCAGCTACTCAGGAGGCTGAAGCGGGAGAATGGCATGAACCCAGAAGGCAGAGCTTGCAGTGAGCCGAGATCGCGCCACTGCACTCCAGCCTGGCAACAGAGCGAGACTCTGTCTCAAAACAAACAAACAAAAAATGTTAATAGTAGCTTTAATCACAATTGTAAAAAGGTGGAAACAATCCAGCCGATGACTGGATTTAAAAACTGTAGTAGTCATCCCTATTAAGCTACCAATGACTTTCTTCACAGAATTGGAAAAAACTACTTTAAAGTTCATATGGAACCAAAAAAGAGCCCGCATTGCCAAGACAATCTTAAGTCAAAAGAACAAAGCTGGAGGCATCATGCTACCTGACTT
>NW_012117288.1:41281-47961 GCF_000951035.1 Colobus angolensis palliatus
CCACTGCACTCCAGCCTAAGCAACAGAGCGAGACTCTGTCTCAAAAAAAAAAAAAAAAGTAGTATATACATACAATAAAATATAATTTAGGCATGTAAAGGAGTGAAGTTCTGATACCCCTTACAACACAGATGAACCTTGAAAACATTTTTTATAACTTCTTTCACTGTGACTTATTTTAATGCATTTTAATGTATTACTGATATTTGCATAATTTGTTTTTCATTGCACAACCAGGATTTCTTTCCTAATGTTTCTGCCATAATCAAGGAACATGGAAAAGAGAGAAGTAAGTGGTTTACTACAACATCTAAACCCTTTACCCACACAATGGTCTCCTTCACAGATAGACTCTTGACTTTACAACTCTCTTATTGCCTATGCCAGATCCTATCAGAGAGTGTGGAAGTGCTTCCAGAAGTTTCTCCTCTCATGGGCCATGAGGCAAGGTTGAAGGCTGGTTTTGTTCTCCAATGTGCACGCCTGAAAAAGCCCTGGTGGGGCACAGGCTGGGTAACTCCCGCTCCACTTCTTTGCTTCATGCAGGGATGACAGGAGTGACTTCCCAGCTACCGATGGATGAAGAGCAGCTGCAGGTATCTATGCACATGGATATCAGCTTTTATATGGGTTAAGTACTACTTTGTTTAGGAGGAGGAAATGATTTCCATAGATAAGATAATTGCTCTTATTTTAAATTAAATTGATTAACAATTTAGATTATTCATATAGAGAAGGAAAGGCCTTCTGGCAACAGGAAGCACAGTTTCATATCAAATACATAAAAATGATCAAAATCTAATGGAAGAAAGGTATCTTAATTTTAATCACCAAAATTTAACTTTTTGGATAAATATTTAGGGCTAGAATGAAAAATAAACCAATGCTAATAAAATGACAGTTGCAGGGAATGTTGCTGAGTTTCTTGTTTGTGGTTTGAACACTGAACGGCCCCACCTTGGTATGGTAATAATATTTGGCCTCACTCTTGTTCTTTTGCTGAGGGCACTCACCATTTAGGGTGAGAACAACTGGAAGGTATTCCTCGCGGAAGAAACCCTTGTAGAGCTGTAAGCTGCGGGGACGGTGGTTCAGAAGCTCAGTGTGGCCGCCTCTCTGGTCAGCATGACCTCTTCAGGAAATAAAGCTGCAGGGAAGCTGGACTTCTTACTGAAGGTGTAAGTGTACTGTTCTTGAAGATTGTAGATCACCAAGGTGCCCGTTCCAACATGCCAAAATCTCTGGAATGACATAGTTTTGCTATATTAGGAATATGTATATGCCAGACGCTTGCTTTGTGTATATTTTTCAAGTATCTCTAATCCTTAAATATCTCAAGATAAAATAATCATGGCATTTTTGACATTTTTAAAAAACTTTTAAATTTTAAAGATTTTAAAAGAGGAATATAAAATATAGATAATTAAACTACCTCATATTCCCAGGACCCAGAATTGATTAAAAATTAACATCCTATTATTACTCCCAAAATGCTTCATCTTTGATTTGGATAAAGGTGAATCTCCAGTAGAACCGTGTAATTTCTATGTTACTTCTTTCCTCAGGGTGTTGCACTGATGATCCTCTGAGAAATGCAGAAAGGACTGCCACCAGATCCAACAGAAGCAGTCAAAGACATCTCAAGAATGGAATCCTATCTCCTCCTAAAGTAAATGGGTTTGGGACAGAAACGATTCTATTTTAAATAATCAGACAGAATTGCCTTATACTTTCCTTAGAGTGTCAAATGCCAGAATGATCTCTGTAGTCTGTGATCTCCCACAGCTTCTCTGGGACCCACTCCATGGGCACACCCATCTTGTGTGTAGACAGCCCATCATATGTGGCTGCTGCTGCCGTGTCCTGCACACCCTGGCTCCACTCCTGGCATGGCTGTGGCTCTTTCTTCCAGCTTACGGGGAGTGATGACAGAGAAGTCCTGGATAGAGCATATTCATGAGAGATGAGATCAAAGCTAGAATACATGTGTTTCATTTTGCCTGTTTTGGGGGAGCTAAGGTCATGGAGGTTTCCCTGCAAACATGCAGAGTTGCCAGAGGTGCTAATGAGCCAACAGGCCTGATGGCTCTGTCCTTGCGTTTTCTTATTTGCTACCAATTTTAGCGATCTTAGCTTTCACTAAAGTAGGTATGGATAAAACACTTGCCAACAAGTGATATAATATTTCAGATGATTCCATTAGTCTTTACAGCTATGGTCTTATTTAAACACTGTATTGAAGAGACATAACTTCAGAGGTAATATAATTTTTATCACTTTTTTCCCAATTATAAGATACATTGCTTTTTCAAGTTAATTATTCCTAATGAAATATAGATTACCAGGGCAGACAATGTTGTTTTTAACCCATGCAGCTAAATTTCCCATAAAACATGGACATGTATTATTAGTGGGCCAAGACAGTTCCTCTTGCCACTACTTACTGTCCCTTTGGTAGAGCAGAGACCTCAGCATGTAAGCCGCTTCAGAACATGGCCGGTGTGTGTCCATCCTAACAACCTGAGTAACTGGCAGGAGCTCCTTATGGGAAAGAACTTCTGTGTCACTGCCTTATGAAGCAAATACAACTACCTCAATGTTATTCTGAACAACATATGGTAAATAATAGCCTTTCATTGCAGTTCAAGAGGTATTAAGTTACATTTGTAAATACATAATGTAAATCAAAAATATAATTCTAAGCCCACCAGCCATCTGAATGGACCCCTCCTCTGGGCAAGGGCATTCTGAGGCTAACCTGAGGGACTGGTTCAGGCCATGACGGGGGGCAGGGGGTGCCTCATTACACCCTCCTCCCTTTTGAAATCACTGATGGAACAAACTAAGTCTGCTGAGAAACATTTTCAATCTCTTCTCTCTGAAGCCTGCTACCTGGAGGCTTCATCTGCATGATAAACTTCGGTCTCCACAACCCCTTATCATCATAACCCAGACATTCCTTTCTACCGACTCCAAGTCGTCCAGTTAATAACTCTTTCAACCAACTGGCAATCAGAAAATTGTTCCATCTACCCATAATCTGGAAGCCTCCCCTTCCCCACTTCATGCTGCCTTTCCAGACTGAACCAATGTACATCTCACATGTATCTGACCAAGTCTCGTGTCTCCCTAAATGTATAAACTAGGATGTGCCCCAACGACCTTGGGCACATGCTTTCAGGATCTCCTGAGGGTTGTGTCACAGACCATTGGTCACTCATATTTGGCTCAGAATAAGTCTCTTGAGATATTTTACAGAATTTGACTCTTCATCATCCATAATAGCAGGGAAATAAAACTGCTCATGTGAACACTTACTAACATAGTAATGTATTTAGTGAGGCCATCTGAAGACCAATGTTCACTGTTCATAAACCTGACCACAGAAAAGCAAGTGGTCATGGGTGCAGGCGTGAGGTTACATTCTCCATGCCATTAAGCACGCCACTGCTCTTTCCGATGTAGCCACTGCATAAAACTTAAATGCAGTTACCATGCGAGGAATAGCAATCTGCCTTCATCATAAAAGCACCCGACTGAGAAGATTTAGGATTTCAATTATCAGAACTTTATTGCTAAAGTCTTAAGAGATTCCTACTGTGATTATTAGGCATTTCCTTACTCACTGATGTTATAAATTTAAAAAAAAATAAATACTGATTCAAGAGCAAGATGAAGGTATGATACGATGCACTCTTTTTTTTTTTTTTTGAGATGGAGTCTTGCTCTGTTGCCCAGGCTGGAGTGCAGTGGCGCGATCTCAGCTCACTGCAAGTTCCACCTCCCAGGTTCATGCCATTCTTCTGCCTCAGCCTCCTGAGTAGCTGGGACTACAGGCACCCATCACCACACCTGGTTAATTTTTTGTATTTTTAGTAGAGATGAAGTTTCACTGTGTTAGCCAGGATGGTCTTGATCTCCTGACCTTGTGATCCGTCTGCCTTGGCCTCACAAAGTGCTGGGATTACAAGTGTGAGCCACCATGCCCGGCCACAGTGCACTCTTAAAGTTATTTTATGTAGCATAATGCATGGGAAAGTGCTTGGCCTATGACCCTCACCACCCGTGCTTCGACACTTACTGCACATCTTGTGTTTGCTGGGCCCTGTGTGTTGGGCATGTGGACTTAAGTACCATTCATGCCCCCAGGAAATCTGCTGGATATTACAAACAATAATAATGACAGCAATAATATCATCATATAAGTAAATATTTGGGGGAACACTAGTATCTGTGGTTCCAACACAAAAAGGACTAGCACAGGAACCAGAGACCTGGCAGGTGAGCTGGCTGGACCAACAACATCCCCTCTGGACACAGTAAGGTGATTTTTCTACAGCTTTTAAGCTGTTCATATATTGTGTTGTAATACTTCAATTACATGTGTATTTCTGATTTACGGACAAATAGTTGCTCATCTAGTTTATCTTTCTAATGTCCTTTATCTGTGTAGAGCTTAGTAAGTTTTAATTCCTAACAATCACAAAGCCACCACTCACTCCAGGATATACAGGCTGAAGCATCTGAAACCACCACTTTTGCAGGTCAAAAAGTCAGCAATTTAATATGACCCAAACTAATAGCTTTGCACCAAAAAATATGAATGACTTAGTAGCCATTCTTGTTCTATTTAGGTGTCAGAACACTCATTTAAGATAGAAAAGTTAGCATTGTTAAGTTTTTATCCTGTCTAAAATTTTTAATAAAATCAGCAGTATATTTGGCAAGACAGGAATAAATATAAAATGAATATCCTAAAAGAAATTGTTTTATTGAATCAGGTTACTACCAAAATCAGACAAAATAAAATGGCATGGCTTTATTTAGGTAAGCCCCTGTGATTCCCCCTAAGGAAAGCCCATAGATTATTGCCAACATAATGCTATCTAGTTGTGTTGTGGAACCAGTAGCCAACAAGGTAGAAGGAACCACCAGATTATAAGGGGAGTGAACCTAGACGTTTGTTTTATTATAAATGTGAGGATAATACACTGAATTAATTTCTGGCATTAAATATCAACCTATTTGTAACATCACATATAAATGTTTTAATTCCTGTGATTGCTGTTTTGAAAAAACATCCTATAGTAAAAATATAAGTGTATTAGTTATTTCTTGTGGATCTTTGAATCTTAAGGAACCAATTTAAAATGACATTTTTTAAATGTAGGAAAAACTAAATGTTAATTCTATTTTTTTGTGTTTTGTTTTTTTGTTAGTTTGTTTTCTGAGACGGAGTGTAGTTCTGCCTCCGACTCCCTGGTTCAAGCGATTCTCCTGCCTCAGCCTCCTGAGTAGCTGGGATTACAGACACATGCCACCATGCCCATCTAATTTTTGTTATTTTTAGTAGAGATGGGGTTTCACCATGTTGGCCAGCATGGTCTCGATCTCCTGACCTTGTGATCTGCCCACCTCAGCCTCCCAAAGTGCTGGGATTACAGGCGTGAGCCACCGCGCCCGGCCAACTAAATGTTAATTCTGTTTTTAACATTGACAGTGAATGCAGAGTCCTCAAAATACATAAATAAAATCATGATGCATGCTGTTTGTATTAAGGCAGATAGTATAACAGTCTTTTTCATTTTATTATTTGCAATGTACCTTGCTGAATGTATAGGAATTTCTAACAATTCTTATTTAAAATTTTATTATTAGTACAGGTCATGCCCAACTTTGCCCACGCTTTATGCAGGATATTACTAATTGTGCGGTCACCAGACTTGTTCAAAACTGCCTACTTTAGAGTTATATCTCAGTTTTTTCTTGCTTCTCTATTTTCCAAAATTTGCAAACATAGTATATACAGGCATGGTAATTTTTCCCAGCAGTTTTAAACATTAAGAGAGTTTTCAAATCCATCTTTTATAGTTCTTAATGCTCTAGAAATTATTTTTACTGTTGTGTTCCAGCGTTTTATTTTTTGTTTTTTCGTTTTGTTTTTTTTTTTTTTTTAGGTAAAACAGAGCTTTGACTACTTTGGGTTGTTGGGAAAACTGGGGGGAAAATACTGGGTCAAGCACGTTTAACAATTGGATAAAAGGGACTGGAAACAACATCATCCTCACCATCCAGAATTATGTACTTTGGCAGCTCCTAGGCTCTGAGCATCTTTGTTCCATGTGCTCCACCCTTTGGCAATGCCAAACAGCAGCAATGAGGATGCAGCATGATACATCTCCACGTCTGTAGGACTGGTCTCCCCACACTGTTTCCATTTTCAGAATTCTCTTAGCTACATGTGCTCCATTGTCTCTCCATACAAATTTTAGAACCAGTTTGTCAAAAATAAATACATAAACAAATATTCAGCATATTCTTGGAATTAGATTAAATCAAAGAAAGTATTTTTTGGAGAGATACTTAGTTTGCCTATGCATGGCAGTGGTATGTCCTATCTCCATGCATTTAGGTCTTAAATTCTAATAAAGTTTCATGATGTCCTTTCCACAGAAGTCATGCATGTTTTTGTTATCTTGATTCCAAGCCATTATACCCTTTATTGCCTTTGCAAGTGGTTTTTATAGCATTTTCTTATGGTAACATGTTCTTCACAGGAATCCAGTTATTCTAAGATTCAGCAGTCTTACAAAATTCCTATCAATTTCAACAATTTCTTTTTTTTTTTTTTTTTTTTATTATACTTTAAGTTCTAGGGTACATGTGCATAACGTGCAGGT
>NW_012117288.1:54991-62608 GCF_000951035.1 Colobus angolensis palliatus
TTCAAAATGCAGAAATCACCGGTCTTCTGTGTCCTTCGCGCTGGGAGTTGGAGACTGCAGCTGTTCCTATTCGGCCATCTTGCTCCGCCCTCCCAATTTCTGTATATTCTCTTGGGCTTTCTTCGTAGACAACCATATTGTTTTCTGTTTATGAATAGTGCAATTTGTATTTTCTTGTTTTCAATCTTTTGTGTTTTAGAATTGAATTACACATATTTTTATCTCTTTATTATTAATTTGTACTCTAATTGCACTGTAATCATAGAAAGTGTCCCTATCATAACAACTCGTATAAAACTTTTTGACTTTTGCTTTATGGAATATTGGGTAACCAGTTTTTAAAACCATGCCATGTATGCTTGAGAAAATTATGTATTCTTTAGTTTTGTTATAACAAATCAAGCTGTTCATTTTGTTTTTAAAATACCCTATTTCCTTACTAATTTTTGTCCAACTGACCTACCAATTACTAACAGATATATATTTAAGCCTCTTCCTATCATGGTTAATTTATAAATTTCTTCTTATAGTTTAGTCAACTTTTGTGTTTATACATCTTAACTCATTTTTACCAGAAGCATATGAGTTCAGATCTGTTCTTTCTGTTAAAATTAAAAAGTATCAGCTGGGATGGGTGCAGTGGCTCACGCCTGTAATCCCAGCGCTTTGGGAGGCTGAGATGGGCAGATCACGAGGTCAAGAGATCAAGACCATCCCAGCCAACATGGTGAAACCCCATCTCCACTAAAAATACAAAAAATTAGCTGGGTGTGGTGGCAGGCGTCTGTAATCCCAACTACTCAGGAGGCCGAGGCAGGAGAATCATTTGAACCTGGGAGGCAGAGGTTGCAGTAAGCCAAGATGGTGCCACTGCACTCCAGCCTGGCAACAGAGTGAGACTCTGTCTCAAAAAAAAAAAAAAAGAAAAGAAAAGAAAAAAAATGTAGCAGCTGGGTGTCGTGGATCATGTCTGTAATCCTAGCCCTTTGGGAGGCTGAGGCGGGCATATCGCTTAAGCTCAGGAGTTCAAGACCAGCTTGGGCAACCCAGTGAGACCCTGTCTAGAAAATACAAAAATTAGCTAGGTGTGCTGGGGCATGAGTAGTTTTAGTATGAGCTATTTGGAAGACTGAGGTAGAAGGGTAGCTTGAGTCCAGGAGGTCGAGGCTGCAGTGAGCTGTGATCTCACCACTGCACTCCAGCCTGGTGACAGAGTGAGACCTTGTCTCAAAAACAAACAAACAAACAAACAAACAAACAGAATAAACTGTGAAGTCTGATACTAACTCTGGGTAGTTAGCATTTTATTCAATGATAGGACACACAATTGGTGTCCAGAGAACTGGATAATTGGTGTTTAAAAAGATACTATATATTTGAGGTCAGCAGGAAAAAACTCACATTTGGTGTTAGAAATGTTAGGAACAAAAGTAGTTCAATTTCTTTATCAAAAATTATTTCAAGTGTGAATAAACTAAACTCCCCAGTCAAAAGACACAGAGTGGCTCAATGGATAAAAAAAGATCTAACCGAATGTTGTCTGTAGGAGACTCACTTTATATACAAGGATACTCATAGGCTGAAAGTGAAAGAATGGTTAAAAGATAGTTCATGAAAATTGGAATCAAAATAGAGCAGGTGTGTCTAAACTTATCTCAGACAAAATAGACTTTCAGTCAAAAATTGTCACAAGGGACAAAGAAGGACATCATAAAATGATAAAAGGGTCAATTCACCAGAAAGATAGAACAACTATAAACATATATACAACCAACATCAGAGCACTTAAATGCTTATAAAGTAAACATTGGGCCAGGCGTGGTGGCTCATGCCTGTAATGCTACCACTTTTGTAGGCCAAGGCAGGTGGATCACCTGAGGTCAAGAGTTCAGGACCAGCCTGGCCAACATGGTGAAACTCTGTCTCTACCAAAAATACAAAAATTAGCTGAGTGTGGTGGCACACGCCTGTAATCCCAGCTACTCAGGAGGCTGAGGCAGGAGAATCGCTTGAATGCAGGGGGTGGAGGTTGCAGTGAGCCAAGATCATGCATTTCACTCCAGCTTGGGTGAAAGAGCAAAACTTCATCTCAAAAAAAAAAAATTGAATAAATAAATAAAGCAAGCAAACATTGGGAGAACTGAACTGAGAAAAGAGAAATAGATAGCAATAATGGATAGAACATTCACACAGAAAATCAATAAAAACACAGCAGAGTTCAACAACATTATTGACCAAATGGACCAAACACACATACAGAACATTCCACCCAGTTGCAGAAGAACGCACACACACATTCTTCAAAGGACACAGAACATTCTTCAGAACAGATCACATAGTAGGCCAAAAAATAAGACTCAACAAACACGAGAACACTGAGTTCATATTAAGTATCTTTTCTGATCACAATGAAATTAAACTAGAAATTAACAGCTAAAGGAAAACTGGAAATTTCACAAATATCTGGAAATTAAAGAACACATTTTTGAACAACCAATGTATCAAAGAAGAAATTAAAAGGGAAATCAGAAAACATCTTGTGACAGATGAAAATGAAAACACGGCATACCAAAACTTATGAGATGCAGCAAAAGCAGTGCTAGGAAGGAAATGTATAACAATAAATGCTGACTTTGAAAAATATCTCGGCCGGGCGCGGTGGCTCAAGCCTGTAATCCTAGCACTTTGGGAGGCCGAGACGGGCGGATCACGAGGTCAGGAGATCGAGACCATCCTGGCTAACACAGTGAAACCCCGTCTCTACTAAAAAATACAAAAAATGAGCCGGGCAAGGTGGTGGGTGCCTGTAATCCCAGCTACTCGGGAGGCTGAGGCAGGAGAATGGCGTAAACCCGGGAGGCGGGGCTTGCAGTGAGCTGAGATCTGGCCACTGCACTCCAGCCTGGGCGACAGAGCGAGACTCCATCTCGAAAAAGAAAAAAAAAAAAAAAAAGAAAAATATCTCAAATCGAGTATGTAACTTTACACTTCAAAAAACAAGAAAAAGAGCGAACTAAGCCTAAAGTTAGGCAAAAAAGGGAAATTATCAAATTAGAGAAGAAATAAATTGAGGATAGAAAAGGAATTTTTAAAAAGTCAATGAAATTAAGAGTTGGATTTTTGAAAAAAATGAGAAAATTGACAAACTTTTAGCTAGACCAGAAATAAAAGGAAAGACTAAAAAAAAAATAAAATTAGAAATAAAAGAGGAGATATTACAACTATTGCCACAGAAATAAAAAGAATCCTAAGAGACTATAATGAACAATTATATATCAACAAATTGAATAACCTAGAAGAAATGGTAAATTTCCAAAAACAACCTACCAATACTAAATCATGAAGAACAGAAAATCTGAACAGAACTATAACTACTAAGGAAACTGAATCAGTTGTCAAAAATCCCCCCCAAAAAAACACTCAGGACCAGATGGCTTCACTGGTGAATTCCACCAAACATTTCAAGAATTAAAGAAAATCCTTCAGCTGGGCTGTGGCTCACGCCTGTAATCCCAGCACTTTGGGAGGCTGAGGCAGGCGGATCACAAGGTCAGGAGATCAAGACCATCCTGGCTAACATGGTGAAACCCCTTCTCTACTAAAAATACAAAAAATTAGCCGGGCACGGTGGCAGGCGCCTGTGGTCCCACCTACTCGGGAGGCTGAGGCAGGAGAATGGCGTGGGCCTGGGAGGTGGAGCTCGAGCCGAGATTGTGCCACTGCACTCCAGCCTGGGCGACAGGGTAAGACTCCGTCTCAAAAAAAAAAAAGAAAGAAAATCCTTCTCAAACTCCTTCAAAGACATTGAAGAGGAGGGAATACTTCCAAACTCCTGCTAAGAGGCCAGCAATACCCACATACCAAAGCCAAAGACAATGCAAAAAAATTAAACTTCACACCAATATCCCTGATGAACACAGATGCAAAAATCCACAACAAAATACCAGAAAACTGAATTCAATAATGTATTAAAAGGATGATACATCATTACTAAATAGGATTTATCCTTAGGATGAAAGATTGGTTCAACATAAGAAAATTAATTACTACACCAACAGAAGGAAGGATAAAAATCACCTGGTCATCTCAATAGATACAGAAAAAGCATCTGACAATATATGGCACCATTTCATGATTAAAAAAAAAACTTCCGGCCGGGCACAGTTGCTCACACCTGTAATCCCAGCACTTTGGGAGGCTGAGGCAGGTGGATCACCTGAGGTCAGGAGTTCGAGACCAGCCTGACCCACATGGAGAAACCCTGTCTCTACTAAAAATACAAAATTAGCCAGGTGTGGTAGCGCATGCCTGTAATTCCAGCTATTCAGGAGGCTGAGGCAGGAGGATCGCCTGAACCTGGGAGGCGGAGGTTGTGGTGAGTCGAGATTCAGCCATTGCACTCCAGCCTGGGCAACAAGCGCGAAATTCCATCACAAAAGTAAATAAATAAATAAATAAATAAATATTTAAAAAATGAAAACTTCCAACAACTAATAATGGAAGGATATTTCTATAAGAGTTAAAGAAAGAAGAAAGAAACACAAAACGCAGCTGGCAGTTAAAGACAGGTTTACTTTAGACAAAACCTGAGAGGCGCTCCTAGCTGATTTCGGTCAGAAGACCTTTCTGTTACAGACTAAGAGTATATATTTGTTTCAGGGTGAAGGGGCTTCTCAGAAGCTTGGAATGTTTATGTGTGTGGAGAAGTTTATGGAGGGGCTGAAATCTCTCTGGGAGGATGGGAAGTTATCTTGGGGCAGACATCTTTCTGGCCTGGAGCTGAGCGGGGTTATGTCTCTGGTCCGGGAGGAGTTTGGAATGTTTCTGGTTGGAGGTGTTATTTGTGGTTTATGGTCATGCTGACCTATGCCCTTTGGATTTAGGCGTTTTTTTATTAAGGTAAATTTTAGAATGAGGGGCTTGTCCAAGATGGTGATGCTCCTGCTCTGTCAATTGCTTTAACATAATAAAGGTCATATACGAAAAGCCCACAGCTCATATCAGGCTGAATAGTAAAAACCTGAAAGCTTTTCCTCAAAGACCAGGAACAAGGCATGGATGCCCACTCTCACCACTTCCATTCAACATAATACTAGAAGCCACAGTCAACAATTAGGCAAGAAAAAGAAACAAAAGGCATCCAAATTGGAAAGGAAGAAGTAAAATTATCTGTTTGCAGATGACATGATCTTATATGTGAAAAAATCCTAAATACTTCGTGAAAAAAACCTATTAGAGCTAATGAGCAAATTTAGTAAAGTTGCAGGATTAAAAAATATCAACATACAAAAACCTATTGCATTTCTGTACATTAACAAAAGATTATCCAAAAGAGAAATTTAAAAAGCAATACCGTTTACAACAGCATCAACAAGAATGAAAAACAGAGGATAAACTTAACTAAAGAGGTGAAATAGTTGTATAGTAAAAACTGCGAAATGCTAATGAAAGAAATCACAGAAGACAGAAATAAATGTAAAGACATCCCATACTCGTGGATTGGAAGATTTAATATTGTTAAAATGTCAGCACTATCCAAAGTGATGACCAGTTTCAATACAGAAACCTGCAAATCTTCATCTGTCTGGAAGCTTCCCTAAATCAGTCCTTTTGGGGGTCTTTATGGAATCATAATTGCCCATTGGTGATCAGCTCAACCTTGAGCCCCTCTGCCCTCCAGGGAGGTTGAAGAGGGGCTGAATATTCCAACCCTCTAATTACATGGTTGGTTCACTAGGCGACAACCCACATCATCTGGTGATCCAGGAGCCCCTAGCTGTCAGTCATCTTATTAGTACATAAAAAGACACATCACTTAGAAAATCCTAAGTATTTTAGGAGTTGTAGAACAAAAAACAGGACAAAAACTAAATATATCTTTTACAATATCACAGCTTTCTTTTTATTTGTATCTTCTTTAGTTTATTTTAGCAATGCTTTGTAGTTTTCAGTTTATTAGTCTTTTGCCTTCTTGATTATATGCATTTTCAAATATTTGTTATATTTCGTGCTATTGTAAATGGTATTATTTCATTTTTCTGATTGGCCCTGATAGTGTATAGAAACACATCTGATTTCTTCATGCTAATTTTGTATCCTGCAATTTTGCTGACATCATATGTAGCTGGCTGGTGGTCAGCACTCCATGTCATTGGATTCTACCTGGGTGGATTCAACTAACTACAGATCAAGAATATTCAGCAAAAACGTGGATGGTTGTACTGAACATGTATACCTTTTTTCTTGTCATTATTTCCTAAATAATAAATTATAACAACTATTTACATTGTATTAAGTATTAGAAGTAATCTAGAAATAAAATATATAAGAGAATATATATAAGTAAGATGCAAATACTGTATCATTTTATTTAAGAGAATTGAGTATTTTATAAATTTGGTGTCTGAGGGAGGTCCTGGAACATAGATCCTGAAGGATGACTATATTAAGTTTTTAAAACTAAATCATTAGAGATTTCTTCATATTTTGTCATCTGAAAAGAGGAAAATTAATTTTACTTCTTCCTGTCCAACAAAGATGCCTTTTGTTTTTCTTGTCTAATTGGTCTGGCTAGGACTTGTAGTAGTATGTTGAATAGAAGGGGTGAGACTGGGCTTCATTCCCTTATTCCTGATCTTTGAGAAAAAGCTTTCAATAGTTTATTTTTTATTAAAAGCTAGATGTGGGCTTTTCATATATAGCTTTTGTCATGTTGATGTAGTCTTCTTCCATTCCTAGTTAAGTGCTCTTATTTTATTTTTATTTTATGTGGGGTGGCAGGGAGGGGTGGGTCAAGATCTTGCTCTGTTACCCAGGCTGGAGTACTCAGCAGTGTAATGACAGCTTACTGTAGCCTCAAACTCTCAAGCTCACGTGATCCTCCCGCTTCACCCCTACACCAAAGAGCTGAGACGACAGGCACATGCCACCACACCTGGCTAATTTATTTTTATTTTTTTACTTTTTGTAGAGATGGAGTCTCAGTATGTCTCCCAGGTTGGTCTTGGACTCCTGGGTTCAAGCAATCCTCCTACCTCAGCATCTCAAAGAGCTGGCATTACAAGCATTAGCCACCATACCTGCGCCCTAGTTAAGTGTTTTTAATTAAGAAAGTGTTTTGAATTGTCTCAAACTCTGTCAGCATATATTTGATTTCTAAATGGTTCCAGTTATGTTCTATTGTTTCTATTTTTTGTTGTTTTTGGAAAATTTACTTTTTGTAGAGATAGTTTCAGTATGTCTCCCAGGTTGGTCTTGGACTCCTGGGTTCAAGCAATATCCCTATCTCAGCATCCCAAAGAGCTGGGATTACAAGCATGAGCCACCATACCTGGGCCCTAGTTAAGTGTGTTTAATTAAAAAGTGTTTTTAATTTTCCTCAAACTCTGTCAGCATGCTTAAAGTTATGTACTGTTGTTTCTACTTTTTGTTGTTTTGTAAAAAAAAGGCAGTAACAAAAAGCTTATTCCCATGGCCGGGTGTGGTGGCTCATGCCTGTAATCCCAGCACTTTGGGAGGCTGAGGCAGGCAGATCACGAGGTCAGGAGTTTGAGACCAGCCTGGCCAACATGGTGAAACCCTGTCTCTACTAAAAATACAGAAATTAGTTGAGTGTGG
>NW_012117288.1:62658-119834 GCF_000951035.1 Colobus angolensis palliatus
CAGATCACGAGGTCAGGAGTTTGAGACCAGCCTGGCCAACATGGTGAAACCCTGTCTCTACTAAAAATACAGAAATTAGTTGAGTGTGGTGGCATGTGCCGGTAGTCCCAGCTACTCGGGAGGCTGAGGCAGGAGAATCACCTGAACCCAGGAGGCAGAGGTTGCAGTGAGCTGAGACCGCGCCATTGCACTATGCAACAGAGCAAGACTCTGTCTCAAAACAACAACAACAACAACAAAACAAAAAACAAACAAAAACGACCGAGCATGGTGGGTCATGCCTGTAATCCCAGCACTTTGGGAGGTGCCAAGGCAGGTGGATCACCTGAGGTCGGGAGTTCAAGACCAGTCTGACCAAAATGATGAAACCCCATCTCTACAAAAATTACAAAAATTAGCTGGGCGTGGTGGCATATGCCTGTAAGCCCAGTCACTCGGGGAGGCTGAGGCAGGAGAATCGTTTGAACCTGGGAGGCAGAGGTTGCGGTGAGCTGAGATTGTGCTATTGCATTCCAGCCTGGGCAACAAGAGTGAAACTCTGCTTCAAAAACAAAAAACAAAACAAAGCCTATTCCCTATCTTCATGGTTTTGTTTTCTGATCACTGGTAATACTTTCAGGAGTATTAACAGCATTTACTGTATTTACTGTAGTTTGTGTAATTTCTTCCTACAGAGATTTTCAAATGAGTATTATCTCTTAGGCATGGCAAGAGTATATCTCTTGCCTGCATGGCAATAATGCTTTATGTAGTTTAAGGACACCAGGCTTTATTTAGGTTAAACTAATAGTTTTGCTGTGCTACAGTCATTCCATGGGGGTGGTCCCTGACACCTGGAGGATCAGAGTCTTTGTTGTATTAGAGGCATGTGCAGCAGCAGGAGCAGCAGAGGCACTTAATGGTCCTACTGAGTATGGACCTTAGGACATCATCTAATGGCAACTTCCTCACCCTCTCCCTCTTCTCTTTCCTTCTCTTTTCCAAGTGACCACTCTTTCAAGAATGACCATCTGATGGGCTCAAAAGTTGCACAGAATAAAATATCACAACAAGCCCCCAGTCCCAGCCCTGTAGATTAAGGCCAATGCCCAGCATCGGTGACAGCTTCATTCTGAAATCCACAGATAGGCCCCAGCCAAAACTCTTGAACCAGAGCCACTTTATGCAGCACCCCAATCTCATGCTCTTGCTTATAAATGACAAGGAATTATGCAAACTGCTGACTTTTCCCAGCTGAATCTAGAACTGAGATCTGCTAGGCTTCAAAAACGCAACACAGAGCAACAAGCAGCAGCTCAAAGTGCATGCTGGCCATCAAACAACACGGCAGGTTAGCAACCCAGAGCAAGAGATCACAGCCCCTGGCATGGTGATGATGCTAATTGTTATGGTCACCTGAAAAAGTGTGGTTCTGATGTTGACACTGATGGCTATGTGGCACATACACACTGAGAGTATGAAAATGCTTATTTAACATTTAGTTGAGGTTTCAGGGAGACCAGGACAGGCCTCTCAAGAAGACATAAAATGGTTCAGAGAGAAAGGAAAATAGCATTGATATCCCTTATGAATGTGAATGTAAAATCCTCCAATAAACATCAGCAAACCCTATTAAGCAACATATTAAAAGCATTATACAACATAGCCAGGTGAGATTTTTCTTGGAATGTAAGGGTGGTTCCACATACGAAAATCAATGTCATACACATTAGCAAAATGATAGAAGAAAATCATCCTAATTGAAACAAAAACTGATAAAATTCTACACCCATTTGTAATAAAAATGCATAGTAAACTATGAATAGAAGATAACCTCCTCAACCTGCTATAAGCCACATATGAAAATCTCACATCATTTTGATAGTGAAAAACTGGACTTTCAATATCTATGACCAAAACAAAACAAGGTTGTCTGCTCTCACTAGTTTTATTAAATATGTTAAGGGAGGTACTCTCAGGGTAATTAAACAAGAAAATTAAATAAAAGCATTCCAGATTTTAAAATGCATACATGGCCAGTGTGGTGGCATACGCCTGTAATCTCAGCACTTTGGGAGGCCGAGGAGGGCAGATCACTTCAGGTCAGGAGTTCGAGACCAGCCTGGCCAACACAATGAAACCTAGTCTCTATTAAAAATACAAAAATTAGCCAGATGTGGTGGCACACACATATAATCCCAGCTACTCAGGAGGCTGAGACAGGACAATCATTTGAACTTGAGAGGCGGACGTTGCAGTGAGCTGAGATCGAGCCACTGCACTCCAGCCTGAGTGATAAAGCGAGACTCCATTTCAAAAAAGAAAAAAAATGCACACACACAACCCCACAGACCAACATAAAAATCACAAACATTTTATCACTATACATATAGGTGGGAAAACCCAGACACAGACACAGAAGTCCACAAACCTACAGATGTAACAGGTCAGAGATACAGTAGACACTCCCAGAGCACAGGGACCCTAGGCCTTCTGCAGTCTTCTGCAGGTGTTTCTGCACTCTTAGAAATAACTACCATAATATTATACATACTAAATTTTTACTTGTTTTTCTTCTTGTCTTCTAGAATGTTGGAGAAGACAGAGATAGGTGCACAGTTTTGTTCACTGAATACCAGGACTTACACAGACACAGCCACACACCCAAAAACAAGGCTTACACAAACCTCATCATAGGCCCACATATACATAATCTTCCAAGAATGAACTGTTCTTACCCCCATTTCATGTGTGAGAAGAGTGACTCCTAGACCCCAAACATCTTCCAAAAGGTTGTTCTTCAGCCCGTCCGGATGGAGAAAGTATTTCACACTACCTAAACACAGGGTACAAAAATTGCTTTTCCACAAAAGCACAAAATGGGAATACAAGGGTACAAAAGAAAGGGCTTAAAAAGTGTAGCATGTACATAATGGTAACAGCTAAAGAAAAAACAGAAAGAAACAGGAAAAAGAATTGAAGCAATAAGGACTGATAATTTTCCCCAAATTAGTGAGACACCAAAACACATATTCAGGAATCTCAGAACTTGCCAAGCAACATAAATATCCCAAAATTCACACCTGAGCATATTATATTCAAACCAGAAAAAAATTAGACAAAAAAAAAGCCTTGAAAAGAGTTATGGGAGGAGAAAATAAACACCTAATTATAGAGAAACATTTATATGAGTTAAACTGGACTACCTGAAGGCTTCCTCTGCAAATAAGCACTTTGGTCTCCACAATACTTTATCTTAACCCAGAAATTTCCTTTCTATTGATCCAAGGTCTTTAAACTCAACCAATTGTCAACGAGAAAAATTTAAAATCTACCTATAACCTGGAAGCCCCACTTCCAGTCGTCCCACTTGGGACAACTTCAACTGAACCAATGTATTTTTTCACTTCTAAAGCTTTATTATTTTATGTTTTTAAGTTCATACAGTCATACATCACCTAATGATGGGAATTCATCTGAGAAATGCATCATTAGTAGATTTCCTTATATGGGAACATCTTACAGTACTTATACAAACCTAGATGGAATAGCCTGCCCACCTAGGCTATCTGGCCTGGCCTATTGCTCCTAGGCTACAACTCTGTACAGCATGCTACTGCACCAGATATGGTAAGCAGGTAACACAATGGTATTTGTGCACCTAAACATATCTAAACACAGAAAAGATACAGTAAAAACACTATAATCTTACAGTTCTGTAGTCCTATGTGCAGCCTTCATTGACTGAAATGTCATTATGTAGCACATGACTGTACTTAAATTACTTGCCTGCCAAAATGAGAGGGTAAATATTTCCTACCTGGCCTGTTCTAATGCAAGGTTGTCTCATCTCAGGCTCAGGTATTCCAAAAAAGAAGTTTGAATCAATGTACTCCTATTATAAACTCTTCAAATATCATTAGAGTGACCTGAAAAAGAGTTTCATTCACTTTCTGAAGCAATAACTTGGGCACTGACCAATCTCATTTACAAAGTGCAATAAGTTACTACTACCTACTGAGCCTCCTGCTAAGCTAGAACTCACCCTGCTCCTTGTTTCACCCATAAAGATGCTGCTGATGTGGACCTGGGGTTGCTGAAGATATGGAAATTTTTACTTTTGAGGGCAGTTGTTAACAGAGGTACAGGTCACCTGGATTTAACAACTCCATTTTGATCCATGCTCTCAATTTTAGTCAACACTTTGAGAAGTTTCTCTTCGCTCCTAGCAGTCATAGGTAGAACAAAGTTCCTAGTTTCCTATTCTTGCGGACAAAGCTGTCCTGTCATTCCTCAAAACCTTTCCCAAAGATGGCTTTGCCATGAAGCTAATGAAACTTAAATTCATAGCTCATCACTTGTCCTCACAGGACACTTCCAAGGCCTGAGAGGGGTCCCAGCAATGTGTTCACCTCATAATTTTGTCTTTTCCTTAAAGAGGACATGTCAAATCACATAAGCACCAAGTCCACAAGAACTGAACCCTCCCCTGCCATTTTCCTCCCCCACTGATGGCCACCAGGCACTGCCCAAGCAGAAGGTTGGGATGATCTTGTGGATAATGGTGGTTCTGCTACCCACAGTTCTGGTATAATAAATCAGCCACACTAGAAGAATTTCAGTTTTTGTTTCAAAAGATGAACCTAATATAATAACCAAATTAGGATATGAGGTCTGAAAAAAGGATGTTTATTCTGATTTATAAAATTATTTATATGAAACGTTCCATGATGTTAATTACACATTTATTAGTTCCTCTTCATTGAAAAGAATAGAGTTACATTAGATAAGGTCTCTCTTTTATGGCATGATACATAATAACCAATACCCCTCAGAATAGTGGTTCTCAAGTAGAGGTGATTTTGTTTCCCAGGGGATACTTGGCAATGGCTAGAGACATTTTGGGTTGTCACAACTTGAGGAGTGAGGCAGTGTGTGGTGCTCCTGGTATCTCGGGAGTGGAGGCCAGGGATGCTGTTAAGCATCCTACAATGTACTGGATGGCACCCCATAACAAAAAATTATCTGGCCCAAAACATCAGTAATGCCCAGGTTGAGAATCGCTCCTTAAAATAATGGACATATATAGATAAAGAAACAAGGATTGTCTCTGCAAATGATAAAGCTTTAAACTTTGGAGTAAAGTGTATGATGGCCAAGCTGACAGGTGGCTTACAGAGAGCCACTGTCTGATTTAAACCACCATATCATGATAAAAAGCAATGAAGCCTCTAGACTTTCATGAATCATGGGCCTCTAAGGACCCTCACCAGGACTGACTAAGTGAGAAGGTGCTGGTTTCAGGAGCAGCAAGAAAGGTACTTTGATTCCCCACTTGTCTGTGCCTGATATCTTCTCACAGTGAGCACAGGCTTTCATTCCATAATGAGGCTTAAAGTGCAAAGACCTCCAGAAGACAGAACACAGGGACCTACATTCATATTCAAGAGAAAGTGACTCATGACAGACTGGTTTTCCCCTGAGACCAGTTTTCATACAGTGAAAGGCTCTGAAAAGCTGAAAATAATGGAGAGAAAGAGAGGACAGCAGGCCCTGATGAGGCCAGGAAGGAGTGAAGAGATGGGCAATAAAAGTCACTGAAGTAAGTGTCACCTATTCTACCAAGTCTTTCTCCCTGAGCCTGCAAGGAGGGAAGAAGGATGCAGAGGAAAAAAAAATAAGTCACATTCTTGGCCATGAAGATTATAGTCAAGTTCAGCTCAGGTGAAAAAACACCAGGAATGCCTGAAAGAATGGCTGAGACACATTCAGTGCTACCCCGCGGCCAAGGCAGGGGAAAAGGGCACTTCCCAGCTGTGGGATCATGCTGAACCTCTATCAGTTCTGGGTGACACCCCACACCTGACACCTAGTATAGTCCTTGATACACAGTAAAATGTTCAGGCAGTGCTTGTGTGTTGAGTGAATGGAAACTACTCCAGAACAAGATCTATCAAATCCCTAAAGTGCTCTAAAGATGGTTTGTTCTCCTTGACAGCTTTGCTAACACTATTTTCCTCAATTTGGGAGGAAAGTCTTCATTAGTTTCTTTGCGCATCTGAATCCTATTTTGTCTTGCAAAGCCAGTTTGTTTTCTCTGTAAATTCTAAATGTTGGCCTCCAATGTTTTTCCCTCTTTTCTTATAAGCACATTCATGTAGTACTTATCATATTTTCCATGTATCTTTCATAATGGTGTAAACCCAGAAAATCTGAGACAAATCTCAGTTAATTTAGAAAGCTTATTTTGCCAAGATTGAGGACACGTGTCTGTGACACAGCCTCAGGAAGTCCTGATGACGTGTGCCCAAAGTGGTCGGGGGACAGCTTGGTTTTACACATTTTAGGGAGACATGAGACATCAATCAATATATGTAAGAAGTCCATTGGTTCGGTATGGGAAGGCGGGACAACTTGAAGCAAAGCAGGAAGACTGGAAGTGGGGAGGGGTTTCCAGGTCACAGATAAGTGAGACACAAAGGGTGGCATTCTTTTGAGTTTCTGATTAGTCTTTCCAAAGGAGGCAATCAGATATGCACCTATCTTAGTGAGCAGAGGGATGACTTTGAATAGAATGGGAGGCAGGTTTGCCCTAAGCAGTTTCCAGCTTGAGTTTTTCCTTAGTGATTTTGGCGGCCCAAGATATTTTCCTTTCACAGGGTGCTTACTTCCAAAAAAGATTTGAGGGAGGCTTTCAAGTTCACAACAAAAATAATAGAGTTTTAAATAAAGAATTTAAAAGGGAGGTCTCAGAAATAATTTAAGAAGAAAAAAAATCATTGTACCAAGAGGCTGGGATAAAGCAGTTACCAGCAATTTCTGGAGGCCAAGGCAAAAAGATGAACATACAAGGCATGTAGAGAGTTTGCAATGTCTGATAAAAGAAAAGCCATAGCTCCTTGAAGTCAGAATATTGTTTTTTTTCTGATGTTAAATTCTAGGAGGAATTTGCTCCCAGTTTTTCATATATGCTGCCCAAGTTGTCATTTTACATGTTTATCTCGTGACCAGAGTTCCTTAGGACAAAGACTATGTCAGTGAAGCAGAAGTTAACAAGAGAAAAACAACTTTTCCTATATTTGGCTGACTCACTCCAAGGCCAGCAATAGGCAGGGCCCTGGCAGAGCCTTGATAACACTATCTGAAAAGCCAGAGCCCAAAGGAATGAGCTCCAGAGACTCTCCAACACCCCCCACCCCAGAGTGAGGATAAGAAAACAGAATTCTTTTCTCATAACTATTTCTACAAACACCTGGTTTTACAAGTTTTGTAAGTTCCTGTTTTCCCTACAGTGCAGCTGCAAGGTCACAAGCTCTACTTGGGTTGTGAGACCCATCATAATTTAGTTAACTGCCTTTGTTCTGCTTCTGTAAGCCTGCTTGCCTGCTGCACAAGTTTTGCACCATCAAATTCCCACCATGCCATTCAAACTAGCCAACCCCCTTTCAGAAATGTGTATAAAAGTCAAGCCCTGTCTTTGTTTGGGGCTCAGCCTTTGGATGTTAATCTGATGAATCGATGGCTACCTAATGAAGCCCTCCTGTCCCACCCATTAGTCTCTCCAGTCTCCTGATTCCTGTAACAATAGGCTACATTTACCTGATAAAAGCCTATATAACATTGTAAGTACTCAAATATTTGCTGATGAATATGATTTTCTTGCTAGTCTGCATATTCCAGTGTATCTCAAGATCCTAAGATTATTGGAGTAAGAGATTCATCAAATCTCTTAGCGGGAAAACCATTTGATTCCACCCCTCGGTCCCCAGTCATGGGCAATGATGCGATTTAAAGACTCACTCCAATGCCACCGGTACCTGATGGGAGTGACGGGCTGGAAGGTCAGACTGGCCCTATCTTCATGCTTCCCTCTCCCTTTCCCTATTGGTTCCTTCCTTGTTTAGGTGATTGTCTTTTTGTCTTTCTGTCTCTAGCACAGATTCTCTGTCCCTTTGGGCATTAAGGCTTTGTCTTATTGCCCTTTGATTCTCTGTGATAATTCCATGGTGCTTTGTACAAAGAAACAGACTTTTCTAATGTAAGGAAACTGAATTGGAAAGAGGTTCCAGAGCAGGCCTTTTCATCATCGGCCTTGCTCCTGTCTGACAAACCCTCAAGAATAGAAATATACCCTTAAGTATAGAAGACCAGCCGTTCCCACACCACACAAGTGATCCAGAAAGCTTAAAATTCAGGTCACTAAAGGAGGTGAAGACTCAAGAGTCAGAAGATCATTTACTCTCCCTTGTTTCCATATGCCCAAAAGTACCCTGGGCAACCCTTCAGCAAAAAAGCCTTTTGTATTTAGTAGGTGCTCAGTAAATGCTAAAATAAGGTCATAGCATAGCTGCCTTGAACACAGTAGGTACTCTGTAAATAACTGTTAAATTGAGAAAGTCATGGCACATTATCTTTGTACACAATAGGTGTTCAATATATATCTACTCAATATAAAAGTTTGTAGTATATCTGCTTTGCATATAGTAGGTGCTCAATAAGTATCTTCTACATTAAGGTGATTGTAAGATAAGTGCCTTGCATACAATAAACCCCAGGAAATGGCTATTGAATGGAATAGTCATGGACACTTTCTCTTTAGAGAACCCAGGCAGAGGTGACATTAATCAGCCCCGAGGCACAGATCCATGAACGGAAATGCACATCTCCAGGTGGCACTTTGGAGCGTGCTGGGGAGGTGTGTGAGAGTAGGCTGGGAGCACTGTGCTCATTCGGGACACTGCCAACCCACTGCTGGCTCCCCGGGTATTGATTAGCAATTGGAATCCATTCTCCACTGGGGGAGGGAAACAGCCGCCGCCTCTAGTTGTCACTTCGTGGCCTCACCTGGAACTCCTGCAACAGCCCCCTCCCAGGGCATCCGCCCACCTGGACTTCTCCAGTTCTGGAGAGTAGGTGGCAGAACAAAAGCAAAAGTCAGCTTCTGATTGCTTTCCTGAGAGACAACAACCCAGACTAGGCTGGGGAGCTGGGCTGGGACCCAGCTGTGGTGTCCTTCACAGCCTGGACTCCCCACCCAGCTAAGGCTCCAGACTGCAGTGCTGGGGGAAGCAGCAGGACCCCCACTCCCCACTTCCCTGGAGCCCCAGACTGGCAGAGTGGGCACTTCACTGGGTGGGGCAGGGTGAGGGTGCTGTATTAACCCTTGAAGGAGGGAAGGAGCCTGGAGGGAAGGATCATAGGGGACCCCACAACCGAGATCTGAATCAAAGTTGCAGTGTGAATCGCCCCTGGGTGACCCCAAGCGCAGCGGGACTGTCCCGGGGGTGGAGTCCCCTGGCAAGTCCCTGCCCGTCTGTCCCCCTCCCCTAACCATGGCCATGGGGGAGGAGGCCACCCACGGTGGTGGGCAGGTCCATGGGAGACCCTGCTGCTCAGACACGCACTGGGTTGTCAGTGGCTTCGCCTTCAGGGTTTACTGTTAAGGTGAGGCGGGGCAGCAGAGCGAGCGAGGAAGTCTCATCTCTTCCTTTCTCCCTGCTTCTCTGGAGCCTGCAGGCCTCCTAGTGGTGCCAGGAGAGGAAGCCGGCGGGAGAACTGCTGACCCAGGTGGGGCCCCAGAGTGCCTTTGTCTGTGGCCAAGGCCCAGCCAGGGTGCTCCTCAATGTATTTCTCCAGTGTATTTGATTGATGTCTTGTGTCTCCCTAAAATGTCCAGGCTGCACCTGACCACCTTGGGCACATGTTCTCAGGACCTCCCGAGGGCCGTGTCATGGGCCATGGTCCCTCATATTTGGCTCCAAATAAATCTTCTCAAATATTTTACAGAGTTTGACTCTTTTCATCAACACAAAGAAGAAAAGTGAGAAAGCTGAACATAAAAAAAAAAAAAAAAAAAAAAGAATGAAGGTTAAATAAAACAAATTTAAATAGGAGAAAGACATTGATCCACTAATACAGTTGGATATTTCACTACCTCTCTCTATTGGTATAAGGAGAGCCAGCAGGCGGAAAAGCAGGAAGTACATAATGAATTGAACGGCACCATCAAACAACTGGACTTAATTCAAAAATAGAAAATTCAGTCAGCAACTGAAGAATAGACATTTTTCTCAGGTTCACATGGAACATTCACCAAGATGGCCCATATTCTGGAATTTAAACACATCTTAACAAATTTGAAAGAACAGAACTAATACAAAACATGCTCTCAGACTAACATGGCACCAATTCAGAAATCATTAATGGAAAGATAGCTTGAAAACCCACAAATACTTGGGAGGTTAAACAACATGCCTCTATAAAATGTAAGGATCCAAGTCGTTTCAAGATATGTTAAAATTATTTCTAATTAAATAAAAATATAACATCAAAATTTGTGGAATGCAGCAAAAGACTAGAAGAAAATTTATACTACTGAGTACATATAATACAAAAATATATATATTCTGTGTCTAAACCTTAGAAAACTAAAAACTGAAGAGGCAACTGAACCCAAAGAAAGCACAGGCAATAAATAACAAGAGAAGCAATAAATGAAATTATGGAAAATCAATAGAAAAAAATCAACAAAAGCAAAAGCTGGTCTTGTCAAATGAACAATAAAATTGACAAATGTCTACTCAAGGTAACTGAGAAAAAAAGAGAAGTCATAAATTATTAATATGACAAATAAAAGGGGGGAAATGAAAATTAAAAAGCATTTGACCAAATCCAACATCCACTATGACAGCAAACTAAAAATAGAAACTTCTGTCTTTGAGAAACAACACCTACAAGAAACCTGCAGTTACCATGATGTTAGAAATAAATGCTCAGTGCCACAAAGTGAAACTAGCACTCAGGCAAAAGTTTTCTCGGGAAGGCAAATTTACTTCTGCAGCAGAAGGGTGCTGCTCGTGTCAATCATGATCACAAGAGCACAATGAACAAAGGAGGAAAAGGGCTTTTATTCCTAATGTAACACCCACCTCTGTGTCACTCCCCCATGGGGCTGGGCTCAGACCCGAAATTCTAAGTTGACCCGATTGGCTATTTGTGAATACTTTCTCAAATAAGGAAGGGAAGGTGGATGTGAGTTACAGTGGTAGGACGTGAGGTTTTGAAGGGAGGAAGGGAGGAGTGGGTAACCAAGGGAACAGATGTGAGTTATTGATTAGAGCTGACGGGAACGTTGTTTACAGTAACTGGGGGCAAAGAAGAATAGAGAACAAGAAAGTTGAGTTTGAGAACAAAGAACAAGAAAGTTAACAGGCTAAACCTTTGAAGAGGAATTTATTGTATCCTAGAATCACATTGTTGGTGAGAAGCTAGATGCTTTCCTGGGAACATGACAAAGAAGGCGAGGAATTTGCCTCTCACCAAACAAGGCGAGGAAGTTAACATTGCTCTAGAAGTCCTAGCTAATGCAGTAAGACAAGGAAAGGAACAAATGCTATACAGATTGGGAATGTCTTTGTTGCACATATCATCGTCTATGTAGAAAATCTAAAAACAGGCCAGGTACGGTGGTTCGTGAATGTAATCCCAGCACTTCGGGAGGCCGAGGCAGGCAAATCACGAGGCTAGGGGTTTGAGACCAGCCTGGCCAACATGGTGAAACCCCATCTCTAGTAAAAATACAAAAAATTAGTTGGGTGTGGTGGTGGACACCTGTAATCCCAGCTACTTGGGAAGCTGAGGCAGGAGAATCACTTGAACCTGGGAGGCAGAGGTTGCAGTGAGCTGAGATTGTGCCACCACATTCCAGCCTGGGCAACAGTGTGAGACTGCATCTCAAAAAATATATAAAAAAAGAAAAAAGAAAAAAGAAAATCTAAAAGCATCCACAACAACAAAGAAAACTCCTGGAACTACTAAGAGTATAACAAAGTTGAAGTAAAAGGTTAATATAAAAAAGTCAACTGCTTTCCTACAGTCACACAAATTGTAAACTGATCTTTGGTAAAAAATAAAAACAGAAAAAAAAAAAAAAAACAGAAAAAAAACCATAGTGAATCCAATGATTAAAAGATAGCAACAAAGAGTATGATAACTATATGAAAATAGTATATAACCACATGAAAAACAATCTAGACATATACCTAACACTTTTCACAAAAATTGACTCAAAACAGAACACTGGCATAATCATAAGATGCAAAACTCTATAACTTTTATAAGATAACATAGGAAAAAATCTACATGGCCTGGGGTTTTATGACAAATTTTTAAATAATTATAAGTTTGACTTCATTAAAATAAAAAAAACCTCTTCTTCTTGAAAAAATGTTGATAAGTGAATGAAAAGACAAGCCACAAACTGGGAGAAATTCTTTGCAAAACACTTAACTGATAAATAACTGGCATCCAAAAATAAAAAAGAATAATTAAAACTTAACAATAATAATATAAACAACAAAATAGAAATGGGCTAAAGATAGGCACATACATATCACCAAAGATTTAGAGAAATGGGCTAAAGATAGGCACATACACATCACCAAAGATTTAGAGATGGAAAATAAAAAGATGCTCAACATGATATGACATTAGGTAATTAAAATATAACTGAAAGAGATGTCAGTACACACTTACTGGATTGCTACATTTCACAACACGGAAAACACCAAATGATGATGAAGATGGTGAACAATTAATTCTCATTCCATGGTGATGGAAATGGAAAATCGTACACCTACTTTGGAAGATAGTTTCCTATAAAACAAAACAGGCACTTGCAGATGTGTGGTTCTGATGTTGACACTGATGGTGGGTGGCACATATGTCAGGAGAGTATAAAAAGGCTCATACTCACAAGATTGAGGGCTCAGGGAGAGCAGAGCAGGCCTCTCCAGCAGGTGTGAAATGACCGGAGGCAGCAAGGGGAAAACCTCAACCTGGGTGTTCATTGTGGTTATCAGGTGAGGTCAGAGCAATGGGGCAGGGCCCTGTGTGTTTGGAATCTCCTGCTTGCTCTATAAGGAACCCACCATCAGACTTTCTCATCTGCTTGTCCAGGTGTGGGGTGTTCTAGGAAAAGAGAGGTGACACTTAAGCTGTCATCAGCCAGACATTAAAAAAATGTGCAGTGTGACTACTCATTATAATAAGACCAAACAAGGCTAAGAAAAACAGGTGTTCACAATTGCTTGTTCTTATATAAAAGAGCACAGTAAGGATGCTCAAGTCACCTACACTGGTTATTTTGGGGTGGCTGAATTGAAAGCACTGCAGTGGACAAGTATATGCTGGCAGTTGAGTCTTCTTAAGCTAGAATTGCCAAGCTTATAAAAATTTAACAGCTATTACAAGCATTAATTTTATTAAATAGAAAGAAATTTCTTTCACAGGGGAGTTCTGAAACAAATGAAAAAGAAAATTAAAGAACTATATAAACCACATGTTACTTTCAATAGCCTTTACCTTTTTAAAAAATGTTAACTTTTCTTACAGTCCATTCTAGGACTTACTTTTTAAACACTACCAGTTATGGAACTGCAATCACAAAATATGAAAATTTCCAATTTTTTTTTTTTTTTTTGGAGGCGGAGTGTCGCTCTGTCTCCCAGGCTGGAGTGCAGTGGCATGATCTCAGCTCACTGCAAGCTCCACCTTCCAGGTTCCTGCCATTCTCCTACCTCAGCCTCCTGAGTAGCTGGGACTACAGGTGCCTGCCACCACACCTGGCTAATTTTTTTGTATTTTTAGTAGAGATGGGGTTTCACCGTGTTAGCCAGGCTGGTCTCAATCGCCTGACCTTGTGATCCACCCACCTCGGCCTCCCAAAGTGCTGGGATTACAGGTGTGAGCCACCGTGCCCGGCTTTCCAATTTCTTTCTAAGATTACAAGGGGTATCACAGTTTGGTGATGACTATTTAGGTACAACACCAAATGCGCAATCCATTAAAGAAAAAAATTGTTAAACTGGTCTTCATTAAAATTAAATCTTTCGGCTCCACAAAAGATATTGTGAAAAGAAGAAAAAGAGAAGCCACAGACTGAAAGATTTGCAAAAGACATCTAATACATGACTATTGTATAAACATATAAATATCTCTTAAAACTCAACAAAAAGGAAACAACATGACTCACCAAAAAAAAAATGGGCCAAACACCTTAAGACACCTCAGTAAAGAAGATACACAGATAAAAATAAACATATCAGAAGATGCTTCATATCATATTTTATCAGAGAAATGCAAATTTAAGCAACAACAGATATCAATTCTTACCTATTGCTGAATAGGTATAGGTATAAACCCAATTTAAACCTATTATTTGGCCATGATTGAATGGCCAAAATCCATAACACTGAAAACAGCAAATGCTGGTGAAATCGCAGAGAAACAGAAACTCTCATTTATGGTGAGTAAGGATGTAAAATTATGCAGCCAGTTTGAAAGGTTTGTAGTTTCTTACAAAACTAAAAATCCCCTTCCAATAATATCCAGTAATCATGATTCTTGGTATTTGCTCAAAGGAGTTGAAAAATTATGTTCACCCCAAAGCTTGTACATGGATGTTTATAAATCTTTATTTATAATTGTGAAAACTTGAAAGCAGCCAAGATGTCCTTCAGTGAATGAAAAGATAATATGCTACATCCACAAAATTGAATATTGTTAATTTTTAAAAAATTTTTGAGATGAAGTCTCACTCTGTCACCCAGGCTGGAGTGCAGTGGCACGATCTCGACTCATTGCATCCTCCACCTCCTGGGTTCAAGAGATTCTTCTGCCTCAGCCTCCCAAGTAGCTGGGACCATAGGTGCGTGCCACCATGCCTGGCTAATTTTTTGTGTTTTCAGTAGAGATGAGGTTTCACTGTGTTAGCCAGGATGGTCTCGATTTCCTGACCTCGTGATCCACCTGTCTCAGCTCCCAAAGTGCTGGGATTACAGGCATGAGCCATCATGCCTGGCCCACATGCATATTTCATAAATTCTTTTGTTCTAAACCTTATCACAAGTTACACATTTATGACGTGCGTAGACTTTCTGCCTTGCCCTATACTTCCTCTTTCTTACACAATGAATAATTTTAGTATAGTACAAAAAATTACCACAAAATATGCTTTCTCATATGAAATTATTCTCTTTTATTTTTAAACTTTCTTGCTAGAAATACATCTTCATATCCATAACTTTCTTTACATCTCTCCTACTTACTGGTTTCTATCTTGTGATTTTTTTCCCCAATTCCGTATTTGACAACAGCTTTTCAATAATCTTTAAGTTCGACAAAATTATTCTTTATCTCAACAAAGAACACATATTTAGAGCTTTCAGAGTGAGACCTTAGCTCTACAAAAAATAAAAAAGTTAGCTGGGTGTGGAGGCATGTGCCTGTTAGTCCCAGCTACTTAAAAGGCTTAGGTGGGAGGACTTCTTGAGCCTGGGAGGTCAAGGCTGTAGTGAGCTGAGATTGAGCCAGTGCACTCCAGCCCAGGCAACAAAATGAGACCTTGTCTCTCACACACAGAAATACATATATTTGGCCGGGCATGGTGGCTCATGCCTGTAATCCCAGCACTTTGGGAGGCTGAGGTGGTGGGATCATGAGGCCAGGAGATTGAGACCACCCTGGCTAACATGGTGAAACCCCATCTCTACTAAAAATACAAAAAATTAGCCAGGTGTGGTGGTGGGTGCCTATAGTCCCAGCTACTCAGGAGGCTGAGGCACAAGAATGGCGTGAACTCGGGAGGCAGAGCTTGCAGTGAGCCAAGATCGTGCCACTACGATCCAGCCTGGGCAACAGAGTGAGATTCCATCTCAAAAAAATAAAAAATAAAAAATAAATAAAGAAATATATATATTTTTGGCACACTTTATATACAGAATTATACATATGTTAATTAAAAATTTTAAATTTTAACCACATGCAGTGGCTCATGCCTGTGATCCCAGCATTTGGGAGGCTGAGGTGGAAGGATTGCTTGAACAAAGGAGTTTGAGGCCAGCCTGGGGAACATAGTGAGACTCTATCTCTATAAAAATATTTTTAAAAAATTAGCCAGGCTTGGTAATACACACCTGTAGTCCCAGCTACCCAGAAGACTGAGCTGGGAGAACTGCTTGAACCCAAGAGTTTGAGACTGCAGTAAGCTGTAATCACACTGCTATACTCCTGGGTGACAGAGCAAGACCCTGTCTCTCAAAAAACAAAAAACCTTAAAATTAAAAAAATTAAAAATAAATGCTTGTCACATTAAATTTTATTAAAAATCTAGGAAGTGAGAAATATTGGTCACGTATCTGTGTTTTATAAATGAGAAATATTGTATAACTTTTAGAAATATGCTTTCACATTTGTATGTATATTAATAAAATTTTGTTTTTCTACAAAATTTCAGAAGTCAAAAATAAACCTATGTTCAGCAATTTATTTTTTATATTATTTGGAAATGACCCACACATTTAATGAGTATCGATTGTTAAATTTAACAGGAATTTAAAAGTTTAAATTACATGAAAAGTTTATATATTTTTACCTCATTTATATTTACCTAGAATACTAGAATGTTAACAGTTTACCTAGAAGACTCATGATAGCTGGGATATTAGACAGAGCTAGTTAGCATTTCAAGTTATTTCCTTGGTAATCATTTTTATATCCTGTTATTAGGTGTTCACCTACATAAGAACCTTAAAGTAAAAAATATAGGGGTATTTTGTCAACAACTCAGAAGATTACAGCTATTTTCATTAAACTAACAATACTAAGTTAGTCTTACTTATCAAAAAATTATGTAAACAAAAATTATTCTGCTTTAGGTTGTGTTTATCGTTTTCTACTCCATCTTCTCAAAGCCTGACACTTTAAAACACTTATCAGAGACAAATATTAAGCCATTTGGCCAGTAAACCCTGGCAAAAAGCATGTTGACAATTTTTAATTAAATCATATGAATTTTTATTTACTAGTAATTTTTAAATCAACTTTTTTGTTAAAGATTTACTTGTCATGTGACCTAAAAGGCATTTGGGTGCCTCTATATATTTTATGTGAGTGTTCATTTATCCTCAAAAAGTTTCCAGCTAACTACACCAGATTTTACCATGTAGACACAACATAAAAACGTAATATGTATGATAGAGGTGGGAGGCAGAGAAATTCTAGGCAGATAAAGGCAGGTCCCCAGTGAAGCCCCACCTTTGAGCCAAAAAGCCTGAAACCCACGACCCAAAGCGAGAACTTCTATCCCTGTTTGCCAGCTCTGTCTCCCAGTTGGTTCTTGCTGAATAATGTCTTTTTACCAGTCAAATGTCACCTTTTCCAAAACTACCCACTGGCCTACCCCGCTCCCATCCTGTTCCTAGAAAGATCTCAGACACACTCGGTAGAGGGGAGAGAAGTGGCTTGACTAGAGAGAGGTGACTTGACTTCAGAGGGACAGCTGGACTTCGGAGGAGAGGCAGCTTGACTTCAGAGAAGAGCCTGCTGGAGACGGCTGGACTTGAGAGGAAGATTACCTGCCTGTTGCATCCCTTCTCCAGTTCCTCTCTCTGCTGAGAGTCACTTCTATTGCTAAATAAAATTCTCCTCCACCATCCTTCAAGTGTGTGTATAGCCTTACACTTCTGAGATGCCAGACAACAGCTCGGAACCCATGGAGTGCAGCTACCCAAAAAAGGCTGTCACAACTGGCCCTTTGCCCTCACTGGTAGAGGGCAGCTGCCCCACTTGATGGGGCAAGGGGCCCACTCAGGTGATAACACACTGCTGTCCATGGACGGCAGAGCTAAGAGAGCATTGTAACGTGCACTCTGGGGCTTTGGGGTTGCAGGCAGCCCGAGCTGGGCACCACCGTGGGGTCTGCATGGAACTTGCTCCTACCAGCACCCAAAGCGGTCGGCTGGATCCTGCATTTGTTCGCCCATGCCTGGTGCAACTGAGGGTCCTGCATGAAGTTTGCTTCTGCCGGTGCCCAAAGTGGCTGACCGGATCCAGCACTCACTTGCTCACATGCTCCCTCCCTCAAGGGGTCAAGTGTGGCGGGCTAAGAGAATGGGGGCACCCCCTTCACAAGTCAGATGAAGAGGTGGAGAAAAATCCTGCATTATATGCACTTGTAAATAAACAGATATACAAAGATCTTATAGCTTCAATTTGAGAATTTTAGTCATGAAATAGTAATGCAAACTCACTAGTTAGAGAGTTAGATCAAAATTAAATTTTTCATTGATACAAAATATCTGTACATATTTATGGAGGTATATGTATTATTTTGTTACATGCATAGGATGTGCAATGATCAGCTCAGGGCATTTAAGATATTTATCGCCATGATCATTCATTATTTCCATGTACTGAGATCATTTCAAGTCCTTACTAAGTAGGTAAAATGCTCAAAAGGCACCACTCCTTCCAAACAGCAAGTAAAAAGCTGAACAAAATTTTAAAAATCAGCAAATCTAATATTTCTTAGATCTTCAAGGAGAGAGACCATAGGGAGAGCCCATAGGGAGAGATCTTCAAAGGGAGAGATCACAGGACCAACCACGGCTCCCAAAATTGGAGACGCAGAGGAAGATAAAGAAAATTAGATCTTACAGGAGCAGAAACCGCCACAGGAACAGGTTCTGGGATAGAAAAACCGAACTGTAATTGATGAATTGCTGAAGGCTCAGTGTGGACAAGTCTGAGAGTAAAAGCTTCAGGGCGACTTGATAATCTGGGCCCCTCCCACACTTCTGTGTGTTTTATCTTCTGGAGCTCCACCAGGTTTTCAGAGAGAACTTCAGAGAAAATCACCCATGTGCTTTTGGAGTGGGTGGGAAAAGAAACAATTGTGAAATGCAACAGAGCATTGGGTTCTTCATAGCATATTCTGCTCTCAAGAGAAACTATGTTACCAGAGCCTAACTTGCTGGGGTTTTATCAGAGTCAACTGGTCTAGATTAAGGAAAAAATCTAGCATCCCAGGTGACACAATGAAAACACTTAACTCCTGCCCTCAACCCATCCTGTTTCACCTAACACCTAACAAAAGGGCATGAATAATGAAAAGCACTCATGAACTTCACACTGCAGAGGCACAGGTTCACCAAAATAATGAAATCTAATCATAGGACTGTAGAACAATTTCTGCCCCCAACACCTCATCACCACATTACCAACGCCCTATTTACAGCAGTTTGTTATACACAGTGCATCATGAAAAAATTGCAAGGCATACTAAAAGGCAAAAATCAACCAATCAAATAGTCAATCAATCAATAAATCAGTTTAAAGAGTCAGAACGTGCATAACAACCAGACTGGGAATTTAATACAACTGCAATTAATATGCTATAAATTTTAATGGACAAAGCTGACAGCATGCAGAGACATATGGGTAGAGTTTTTAGGATTTTCCAGGTATACAATCATATCATCAGACAAGAAAGACAGTTTGACTTCTTCTTTTCCTATTTGGATGCCTTTTATTTCTTTCTCTTGCCTGATTGCTCTGGCTAGGACTTCCTGTACTATGTTGAATGAGCGTAATGAGAGTGAGCATTCTTTTTTTGTTCTGGCTCTCAAGGGAAATGTTTTCAGCTTTTGCCCGTTCATTATGATGTTTGCTCTGACTTTGACATACATGGCTTTCCTTATTTTGAGGTGTGTTTTTTTTTGATGCCTAGCCTGTTGAGGGTTTTTAATCATGAAGGAAAGCTGAATTTTATCAAAAGCTTTTTCCCATGTCTATTGATATGATTGTATGGGTTTTGTTTTTAAATCTGTTTATGTGGTGAATCATAAACACATTCACTGATTCATGTATGTGGAATGAGCCTTGTATCCCAGGAGTAAACCCTACTTGATTGTGGTAAATTAACTTTTTGATGTGTTGCTGGATTCAGCCTGTTAGTATTTTCTTGAAGATTTCGGCATCTATGTTCATCAGGGATACTGGCCGGATGTTTTCCTTCCTCACTGTGTCTCTGCCAGATTTTGATATCAGGCTGATGCCGGCTTCATCGGATATGTTAGCGAGGAGCTTCCCTTGAACTATTTTGGGAACGGTGTCAGTAAGATTGGTACCAGTGTTTTTCTGTATGTATGGTTTTATTTGGCTGTAAACCCATCTAGTCCAGGGCTTGTTTTGATTGCTAGTCTTATTACTGACTCAATTTCAAAACTTGTTATTGCACTTTTCAGGCTTTTAGTTGATAAACATCTGTAGTAGTTTCAAGATACAAAAATCAATGTATAAAAACGAGCAGAATATCCATATACCAATAATATTCAAGCTGAAAATAAAATAAAGAACACTGTCCCATTTATAGTAGCTACACAAAATTGAAATATATAGGTATATAGAAAACTGAAAACATAAAATATGTCTACAAGGAGAACTATAAAGCACTGCTGGAAAAGATCAGAGATGTCAAAAATGAATAAAAAATGCATCCTCATGGATTGGAAGAATCAATATCATAAAACAGCTATAGTAGCTGTGTTAGGCTGGTCTTGCGCTGCTATAAAGAAATACATCAGATTGAGTAATTTATAAGAAATTATAAATTTTCTGCAGGTGTTACAGGAAGCTTAGTGGCATCTGCTTCTAAAAGTGCCTCAGGAAGCTTCCAGTCATGGCAGAAGGCAAAGGGAGAGCAGGAACATCACATGGCAGCAATTAAAACAAGAGAGAAAGAGAGTATGTCAGAGCAGAGGTACCACTCACATATAAATGGCCAGATCTCAGAAGAAGTCACAATCACAAAGGCAGCACCAAGCCATGAGTGATCTGCCCCGATGATCCAAATACCTTCCACTAAGTCCCACCTCTGTACTGGGCATTACAATTCAACATTTGATTTGGGTAAGGACAGACATCCAAACTACATCATTTCACCCCTGGCCCTACCAAGTCTCTTGTCCTCACACTGAAAAATACAATCATGCCTACCCAGCTGTCCCCAAAAGCCTTAATTCATTCTAGCATTAACTCAAAAGTCCAAAGTCTCATCTAAGACAAGGCAAATCTCTCCCACCTATGAGCCTGTAAAAAAATCAAAATCAAAATCAAATTATTTGCTCCCAAGGTACAATGAGGCTATAGGCATTGGGTAAACCTTCCCATTCCAAAAGAAACAATTTACCCAAATGAGAGGGGCTACAGGCCTCAGGTAAGGCTGAAATCCAGCAAGGCAGCTTTAAATCTCAAAGCTCCAAAATAATCTCCTTTGACTTCATGTCACACATCCAGAGCACACTGGTGAAAAGGCTGGGCTCTAAAGCCCATGAGACTGCTCTCACACACTGGTGTTGAGTGCCTGTGGCTTCTCCAGACACAGGGTGCAAGGTGCCAACAAATCTACCATTCTGGGAGATGGAAGACAGTGGTTCCATTCTCACAGGTCCACTAGGCAATGCCCCAGTGGGGACTCTGTGCGGGCTCAAACCCCACATTTCCTCTCCACACTGCCAGAGGAGAAAGTCTCTGTGAGGGTTCAGCTCCTACACAGCCTTCCGCCTGGACACCCAGGCTTTTCCATACACCCTCTGAAATCTCAGCAGAGATTGTAAAGTCTCATTCATTTTTGCACTCTGCGTGCCTACAGGCTTCAAACCATGTAGAAGCCACCAAGGCATACAGTGCACTAGGGTGTCTGAAGAAGTGGTACAAGCAAGATCTGGGGCCCTTTGGGCTGAGGCAGGAGCAGCAGTGGCCAAGATGTGGGGAACAGTGTCCTGAGGCTGCACAGGGCAGTGGGGCCCTGGAACTGGCCAGGAAATAATTCAGTCCTTCTATACTTCAGGGTCTGTGAGGGGAGTACCTGCTGTGATGGTCTATGTAAAGCCTTTGAGGCCTTTTTCCCATTGTCTTGGCTAGTGGCATTTGCTTCCTTTTTAGTTATGAGAACATCTTTAGCAAGGGGTTGCTCTACAACCTGGCTGAATTCTCCTGAAAATAATCTTTTCTACCACATGGCCAGGCTGCAAATTTTCCAAACTTTTATGCTCTGATTCCCTTTTAAAAATAAGTTCCAGATTTAAGTCATTTTGTTAGACCATGCCACCTCTTGAATGCTTTGCGGGTTAGAAATTTCTTCCACCAGATATCCTAGATATTCACTCTCATGCTCAAACTTCCATAACCCCCTAGGGCATAAACAGAATGCAGCCAATCTCTTCACTGAGGTGTAACACACATGACCTTTACTCCAGTTCCCAATAAGTTCATCATTTCCATCTGAGAACTTGGCAGCCTGGTTTTCACTGTATATATCATTATTAGCATTGTGGTCATAACCATTTAGCCAGTCACTAAGAAGTTCAACATTTCCCTCATCTTTCTGTCTTCTGAGCCCTCCAAACTCTTCCACACTCTACCCATTACCCAGTTTTAAAGCTGCTTCCACACCTTCAGGTATCTTTATAGCAACGCCAAACAACTTGGTATCAATTTTCTGAATTAGGCCATTCTTGCAGTACTATAAAGCAATATCTGAGACTGGATAATTTGTAAGAAAAGAGATTTAATTGGCTCATGTTTCTGAAAGACATGCAGAAAGGATAGTGGCCTCTGCCTCTGGTGAGGCCTCAGTTTCCTTCCAATTGTCACAGAAGGCAAAGAGCAGGCACACCACATGTTGATAATGAGAGCAAGAGAGAGACTTGGTGAGGGGGGGAGGTGCCACACACTTTTAAATAACCACATCTCACAAGAACTCACAATTATGAAGGAGCTATGAGAAATCCATGTCCATGGTTCAAACACCTCCCACCAAGCCCCACCTCCAGCACTGGGATTCACAGTTCAACATTAGATTTGGATGGAGACAAATATCAAACTATATCACTACCCAAATAATTTAGAGTCAACACTACTCCTATCAAAGTACAACTGAAATTCATATGAAAACAAAAAAGAGCCCAGATAGTCAAAGCAATCCTAAGCATAAAGAGCAAAGCTGGAGGCATCACACTACTCGACTTAACACTACACCGTCAGGCTACAATAATCAAAACAGTATGATACTGGTACAAAAGCAGACACATAGACCAACGGAACAGAGTGGAACACTCAGAAGTAAAGCTGCACACCTACAACCACCTGATCTTTTGCTAAGTTGATGAAAGCAAGCAATGGGGAAATGATCCTCTATTCAATAAATGGTGCTGGGATAACTGGCTAGCCATATGCAGAAGATTGAAGCTGGATGCCTTCCTTACACCGTATACAAAAATCAACTTAAGATGAATTAAGGACTTCAGTGTGAAACCCATTAAAGTCTGTGGCAAATGCAACAAGGGTTGCTTTTCTTACTTTCTGTCAAAATTCTGACAGACTGAACCAAGAAGAAATTGATTCCCTGAACACATCAGTAGCAAGTTTCAAAATTGAATCAGTAATAAATAGCCTACCAACCAAAAAAAGCCCAGGACCTGATAAATTCACAGCTGAATTCTACCAGATGTGCAAAGAAGAGCTGGTACCATTCCTACTGAAATTATTCCAAAAAATTTAGGAAGGACTCCTTCCCAACTCATTTCACGAAGCCAGCACCATCCTGATACCAAAACCTGGCAGAGACCCAACAAATAAAGAAAATTTCAGGCCAATATCCTTGATGAACATTGGTGCAAAAATCTCAACAAAATACTTGCAAACTGAATCCAGTAACACATCAAAAAGGTAATCCACCGTGATCAAGTAGGCTTTATTTCCAGGATGTAAGATTTTAGAGCATGTGCCATATGGCATATTCTCTTAATTTGGAATGGGGAGTTCGTTAGAGGTCTATCAGATCCATTTGGTCCAATGCTGAGTTCAGGTCCTCAATATTTTTGTTATTTCTGCCTCAGTGATCTGTCTAATACTGTCAGAGGAGTGCTGAAGTCTCCCACTATAATTGTGTGGGAGCCTATGTCTCTTTGTAGGTCTCTAAGAACCTGCCTTTTCAATCTGGGTGCTCCTGTGTTCAGCATACATATATTTAGGATAGTCAAGTCTTCTTGTTGAATTGAAGCCTTTACCATTATGTAATGCCTTTCTTTGTCTTTTGCTGGGAAGATGCCCTGAGCCTGTCATGAACAGGCCTTAAAGAAACTGGCCATAAACAGGATTTGTGCAGCAATGTGACATGCTCGTGATGGCTATGATGCTCATGCTGGAGGTTGCTGGTTTACCGCAATGAGGGCAAAGAACACCTGGCCCACCCAGGGCCAAAACACTCAAGGCGGTCCAAAACCACAAACAATGGCATGAGCGATTTGTGCCTTAAGGACATGTTCCTGCTGTAGATAATCAGCCAGAGCCTGTTTCTCTGCTCCTTGCTAAGAATACTTTGTTACCTGTAAGGAATGCTTTTAGTTAATCTATAACCTCTAGAAATAGTGCTTATCACTGGCTTGCTGTCAATAAATATGTGGGTCAAACTCTGTTCGTGGCTCTCAGCTCTGAAGGCCATCAGCCCCCGATTCCACTCTGCACTCTATTTCTGTGTCTTTGTCTTCATTCTTCTAGTGCCACTGGGTTGAGGTCTCCACAACTGAACTGGCCTTGGTAAGCGGCACCCATATGTGGGGCTCAAACCCAGGTCAAAGGGTCGCCAGAGTGACAGTTGGAGAACGTAGAACTACACTGGAGGGCACCTGAGTACTCTTAAGCAATCCCCGTGGTGAGTAAGAAGGGGAGCTCGGAAGCATCAGGGTAACAATGGGACAAGGGTCGAGCAGGCATGAGGCTTATGTGAGTCTGCTTTGGCAGCTCCTCAGAAAAAAAGGAGTGAAGGTCAGCACTAGCCGACTTATGCAGCTTTTTCGTGTGGTAGAGAAATATTGCCCCTGGTTTTCGGACCAAGGAACTATGAATGTAGAGGTCTGGGAAAAGGTAGGCAGCGCAATGAAAAAGGCATATAAGGATGGTGCTGAGGATATTCCTGTAACTGTCTGGTCAGTGTGGGTTCTGGTTTGTTCCATCTTGGAGCCTTCCCACACAGATGACGAGGAGGAGGAATCAGAGGAAGAAGGAGAGTACAACAAAGTAACAGAAGAGGTGACAGAGCAGGTTTGCTTGCCAGCTAAAGTGGCAAAGGAAGGAGAGGTTTGTCCCTACCTCTCTGTACCCCTCATTATTTTGAAAAAAAGGAGTGGCCTGACCCTCCAGATCTTTATTTTCCAGAGGACACTGGGCAAAAAGTAGTGAACCCAGTGACTGTTCGAGCAGCGCATCAAGTGACCACTGTCAGTTCTATTCAGGCAGGAATCCAGCAAGCTAGACGAGAGGGTGATATGAATGCTTGGCAGTTCCCTGTTAGAATACACCCACCTGATCAACAGGGGAATATTACAGCTACATTTGAGCCTTTTCTTTTTTAAATACTTAAATAATTTAAACAAGCTACTAACCAATATGGACCAGGTTCTTCTTTTGTAATGGGCCTGTTAAAGAATGTTGCTATCTCCAATCAGATGATTCCTACTGACCGGGATGCTTTTGCTCGAGCTTGCCTGACTCTTGCTCAGTTCTAACAATTAAAACTCGGTGGGCAGATGAAGCTTCCATTCAGGCTGCTCGCAACACCCAGGCCCAACCTCAAATTAATATAACTGCAGAAATCTTGTTTATGGCCAGTTTCTTTAAGGACTGTTTATGACAGGCTTAGGGCCTGTTCCCAGCAGTCTTTGTTGGTTTAAAGTCTGTTTTGTCTGAAATTAATACTGCGTATAACTGGATCTCACTTTTTTAAATCTTACTTGCCATTCTGTGCCTTTTAAGTGGTACATTTAGCCCATTTACATTCAAGGTTAATATAGATATTCGTGGATTTGGTTCTGTCATTTTGTTGCCAGCTGCTTATTATGCTGGCTTAGTTGTATGGCTTATAGTATCACTGGTCTGCGTACTTAAGTGTTTTTTTGTATTAGCTGGTAGTGGTCTTTCTATATTTAATGTCCCTTTCAAAATCTCTTGTGAGGCACGTCTGGTGGTAACAAACTCTCAACATTTGCTTATCCAAAAAAAAATCTTGTTTCTCCTTCTCTTTGGAAGCTTAATTTGGCTGAGTATCAAATTCTTGAAGATTTTTTTTTCTTTAAGACTACTGAATATAGGCTCCTAATATGTTAAGGCTTGTAGGGTTTTGGCTGACAGGTCCGCTGATAGTCTGATGGGATTCCCCTGAGGTAACATGCCCTTTCTCTCTAGCTGCCTTTAACAATTTTTCTTTCATTTCAACCTTGGAAAATCTGATCATTATGTGTCTTCAAGGTGATCTTGTGTAGAATCTTGCAAGAGTTACTCTGTATTTCCTGAATTTGACTGTTGGCCACTTTAGCAAGGCTGGGGAAGTTTTCATGAACAATATCTTGAAATATTTTTTCCAAGTTGTTTGCTTTCTCCCCTTCTCTGTCAGGGATGCCAATGATTTGTAGATTTGGCCTTTTAACATAAAACTATACTTCTCAGAAGTTTTGTTAATTCCTTTTTATTCTTTAAATTTTTGTCTGACTGTCTTGAGAGAACCAGTCTTCAAGTCCTGAGATTCTTTCCTCAGCTTGCTCTATTCTGCTGTTAATACTTGTGATTGCATTGTGAAATTCTTGTGTTGTGCTATTCAACTCTATAAGATCTCTTAGGTTCTGGTTTTTGTTTTTTTTGTTGTTGTTGTTTTTTCTTTTTTGAGATGGAGTCTCACTCTAGAGTGCAGTGGCACAATCTTGGCTCACTACAACCTCTGCCTCCTGGATTCAAGCGATTCCCCTGCCTCAGCCTCCCGAGTAGCTGGGGTTACAGGCACATGCCACCATACCTGTCTAATTTTTTATTTTTAGTAGAGATGGGGTTTCACCATGTTGGCCAGGCTGGTCTTGAACTCCTGATCTCAGGTGATCCACCTGCCTTGGCCTCCCAAAGTGCTGGGATTACAGGCATGAGCCACCGCACCTGGCACAGGTTCTTTTTGTTGTTGTTGCTTGTTTTGTTTTGTTTTGAGATGCAGTCTTGCTCTGTCACCCAGGCTGGAGTGCAGTGGCGTGATCTCGGCTCACTGCAAGCTCCGCCTATGCTGTTCTCTTGCCTCAACCACCTGGGTAGCTGGGACTGCCGGTACCCACCACCATGCCCGGCTAATTTTTTGTGCTTTTTTAGTAGAGATGGGGTTTCACCATGTTAGCAAGGATGGTCTTGATCTCCTGACCTTGTGAGCCACCCGCCTCGGCCTCTCAAAGTGCTGGGATTACAGGTGTGAGCCACCACACCTGGCCTCATGCTTCAGCTCTTGTATCATTTCCTTGGATTAGATTTATCCATTCTCGTGAATCTCTATGATCTTCATTTCTTTTTTTCCTTTTTCCGAGTTTTGCTCTGTCACCCAGGCTAGAGTGTGGTGGTGCTATCTCCGCTCACTGAAAGCTCTGCCTCCCGGATTCATGCCGTTCTTCTGCCTCTGCCTCCCTAGTAGCTGCGCCTACAGGTGCCCGCCACTGTGCCTGGCTAATTTTTTGTATTTTTGGTAGAGATGGGGTTTCACCATGTTAGCCAGGATGGTCTCAATCTCCTGATCTACTCACCTCGGCCTCCCAAAGTGCTGGGATTACAGGCGTGATCCACCATGCACGGCCTATGATTTTCATTTCTATCCATTTTCGGAACTTGATTTCTGTCATTTCAGCCAGCTCAGCCTGTTTAAGAACTCTTGTTGGGGCCAGGCGTGGTGGCTTACGCCTGTAATCCCAGCACTTTGGAAGGCTGAGGCGGGTGGATCATGAGGTCAGGAGATCGAGACCATCCTGGCTAACATGGTGAAACGCCATCTCTACTGAAAATACAAAGAATTAGCTGGGTGTCGTGGGGGGTGCCTGTAGTCTCAGTTATTCAGGAGTCTGAGGCAGGAGAATGGCGAGAACCCAGGAGGTGGAGCTTACAGTAAGCCAAGATCATGCCACTGCACTCCAGCCTGGGCGACAGAGCGAGACTCCATCTCAAAAAAAAAACTCTTGTTGAAGAAGTAGTGCAGTCATTTGAAGGACATACGACCCTCTGGCCATTTGAGATACGGAAGTTCTTGTGTTGGTTTTTTCTCATCTCTGGGTGTGGGTGTTCCCTTAACTGCATTGTGGATTGAGTAGTCAATAGATTTCTTTTCTGGGCTGAGTGCAGTGGCTCACACCTGTAATCCCAGCACTTCAGGAGGCCAAGGTGGGCGGATCACCTGAGGTCAGGAGTTCCAGACCAGCCTGGCCAACATGGTGAAACCCCATCTCTACTAAAAATACAAAACAATTAGCCGGGTGTGGTGGTGCACACCTGTAATCCCAGCTACTCAGGAGGCTAAGGCAGGAGAATCACTTGAACCTGGGAGGCAGAAGTTGCAGTGAGCTGAGACCATGCCACTACACTCCAGCCTGGGTGAGAGAGTGAGACTCTGTCTCAAAAAAACAAAAACAAATAGTAGGTCTTTCTCATTTTTGCACTCATTGACCATCCCCACCTCCCCCATACTCACCCAATATGCTTCCCACCTTCCCACTTTCTGGTAACTTCTACTCCCCTTTGCCATGAGTTCAATTGTTTTGATTTTTAGATCCCACAAATAAGTGAGAACATGTGATGTTTGTCTTTTTATACCCGGCTTATTTTACTTAACACAATGATATCCATTTCCATCCATGTTGTTGAAAATGACTAGATCTCATTCTGTTATGGCTGAATAGTACTTAATTGTGTATATGTACCACATTGTCCTTATCCATTGATCTGTTGATGGACACTTAGGTTGCTTCCAAACATTGGCTATTGTGATCAGTACTGCAGCACATGGAAGTGCAGCTATCTCTTTGATATACTGATTCCTTACTTTTGGGTATATACCCAGGAGTGTGATTGCTGGACCATATGGTAGCTCAATTTTTAGTTTTTCTGATGAAACTTCAAACTGTTGTCCATAGTGGTTGTATTAATTTACATTCTCACCAATAGTGTATGATGGTTCCCTTTTCTCCACATCATCTCCAGCATTTGTTATTGCCTATTTTTTAGATAAAAGCCATTTCAATTACAGTGAGATGATATCTCATTATAGCTTTTGTTTGCATTTCACTGGTGATCTGTGATAATGAGCACCTTTTCTTATGCTTGATTTCCATTTGTATGTCTTCTTTTGAGAAATGTCTAGTCAAACATTTTGTCCACTTTTTAATTGGGTTATTACATTTTTCCTTAAGGAGTTGTTCGACCTCCTTATATATTCTGCTTATCAATCTCTTGTCAGATGGGTAATTTGCAAATATTTTCTCCCATTCTGTGAACTGTTTCTTAACTTTGTTGATTGTTTTCTTTGCTAGGCAGAGCTTTTCACTTGATGTGATCCCACTTGTCCATTTTTGCTTTGGTTGCCTGTATTTGTGAGGGTATGACTCAAGAAATCTTTGCCCAGACAACTGTGCTGAAGAATTTCCCCGATGTTTTCTTATAGTAGTTTCATAGTTTGAAGTCTTAGATTTAAGTTTTTAATCCATTTTGATTTTTGTATATGGAGAGAGAGAGGGGTCTAGTTTCATTCTTCTCCATATGAATGTTTAGTTTTCCCAGTACCATTTATGGAAGAGACAATCATTTCCCCAGTGTATGTTCTTTGCATCTTTGTCAAAAATGAATTTGCTGTAGGTTGTGGGGATTTGTTTCTAAGTTCTCTATTTTGTTTGACTTATCAAATGTCTGTTTTCATGCTTGTGCCATGCTCTTTTGGTTACCATAACGCTACATAACACATTTAGAAATAAAATATCTAAAACTACAACTACTTAGGGGTGTGAAAGATCTCTATAAGAAAAATTATGAAACACTGTTCAAAAAAAATCAGAGATGACACAAAAAATTGGAAACACATTCCATGCACAAGGATAGGAAGAATCAGTATCATTAAAATAGCCATTCTTTCCAAAGCAATTTATGGATTCGATGCTATTCCTCTTAAAACTACCATTGAGGTTATTCACGGAGCTAGTAAAAAACTATTTTAAAATTCATATGGAACCAAAAAAAAGCTTGAATAGCCAAGACAATCCTAAGCAAAAAGAATAAAGCTGGAGGCATCATGCTACCGAACATCAAACCATACTAAAGGATGATAGTAACCAAAACATCATGGTACTGGTACAAAAACAGACACATAGACCAATGGAACAGAATAGAGAACCCAGAAAAAACACCACACACCTACAACCATCTGATCTTCTACAAACCTGACAAAAACCAGCAACAGGGATTCCCTGTTCAATAAATGGTGCTGGGATAACTGGCTAGATGAATACAGAAGATTGAAACTGGACCCTCTCTTACACCATATACAAAAATTAACTCAAGATGGATTAAATACTTAAATGTAAACACCAAGACTATTTTTAAAAACCTGAAAGATGACCTAGGCAATACCATCCAGGACATGGGCACAGGCAAAGATTTCATGACAAAGACACGAAAAACAACTGCAAAGAAAGCAAAAATTGACAAATGGGATCTAATTAAACTAAATAGCTTCTGCACAGCACGGGCATGGTGGCTCACACCTGTAATCCCAGCACTTTAGGAGGCTGAAGTTGGTGTATTGCTTGAGCCCATGAGTCAACCTGGGCAACATGGAGAAACCCCATCTCTACCAAAAATATAATACAAAAATTAGCTGGGCATGGAGGCAACACACCTGTAGTCCCAGCTGCTTGGAAGGCTGAGATGGGACAATCACCTGAGCTCAAAACACAGAGGTTGCAGTGAGCCGAGATAGTGCCACTGTACTCCAGCCTGGACCACAGATATACTGTCAAAAACCAAAAAACAAAACAAAACCTTCTGCACAGCAAAAGAAACTATCAACAGAGTAAACAACCTACAGAATGGGAGAAAATATAACAAATGTAAAGGATACAAACAAACAATCCATTAAAAAGTGGGCAAAGGATACTAACAGCCATTTTGGGGAGAGAGGATATCTTACTGTAGTTTTGATTTGCATTTCTCTGATGATCAGTGATGTTGAGCACCTTTTCATGTGCCTGTTTGCCATTTGTATGTCTTGTTTTGGGAAATGTCTGTTCAAATGTTTTGTCCATTTCTCAACTAGATTATCAGATTTTTCCTATAGAGTTGTTTCAGCTCCTTATATATTCTGCTTACTAATCTCTTGTCAGATAAAGAGTTTGTAAATATTTTCTTCCATTCTATGAATTGTCTCTTCACTTTGTTCTCTTTGCTGTACAGAAGCTTTTTAACTTAATGTGATCCTATTTGTCCATGTTTGCTCTGGTTGCCTGTGATTGTAGGTATTACCAAAAAAATCTTTGAAATATATAGTTTTAGTCCTTCATTCTGTTGATATGATGTATCACATTGATTGATTTTCATATTGAGTCATCCTTGCATCCCAAGGATAAATACCACTAAGAATAATCTTTTAAATGTATTGCTGAAATTCGTTTTGTAGTATTTTGTTGAGGATTTCTGCTCATTATTCATCAGAGATACTGGCCTATAGTTTTTTTTTTTTTTTTTTTCTGTCTCTTTGTCTGGTTCCATAATGAGATAAGACTGGCCTCATAGAATGAGTTTCAAAGTATTTCCTCCTCCTTTAATTTTCAGAATAATTTGAGTAGCACCAATAATAGTTCTTTAATTATTTGTTCAAATTCAGCAGTGAAGCCATCAGGTGCCAAGTTTTTCTTTGCTGACAGACTTCTTATTACAACTTTGATTTCATTACTTGTTATCAGTCTGGGTTTTGAATTTCTTCATAGTTCAGTCTTGGCAGTTGTATTCATCTAGAAATTTGTCCATTTCTTCTAGATTTTCCAATTTATTGGTATGTATTTGCTCATAGTAGTTTTGAATCCCTGTGGTATCAGTTGTAATGTCTCCTTTTTCCTCTCTGATTTTATTTGGATATTCTCTTTTTTCTTAGTCTAGATATATGTTTGTTAATTTGCATAACTTTTCATTAAAAAACCCAACTTTTTGTTGCATTGATCTTTTGTATTTTCTTCATTTCAGTTTCATTTATTTGAGCTCTGATCTTTACTATTTCTACTCTTTCACTAATTTTGGGTTTGGCCTGCTTTTGCTTTTCTAGTTCTTTAGGATGCATCATTAAGTTGTTTATTTGCAGTTTTTCTTCTTTTTTGAGGTAGAAAAACTTATTTTCTACATACAAACTCTTCATATTGCTTTTGCTGTATCCTACAGGTTTTGGTTTGTTGTGTTTCCACTATCATTGTTTCAAGAAATTTTTCAATTTCCTTCTTAATTTCTTCATTGACCTGCTGGTCATTCAGGAACTTATTGCTCAATTTCCACATATTTGTACAGTTTCCAAAATTCCTTGTGTTACTGATTTACAGTTCTATTCCATTGTGGTCAGAGAAGATAGATGCTTGATGATATTTTATTTTTTTGAATGTTTAAAGACTGGTTTTGTGACCTAACATATGGTCTATCCTTGAGAACGATCAATATGCTGAGGAAAAAATGTGCAGCTCTTCATATGTTGTAGAAGAAGAGGAAAGGGATGATTGGGGGTGGATACAACTGAGGAAGCTCAAAGGTGCAGAACAGATAAAAAGGAAAACCAGACCAAACTCAACTGACACCACAGAGGAAGCATATAAACCATCCCTAGCCAAAGCGGAATTCTTCTGTAAATATCTCTTTCATCCAATTGTTGTATAGTGTGGATTAAGTCTGGTGTTTCTTTGTTGATTTTCTTTCTGGAAGATCCGTCCAAGGCTGAAAGTGATGTGCTGAAGTCTCCAGCAATTAATGTATTGGGGTCTAGCTCTCTTTACTCCTAATAAATGTTTACTTTATGTATCTGAGTGTGCCCATGTTGAGTGCAAATATATTGAAAATTGTTATAGTCTCTTCCTGAATGGACCCCTTTATCATTATATAGTGACCTTCTTTGTCTCTTCTTAAAGTTTTGGTCTTGAAATATATTTTATCTGATATAAGTATAGTGACGCCTGCTCTTTTTTGGTTTCTATTAATAAGGAATATCTTCTTCCATCCCTTCATTTTCAGTCTACGTGTGTCTTTATAGGTGAAGTGTGTTTCTTGTAGGCAACAGATCATTGAGTCTTGTTTATTTTCTTCCATTTAGCAACTCTATGTCTTTTGATTGCAGAGTTTAGTCCATTTATATTCAGTGTTATTACTGATAAGTAATGACTTATTCCTGCCATTTTGTTATTCCTTTTTTGGTTGTTTTGTGGTCTTCTCTCCCTTCTTTCTTTCCTTCCTGCCTTCCTTTTAGTTAAGATGATTTTCTCTAGTGATATGATTTAGTTTCTTTTTATTTTTTACATACTCATTGTATGTTTTTTGGTTTGGAGTTGGTGTGAGGCTTGCACATACTATCTATGCTGATAGCACTGTCTGCATAAATGAGCAACCAAATAAGCAAACAACCAAAAAACTAATAAAACCTCCATACCTTGTCTTCAGCTCCCACTTTTTAACTTTTTGTAACTTTTTCTTATTTCTATTTATATCTTATTGTACTATGTCTTGAAAAGTTGTTGTTGTCATTTTGGATTGGTTCACCATTTAGCCTTTCTACTAGAATAAGAGTGGTTTATGAAATACAATTACGTTATTATAATATTCCATTTTTCCATGTACTTACTATTACCAATAAGTTTTCTACCCAAAGATGACTTCTTATTGCTTGCTAACATGCTTTTCTTTCTGATTGAAGTACTCCCTTTAGCATTTCTTGAAGAACAGGTCTGGTATTGATGAAATGCCTTAGCTTTTCGTTGTCTGGAAAAGTGTTTTTATTTCCTTCATGTCTGAAGAGTATTTTTGCCAGATATACTACTCTAAGATAAAATTTTTTTTGCTTTAGCACTTTAAATAAGCCATGCCACTCTTCTCTTGGCCTGCAAGAATTTCCATTGAGAAGTTTGCTACCAGACCTACTGGAGCGCCAATGTATGCTATTTCTTTTCTCTTGCTTCTTTTAGGATCCTTTTTTTTTAAATCCTCGATCTTTGGGAATTTGATGGTTAAATGCCTTGAGGTAGTCTTCTTTGGTTTAAATCTGTTTGGTGTTCTATAGCCTTCTTGTATCTGGCTATTGATATCTCTCTCTGGGTTTGGAAAATTATCTGTTGTTATCATCCCTTTGAATAAACTCTCTACTACCCTTATCTCTTTCTCTACCTCCTCTTTAAGGCCAATAACTCTTAGTTTTGCCCTTCTGAGGCTATTTTCTATAGATCTTGCAGGTGTGCTCCATTGTTTTTAATTTTTTTTATTTCTGTCTCCTCTGCCTGTGTGTTTTCGAATAGCCTGTCTTCAAGTTCACTAATTATTTCTTCTGCTTGATCAATTCTGCTATTAAAAGATTATGATCCATTCTCCAGCATGCTTTTTTCAGCTCCAGACTTTCTGCTCAATTCTTTTATTTCAATCTCTCTTTTAAACGTATCTGACAGAATTCTTAATTTCTTATCTGTGTTATCTTGATCTTCTGTGAGTTCCCTTAAAACAGTTATTTTGAATTCTGTGTCTGAAAGGTCACTTTCTCTTTTTCTAGAATTAGTTCCTGGTGCCTTATGTACTTCATTTGATGAGGTCATGTTTTCCTGCATGGTCTTGTTACTTGTGGATGTTCATCTGTGTCTGCGCATTGAAGAATTGGGTATTTATTGGAGTCTTTGCAGTCTGGGTTTGTTGTACCCATTCTTCCTGGGAAGCTTTACAGATATTTGAAAAGACTTGAGTGTTGTCATCTATGCCATCTATTTCTGCCTTAGGTCATACCCCAAGGCCAGTAATGCTGTGGTTCTCACAGACTCACATAGGTACCACCTTGATGGTCTTGGACAAGATCTGGATGAGTTCGGTGGATTACCAGGCAGAGACACTTGTTTTCCTTGCTTACTTTCTTCCAAACAAACAAGTGGAGTGTATTTCTGTATTTTGAGCCACCTGAAGCTGGAGGCGGAGTGAGACTAGCACCCCTGTGTCCATCACCATTATGACTCTGCTGGGTCAGACTTGAGGCCAGGATAGCACTGGGTCCCATGCAAGGCCTGCTGTAACCACTCCCTGGCTACTGCTTATTTCTGCTATTATTAGAGGCCCTAGGACTCTACATATAGTAGGCAGCAAATCCAGCCAGGCCTGTGTCCTTCTCTTCAGGGTGGCAAGTTCCCCTAGACACTGGGTGGGTCCAGAGGTGCCAATCAGAACCCAGGGACTAGAGTTCAAAAACTTAGAAGTGTTCTACTGTACTGCAGCTGAGCTGGCACTCGAACCACAAAATGCAGGTTTTTGTATATTGCCCACCCTTTCCAAAAGCAGAGGAGCCAAACTCCACAGCCACTGCCACCACAGTTCCATGCGGATTACTGCCAGATCACTGCTCATGACCGCTTAAGGCCTAAGAGCTTTTTAGTCAGCTTGTGATGAATGCTACATGGCCTGGCACTCATCCTTAACCTAAGCACTCAGCTGGTAGTTGCAGTCCTTGCGGCCTAGACTGCATTTCAAGTTTATTTAGAACCCCAGAGGACTTTAGCCTGCAGTGGCAAGATTTGCAGGAACTCAAGTTCCAAGTGCTGGGAATGGCAATTACCCTTTAGCTAGTTTATATGCTCCCTCTGTGGTGTCAGTTGAGTTTGGTCTGGTTTTCCTTTCTGCTATAACAAGACAGCACTTAGTTCAATGCCTAACAGTTGATTTACACTCCCTCTCCCCAGTGCACAGAAATGCTCTCTGCACCATGTTGCCACTGCCGGGGAATGGGTTAGGAGTGGCATCGGCTATTCAAGACAGTTTTTTTTTTTCTACCTCTTCAGTGCCTCTTACGTGTAGATAGTTGTTAAATTGGTATCCTTGCAGGGGAGACAATCAGTGGAACCTTCTCTTTCACTATCTTGCCCTACTCCCTATTCTATGTCACGTTCGTTTCAGACATATTTCAGAGTCCTTTCCTGAACAGCCAATGATAACCTCTTTTTCAAAAAGGTCCACATCTTACATCTCTTTCAATATATGTGAAATCTTGGAGATGAGCCAAGCTAGAAGCAATGTTACCACAGACTCTAAACCATGAAGAAGGTACCGTTGAGTTTTCTTGTGAAAAATCATGGGAAATGGTGTCTGTACTTCTTAATTTGTTCTCTAATGTCATGAAAAAGAACTTTGGTCAGAATAAGAGGGCCCATGGCTTTTACATCCAGTCTTTATGCATCAGAAACACTTTCTTTATCAGATGAGTCAATAATACCTTCTTCTTTTTCTTAAAAAAAAAAAAAATCAAATAGGATATTGATCTGCTCCTCAGAAGTTCTTTCGAATTCATCACTGAAAGAACACTTGCATGATCACTGATTTTATCTGTTCTATACCTTTGAGCTTCCTCAGTCGTATCCACCCCCAGTCATCCCTTTCATCTTCTTCCACAGCATACGAAGAGGATTCACTTCATCTGGTGGTGGCGGTGATGGTGCTTTCTCACTGCTGGGTATGGAGTCATTGCCTTGTTACTGCTCTTTCTACTTTTCTTTCTTTCTTTTTTTTTTTTTTTGACAAATCCACATTTATTGATTGATTTTTCATTAGTTTAAATCCTTGAGGGGTACAGTATCACTCGGATTCTGTGTCCAATGGCCTTAGCAGGAAGATTGCTTCGGAATTTGGCAGGAACCATGCCACTGTTTCCATGGGCCCGAGTTACCTTTCCCCAGATGACTCTGGTTTTATTTGGTTTGCCGCCTGGAGTCACTGTGTTGTTCTTTGCTTTGTATACATAAGCGCATCTCTTGCCCAAACAGAATTCTGTTTCATCTCGGGCATAAACACCTTCAATTTTAAGAAGAGCTGTGTGCTCCCTTTGGTTCCATAGACCCTGCTTATAGCCGGCAAAAATGGCCTTGGACCACAGCCTTCCAGACATAGTTCCTTTTAGAAGTCCCGTTCCCAGCAGGCCTCCACGGGAACCAAGATGGCGGGAAGAGCTGCTCTTTCTATTTTTCTTTTACTGTTCTTTCTCTTCTGTACCACTCACTATTTTCAGATGGATTTTTGAGAATAAATGTGCAGAGTTTATGATATGTATGAAGCATGTCTCTATAGAAACTGGCTTTACAAAAATTACCTATGCTTTGCTTTTTTGGGTTGATGTGCAGATGCATTTCAGGATTCTCACTCTGGACTGAGAACACGTTTTTAAATGAATCCATCCAACATGTCTTGCAGTTTATTTGCCTCATGAGATCCACTGATAATGTAATGGTCATTCTTGCCACCACAGTACTTGTGCTTCTAACTTACAAACAAAATATTTGGTGGGATGCACAGGAGGCCAATTGGGCCCTTTGCAATGTCAACTATGTTGACTGTAACTGTCTTAATTCCATTTCCTTTGTCCTCAACCTTAGCAGTCAAATGGGGCATATTTGGACACACTGTGGTTGACGTTGACAGATTTTTGGCTTATTAGTGGCCTTATCTACAAGATGGACAGATCTTTGCAACTTTTTGGTATCTTTTGTCTGCAGAAGGCATGACAAATGACTACAAGAGTTCTCCATCTTTGATATGATGAAGTGCTTGCCACTGAGGCTGTAAGCTTCTTGCTTGTGTGCTGTTTCCCCAACACAGGTGCTAATGGCTATGCCTCAGCTTGTTTTTAACAAATACAAACAAATCCAATGCTGTTTACTAGGGACTGGGATGGAGTAAGGTGTAGCATAAATCTGAGTCCCAGTCCCAGAAAGCAGAAGTGGCAGCAGCAAGAGCCAAGGGCCACTACAGAAAAGTGGGGAGGAGCTGTCCCTGCAATGTCCAGGGTCCATACCTATGGCAGCCACAGGCTAGAAACCAGACAGGAAGAGATTTACCATGAGCTGGGAGAGTTGGGGGAGTGCTTTCTCCATCAGCAGCAGCTCACAAGGTTCAGGACATAGAAAGGGCTGGGCATGGGGTACGTGGTCCACTCTTCCGCTTGTCTCCATTGATCTCTGGTTTTCTATGTGAACAATATGATTTACAAGGAAGATGGTTTTATCATATTTCAAGATTATATACCATTTACTTCAATTTCCTTTATTTTGTTATTTACTTACATTTCTTTACTCTTGTATATTAATATAAATACTGAGCATGCCTCTGGTTCCCAATATAAATTGAAATGGTACTCGTATTTTGCCATTTTAGAATTACATTATTATTTTTTTGAAAATAGTGTTTGTTTAAAGTCATTCAATTCCATTTCTAGTATAGTTTTTCTTAGAAATATCTATCAATTATTTTTCTTTCATCATCTATTGAGATGATCTTAATGCTTTTCTCTTTTAAAATGGGGACTCTAACCATTGAGTTTTCCGAGAATGAATCTCTTTTATTATTGCATTTATTTGCTTAGGGTGTATTTTTCTTGTGTTTAGTGAATTGTCTTTGCAAATACATTATCTAGATGTTTTTCCATTTCCATTCATATGTAATATTTTGTACCATTTAATGAGGGTTTAGTATTAATGCTTTGCTAAATTAATAAAAATGAACCATTCAGAGTTCCATTTTGGCTCCCTGTCGTCTGGAATTATTTTTAAACTCATTAAAATTTAATAATATGTTCTGTAAAGGTTAGCTAGAACTCAGCTATGAAAATGATCTTATTGCTTGTATAACATTAGCTGATAATCACCTTTCTGATATGATAATTCATCTATTCAAGCTTAACACTCCTAGAGTTGTTTTTTATCTGCTTTTAAATTTCATTCAAAAATATTCTTTCCCCTTGGTCCTTAAATTGATTGGCAAAAATTGAATGATGTATTATTCTTTTTTCAATCTCTTCTGTAGTTGTGGTTATTTTTCATTACTAATATTGTAGTTTCACTTGGTTTCTTTTTCACTTACTGAAAATTGAGAGCCATCTCTTTCATTTGTATTCCTAAAAGTTCACCTTTTGGTTATGTTTATTTCTTTCATTGGTTTTACTATTTCCTCAGTTTTTCATTGTAAATAACATTTTAAAATATTTTAAGACAAGTGTTTTTATTTTCTTTTTCTTCTTTCTTCTTCTTCTTCTTCTTTTTTTTTTTTTTTTCTGAGACAGAGTTTCGCTCTTGCTGCCCAGGCTGGAGTACAATGACACAACCTTGACTCACCGCAACCTCCGCCTTCCAGGTTCAAGCTATTCTGCCTTAGCGCATTACAGGCATGCGCTACTACACCCGGCTAATTTTGTATTTTTAGTAGAGACAGGGTTTTTCCATGTTGGTCAGGCTGGTCTCAAACTCCCGACCTCAGGTGATCTGCTCACTTCGGCCTCCCAAACTGCTGGGATTACAGGCGTGAGCGACCGTGCCCAGTGTGTTTTTCTTATTTCTTAACAGAAATACCAGGTTTAAATGTGAGCCCTTCGACTTTAAATAAGAGTATTGCTCTGTTTCTCTTTATCCATGCCATGAAGTGTCCTTTTAAGCCATTTCTCCATATTTTTTTATTTTCTCTTTTTTGAAAAATGTGCTTAATTTCTAATATGTTTTTGTTATGTTTTACATATTTACTTCTATTTTTGTTGGGATGTAATTAAAGAATATGAACTATGCACTCAGTTTTTTAAAATATTAAACTTTTATTTGTGTCTAATACATGATCATTTTTGTAAACATTCCTATGTACAGCTGAATAAAATCTATATTTTCTGTTTGGGGTATGTAAAGGTGTACTACCTAATGCTATCATATTATTGCACCCCAAAGCCTAAAATAGTGTAATACACTGTAAGAACTTAGTGGATACATAAATTCTGCTGATTTCTTTATTTTTTGGTCAACCAAATTGGTCAAAATCTGAATCACATTATGGCAGAGTGCTATTTGTCCTCTAATATCTATTATCTTTTTTGCTGGGCACATGGCCTCCAAGATAAAATCCAAATGCCCTAGCCTCCCTTGGAGTTATGTGAGGCCATTACATTTTGTACAGTAAGATGTCAGTAAAAAACATGTGAGGAAATTCTGTGCCATTTTCTTAGAAATAAGTTGCTTTCCTTCTGTACTTTCTCCCTTCCCAAGTGATTAGTTTAGAAGAACTTTGTGGTGGTGAGACAGCTTCTGGCATGCAATCCAGAGACTTCAAAGGTCGTAGAAGAAGCCCACAATACAGGTTTACTTTCAGAAGCAGAGGTAACATCTACCCCATACAGTTTACCAACAAAACCCTTTTTGAAAATTGTAGCAAAAAACAAATAACAGGGAACTCTCAGTTTCCAAAGCAGCAGATAAAAAGCTCAGAAATCACCACTCCTTCCAAACAACAAGTAAAAAGCTGAATAAAATGAAAAATCAACAACTCTAACACTTCTTAGATCTTCAAGAAAGAAGAGGTACAGGATAAACCCATGCTCCCAAAATTGGAGAGAGAGAGAGACAGATACAAAAAAAACAGATCTTGTATGCAGAAACAGAAACCTCTATGGGAACAGGCTCTGGGACAGAAAAACCTGGACTGTAATTGATGAATTGCTGAAGGCTCATTGTGGACAAGTCTGAGAGTAAACGCTTCAGGGGGACTTGATAATCAGTCCCCCCATCCCCCCCCCCACATACTTTTGTGTATTTTATTGTCTGGAAATCCACCAGGCTTTCTGAGTGAATTTCAGAGAAAACCCACCCTTCTGCTTTTGGAAACGGGGGAAAGGGCAGCGGGTGGAGAAACAATTTTGAAATACCACAGAGCAGTCTGTTCTTCACAGTATATTGTGCTCTCAGGAGAAGCTATGTAACCAGAGCCTAACTTGCTGGGTTTTATAAGAATCAGCTGGTCTAAATCAAAGGAAATACCCAACTCCAATCAAATTTATCATCCTAGGTGACAGCAGAAAAATATCTAACTCCAGCCCCCTCAACTCATTATGTTTCACCTAAAAAGAGGATGTGGGTTACAAAAAGTATTCATGAAGTTCACAGTGCAGAGGCACAGGTTCACCAAAATAATGAAATCTAACCATAGGACTATAGGACAATTCCCACCCCCAACATCTTATCACCACATTACCAAAGCCTTATTTACAGCAGTTTGTTATATACAGTGCATCAAGCAAAAATTGCAAGGCATACTAGAATGCAAAAATCAACCAATCAGGTTGAAGAATTTTAAGACTGATAATTTAAAACAACTGCAATTTATATGCTATAAATACTAATGGACAAAACTGACAGCATGCAGGAACATATGAGTGGAGTTTTTAGCATTTTCCAGGTATACAATCATATCTTCAGCAAAGAGAGATAGTTTGACTTCTTCTTTTCCTACTTGGATGTCTTTTCTTTCTTTCTCTTGCCTGATTGCTCTGGCTAGGACTTCTTGTATTATGTTAAATGAGAGTAATGAGAGTGAGCATTCTTTTCTTGTTCTGGATGCCAAAGGAAATAATTTCAGCTTTTGTCCGTTCATTATGATGCTTGTGCTGAGTTTGACACAGATGGCTGTCATTATTTTGAGATGTGTTCCTTTGATGTCTAGTCTGTTGAGGGTTTTTTATCATGATGGGAAGTTGGATTTCATCAAAAGCCTTTTTCATATCTATTGATATGATCATATGGATTTTGCTTTTAAATCTGTTTATGTGGTGAATCACATTCAGTGATTTGCATATGTTAAATGAGCCTTGGATCTCAGGAATACAGCCTACTTGGGATGGTGAATTAACTTTTTGATGTGTTGCTGGATTCAGCTTGCTAGTATTTTGTTAAGCACTTCTGCATCTATATTCACCAGGGATATTGGCTGAATGTTTTCTTTCCTCATTGTGTCTGCCAGATTTTGGTATCAGGTTGATGCTGGCTTCGTAAGATGAGTTAGAAAGGAGCCCTTTTGTGGATGTCCTCTGTCACCATTGCTATTCAACACAGTATTGGAGGTTCTGGCCAGGGCAATCAGGCAAAAGAAAGAAATAAAGCATATTCAGTTAGGAAAAGAGGAAGTCAAATTGTCCCTGTTTGTAGACGACATGATTGTTTATTTAGAAAACCCCACTGTCTCAGCCCAAAATCTCCTTAAGCTGATAAGCAACTTCAACAAAGTCTCAGTATACAAAATCAATATGCAAAAATCACAAGCATTCATATACACCAATAACAGACAAACAGAGAGCCAAATCATGAATGAACTCTCATTCAGAATTGCTATGAAGAGAATACAGTACCTAGGAATACAACTTACAAGGGATGTGAAGCACCTCTTCAAGGACAACTGCAAACCACTGCTCAAAGAAATAAAGGAGGACACAAAACAAATGAAAACACATTCCATGTTCATGGATAGGAAGAATCAATATTGTGAAAATGGCCATACTGCCCAAAGTAATTTACAGGTTCAATGCTATCCCCATCAAGCTACCATTGACTTTCTTCACAGAATTGGAAAAAAACTACTTTAAATTTCATAATGAACCAAAAAAGAGTCCACATAGCCAAGACAATCTTAAGCAAAAAGAATAAAGCTGAAGGTATCATGCTACCTGACTTCAAACTACACTATAAAGCTACAATAACCAAAACAGCATGGTACTGATACCAAAACAGATATATAGCGCAATAGAACAAAATAGAGGCCTCAGAAACAATGCCACACATCTACAACCATCTGATCTTTGACAAACCTGACAAAAACAAGAAATGGGGAAAGGATTCCCTATTTAATAAATGGTGTTGGGAAAATGGGCTAGCCATATACAGAAAACTGAAACTGGACCCCTTCCTTATGCCTTATACAAAAATTAACTAAAGATGGATTAAAGACTTAAGCATAAAATCTAAAACCATAAAAATCCTAGAAGAAAACCTAGGCAATACCATTCAGAACATAGGCATGAACAAAGACTTCATGACTAAAATACCAAAAGCAATGGCAATATTGACAAATGGGATCTAATTAAACTAAAGCGCTTCTGTACAGCAAAAGAAACTATCATCAGAGTGAACAGGCAACCTACAGACTGGGAGAAAATTTTTGCAATCTATCCATCTGACAAAGGGCTAATATTCAGTATTTACAAAGAACTTAAACAAATTTACAACAAAAGAACAAAAAACCCCATCAAAAAGTGGAAAAAAGGATATGAACAGAAACTTCTCAAAAGAAGACATTTAAGCAGTCAAAAAACGTATGAAAAAAAGCTCATCATCACTGGTAATTAGAGAAACGCAAATCAGGCCGGGCGCGGTGGCTCAAGCCTGTAATCCCAGCACTTTGGGAGGCCGAGGCGGGTGGATCACGACATCTGGAGATCGAGACCATCCTGGCTAACCCGGTGAAACCCCGTCTCTACTAAAAATACAAAAAATTAGCCGGGCGTGGTGGCGGGCGCCTGTAGTCCCAGCTACTCGGGAGGCTGAGGCAGGAGAATGGCGTCAACCCAGGAGGCGGAGCTTGCAGTGAGCCAAGATCAGGCCACCGCACTGCAGCCTGGGCGACAGAGCGAGACTCCATTTCAAAAAAAAAAAAGAGAAACGCAAATCAAAACCACAGTGAGATACCATCTCATGTCAGTTAGAATGGCGATCATCAGAAAGTCAGGAAACAACAGATGCTGGAGAGGATGTGGAGAAATAGGAATGCTTTTACACTGTTGGTGGGAGTGTAAATTCATTCAACCATTGTGGAAGAGTGTGGAGATTCCTCAAGGATCTATAACCAGAAAATATCATTTGACTCAGCAATCCCATTCCTGGGTATATACCCAAAGGATTATAAATCATTCTGCTATAAAGACATAGGCACATGCATGTTTACTGCAGCACTGTTCACAATAGCAAAGACTTGGAACCAACCCAAATGCCCATCAGTAATAGACTGGATAAGAAAATGTGGCACATATACACCATGGAATACAATGCAGCCATAAAAAAGGATGAGTTCATGTCCTTTGCAGGGGCATGGATGAAGCTGGAAACTATAATTCTCAGCAAACTAACACAAGAATAGAAAAACCAAACACTGCATGTTCTCACTCACAAGTGGGAGTTGAACAATAAGAACACATGGACACGGGGAGGGGAACATTACACACTGGGGCCTATTGAGGGGTGAGGGGCTAGGGGAGGGATAGCATTAGGAGAAATACCTAATGTAGATGATGGGTTGATGGTGCAGCAGACTATCATGGCACGTGTATACCTATGTAACAAACCTGCATGTTCTGCACATGTATCCCAGAACTTAAAGTATAATAAAAAAAAAAAAAAAAAGAAAGAAAGGAGTGTCCTTTGCAACTATCTTTGATATAGTTTCATTAGGATTGGTCCCAATTCTTCTTTTAATATCTGATTGAATTTGGCTGTAAATCCATCTGGTCCAGGGCTTGTTTTGGTTGCTATTTTCATTACTGACTCAATTTCAGACCTTGTTATTATACTTTTCAGGCTTTTAGTTGATGAACAACTGGAAAGTTTCAGAATACAAAATCAATGTACAAAAATTAGTAGCATTTCTATACACCAATAACATTCAGGCTGAGAGTCAAATAAAGAACACTATCCCATTTACAGCAGCTACATGAAATTGAAGTGCCTAGGCATACAGCAAACTGAAGAGGAAAGCTACAAAACACTGCTGAAAGAAATCAGATGATCAAAAAAAAAAGGAAAAGCATTCCATGGGTCATGGATTGAAATAATCAATATCATAAAATGGCCATACTACCTACGTTAGGTTGTTCTTTCGCTGCTTTAAATACCTGAAGCTGAGTAGCTTATAAGAAAAAGATTTAGTTGCTCATGGTTCTGCAGGTAATACAGGAAGCATAGTGGCATCTGCTTCTGGAGAAGCCTCAGGAAGCTTCCAGTCTTGGTGGAAGGCAAAGGTAGAGCAGACACATCACATGGCAATAAAGGAAGTAAGAGAGAGAGAGAGAGAGAGACAGAGTTGGGGTGAGGTACCATGCACATTTAAATGACCAGATCTCACAAGAAGTCTATCACAAAGACACCAAGCCATGAGTAATCTGCCTTCATGATGCAAACACCTCCCACCAAGTCCCACCTCCAGAACTGGAAATTACAATGCAACATGAGATTTGGGTTGGGACAAATATCCAAACTGTATCATTTCACCCTGGCCCCTCCCAAATCTCCTGTCCTTCTCACATTGCAAAATGCAGTCATGCCTACCCAAGTCTCCAAATGCCTGAACTCATTCTAGCATTAACGCAAAAGTCCAAAGTCTCCAGGGGTGGCAGTGGCTAAGATGTGGGGAGCAGTATCTGGAGACTGCACAGGACAGTGGGGCCCTAGGACTGGCCCACAAAATAGTTAAGTCCATCTAGGTCTCAGGGGAAGAAAGAAAAAGGCCTGCTAGGCCGGGCACGGTGGCTCACGCCTGTAATCTCAGCATTTTGTTAGGCTGAGGCAGGCAAGGTCATCTGAGGTCAGGAGTTTGAGACCAGCCTGACCAACATGGAGAAACCTTGTCTCTATTAAAAATACAAAATTAGCCGGTCATGGTGGCGCATGCCTGCCATCCCAGCTACTTGGGAGGCTGAGGCAGGAGAATCACTTGAACCCGGGAGGCGGAGATTGTGGTGAGCCGAGATTGTTCCATTGCACTCCAGCCTGGGCAATGAGAGTGAAACTCCGTCTCAAAAAGGAAAAAAAGAAAAGAAAAGAAAAAGGCCTGCTGTGATGGTCTCTGAAATGCTTTTGAGGTCTTTCTCCCATTGCCTTGGCTGTTAGCACTTGGCTCCTTTATACTTAGGCAAAAACATCCAGTGTGTGGTTGCTCCACAGGCTGATTGAATTATTCTGCTAAAAATGGTCTTTTCTACCACATGGCCAGGCTGCAAATTTTCCAAACTTTTATGCTTTGCTTCCATTTTGAATGTAAATTCTAGCTTTAAGTCAAGGATCTAGAACTAGAAATACTGTTTAAGTCAGCAATTCTATTACTGGGCATATACCCAAAGGATTATAAATCATTCTGCTATAGAGACTCATGCACACATATGTTTACTGCAGCACTATTCACAATAGCAAAGGCTTGGAACCAACCCAAACGTCCATCAATAATAGACTGGATAAAGAAAATGTGGCACATATATACCATGGAATACTATGTAGCCATAAAAAAGGATGAGTTCATGTCCTTTGCAGGGACATAGATAAAGCTGGAAACCATCATTCTGAGCAAATTATCACAAGAGCAGAAAACCAAATACCACATGTTCTCACTCATAAGTAGGAGTTGAACAATGAGAACACATGGACACAGGGAGGAGAACATCACACACTGGGGCCTGTTGGGGGGCAGGGGGCTAGGGGAGGGATAACATTAGGAGAAATAACTAATGTAGGTAATGGGTTGATGGGTGCAGCAAATCACCATGGCACGTGTATACCTATGTAACAAAACTGCACATTCTGCACATGTACCCAGAACTTAAAATATAATAATTTAAAAAATAAAAAGAAAATTATAAAATTAAAAAAACCATTTTTCTCATGACTGGCTTCATACAAGGTAAGACCCTCACCAATGAACCTGGCTATATATTCTGGAAGTTTCTCTAACCTCCTTAGGGATGCATTTTCTCTGGACGTGTACACATAATTTTCCAATCAGGGATGTTTGCTTGTTTCTTTTTCAGAAGCTCAAAATCTCTTACTCCTTCTGGTGTCTGTATGCAGTCCCGCAGGTCTTCTGGTGCTGCAACAGGCTGCTGAGATCTCCTTTATTCTCAGTAGCCCCAACTTATTCAAAGTAGGTGGATTCCCGTTTAGCACTCCAAGTCATGCAAGACAGAAATCAGGCACTCAGGTAGCACCCTGAAAAGTCAGACTGTCAAACTTCTGTTCCCCGCTTCTCTTCTACTCCCAAGGGAGAAGCCAATAGTTGAACATTTTCTCCTGGTTACACCGAACAGTGCCCACCTGGGGAAAGGGCTGAAATTCAACAGCTTTTCTAACCCATTCCATGGCAGCTGTTCTTGGTTTTGCACTTGCCTGGGGTACTGATGGCTTCTGGAGTTTTCATAAAGCCTTTTAGGTTGGAGTCAAGATGTCAGCCAGGGAGGGCTATCCTCATCTGACAGTTTGGCTGGGGCTGGAGGATCCACTTCCAAGATGACTCAGTCACATGCTTGTTAGCTAAAAGCCTCTCAGTTCCTTGCTACATGGACCTCCTCACAAAGCTGCTTCAAAGTAGCAGTTTGCTTTTCCTAGAGCAGTTGGTTCCAGAGGAAGGTGGGAGGGCAAAATTGTAGTGCCTTTCCTTACCTCATCCCCTAAGTCACAAACTGTCACATCCACTTTTTTCTACTCATTAGAAATGTGCTGTAAATCTAGGCCATATTCAAGGGGAGAAGATTCAGGCTGTACCTCTTAAAGGAAAAAAAATTCAATAAGGATTAACACATTTTAAAATATACATAAAAGTCACCACAAATATTAAACTTTAGTCATAAAGATGTTCCAATTTATTCTATCCTTATATATTATCAAATGATTTACAAATCAAGAGAATGTCCAAATGCATTGGATTTAATATAGGCATGTGTTTTGTTACTTTAACGTATATAAAGATAATCTAAAATGTATACTTAAAAAATTAGGCAGTTTTTGGATTCCTGTCTTCTTTCTAGTTTTCTCTGTGTCTGAAGAAAACAACTGTTTATAATTTTAATTAAAGCTGGTAATTAATAAAAACAGTAAGACTATAGTTGATATAATAATTCAACCTGAGGCCCACGTTAAAAAAAAACTAATTATAAAAAAAATAAAGACTACACTTGGTATAATAATTAGAAAACATTAATATGTATACTAGCAAAGATAATGGTAAGGGAAGTTAACTTACTAAAAATGGTAATTTACGTAAAAAGGTACACGTAACATGTACTTTAAATTCAAGTATGATTAATTATATCTTAAAATTAAGGTTTTAATTTCATTATGCATTTACATACTTATCAACTTATGCATGTCTAAACATATAAAAATATACTACCACTAATTGTTAAAGTTTGTATAAGTTAAAGAAGAAATATTATGTTATACTCAATATTAGTGGATTTGCCTATCTTTTAAAAGAGCTTATGAATGCAATATAAATTGTTATATGGATTATAAACAAACAGTGAAATTATACTTTGAATTTTCTTTTATATTGTGACGAAATGATTCTGTGCTCAGCTAACAGATATTCCCTTTTAACAACAAAATAGTGTGGAAACTCTGTATTTCTGGTAAACTCTTGAAAGTTTTTGAATTTTTAAATAATAGTCTAAGGTGAGTATTTAAAGATCATGGTTACTGATAATTTTAAAATATTGTTCAGAATAATAATGTTTTGTTTATGCAACCATGACTTACATTCATGTCTTGCTTCATTGAATTACTATTCTTGATGTTGTCTTTGCTGTATCTGGCCCTAAATATGCAATAATAAAATTGCCCAACTCTATTTTATGCCTATACTATCACAGGATTTCAAAGAATAACCACTAGATGACACAAAATTGTGCTCTTTGACTTCTAAGTAGAAGAAGAAAATAATGAGGCTTGTATTGGCAACCTCCAAATTTAATTAACTCAAAAATTGTTGTGAAAACTTTTATAAAATGTAAGACAGATCCCAGAGAAGGACATCAAGCTCATTTCATTTTATACCTGTGTTCTACCAGACTTCAAAAAATAAATCATATGTCACTTAAAATTTTAAGAGCAAAGAAAAAGATGAAACATTTAAGAACTCATATAGGGAGGCTAACATGATCATGACTGAATACAAAGTAAATACTGAAAAAAGTCAGTGTCTTTCCTTGATATACGCTATATACAAACAGAAAAAAGAAAACTGGATTATAATCACAATGGGTAAAATAGCTATTGAATTTACAGAAATGCAGTAAGAAATGTATAAGATACACTTGAAGCAGTCAAGAAAACTTTCAGAGAGTCTAAATCTAAACCTAAATCCTGAATTAGAAAACTTAAAAAAAGAGATGACCTTTGTCCCAAAGTTTATATCTAAAAAGACTGAAATTTTAATCAGTGGCAATTTGTGTGTGATTTGATAAACTATTTCAAAGTTTATATAAAAAATAAGTCCATGCAAACATAGCTACTTTTGGCCAAAAGAAAAGAAAGAGAAAAATAGGGAGTAGAGGTCTGCTTCTACTGGTTATAAGAGGATACTATAATCCTACAGTACTGTGCTGATACAAAACACATTCATGGCAGTAGTGTGACAGTCAGACATGACTTATAGATAAGAATTTCAAAGATGACAAATGGAGGATTTGAAACCAGTAGAGAATGAAATTGTTTTCAGAAAGTTGGGTATGTGGAACTTGAGAAAACCTATAATAAATGTCAACTAACATAAAGACTTTGATGTAAAAATAAAATCATTTCTACAAGAAAGTAATTCTTTATATCCTTGCAGTAAGTAATGCCTTTGACTTATGACATGAAATAGAAATATCATGAAGTTAAAAATGTACAAATTTTGCTACCTAAAAAGTAAAACCTTCTCTTTAAGCAAAATATTGATAAATAATGTTAAAAGGCAACTGACAGACTGGAAGGAATTATTTGCAATGTATATAAAACAAAAAGGTAACATTTAGAACATATGTAGTTCATTCAAATTACTAAGAACTTATAAAATACAGTGGGGAAATGGGCAAGAATATAAATAGGAACTGTACAAAAGAAAAAGCACAAATCATGTATTTATAAATAAAAATGTGCTTCATCTGTCTAATGGCCAAAATGTATGTTGTAATATAACACAGAATTGCTCCATCTCATTGGTATAATTTTAAAAATACACATCCAATACAGAAATCTATATGCCACTTCAGTATTTTTATGATTAATTGATAACAGTTTTGTTATTCTAAAAAATAAACAAAAAATAAGTTAAAAATGGAATAAGAAAAAATATTATAAATATTTGTATGACATGGGTAGGAGAAACCTAAATAAGATCCCAAAGGCAGAAGTCTAAAGGGAAGACTAATCAGTTTATCCATATGACAATTTTAAAGTATTCTGTACGTTAAAAGGAATACTTGATTAGGAAGTGGAGAAAGATGGCGGAAGGGAAAGTACCACTGATGGTAACCCATAAGCAATGACACCAAGTTAACACCTATCCACACAGAAAAAAAACATACCTTTATAAGAACCAAAAACCAGGTGCCAAAACTGCCTCAAAGGGGTGGAGCACCAAGTGAGTTCTTGGGGTCCCGGATTCCAGGACTTGACCCTTGGATGGCATTTCTGGACCTCCCCTAGGCCAGAGGGAGCCCACTGCCCTGAAGCATGAATCTTAGGCCAGGCAGCCTTCACCACAAACTGACTTAAGAGACCTTGGACCTTAAGGAAGCATCAGTTACTGGCAGTACTTCTCACGGCTGGGGTGGCGGTGGCTAGAGCGTGAGGCTCCTCTGCCTTTGGAAAGGGGAGGGAAGAGCAGGAAGGACTGTGTCTTGTGGTTTGAGGGCCAGCTCAGCCACAATACAAAAGAATAGCAGGTAGACTTCTAACTAAGGGTTTGACTCCAGTCCCTGACACCCAGACAGTACTTCTGGACCCACCCAGGGACCAGGAGAACTTGCCACCTGGAAGGGAAGGACACAGGCCTGGATGGCTTTGCCACCTGCTGACTGTAGAGCCCCCAGGCCTTGAGCAAATATAGGCAGTAGTCAAGGAGTGGTTAAGGCAGGCCTTGGGCAAGACCCAGCACTGTGCTGGCTTCAGGTCTGACCCAATGCAGTCATAGTGGTGTTGGCCACAGGGCTGCTTCTGTCACTCTACCCCTAGGCTTTAGGTGGCTCAGAAAAGAGACCATGACTCTGTATGTTTGGAAAGAAGTAAGGGAACAGAACCAGAGTCTCTGCTTGGCAATCAAGAGAATTCTTCTGGATCTTTCCCAAGACCATCAAGGTGATACCTCTACAAGTCTACATGAAACCAAAACATTACTGGGCTCGGGGTGCCTCCTAAAGATTGTTACACCCAAGTCATTTCAAATATATGAAAAGCCTTCCCAAGAAGGATGGCTACAAATAAGCCCAGATAGTGAAGATTACAATAAATACCAAACTCCTCAATGCCCAGACACAGATGAACATCTATGAGTAAGAAGACCATGCAGGAAAACATGACCTCATCAAATGAACTAAATAAGGCACCGGAGACTCATTCGGGAGAAACAGAGATATGTGACCTTTCAGACACAGAATTCAAAATAGCTGTGTTGAGGAAACTCAAAGACACAAGACAACACAGAGAAGAAATTCAGAATTCTACTGGATAAATGTAACAAAGAGATTGAAATAATATTTAAAAATCAAGCAGAATTACAGAGCTGAAAAATACAACTGACATGCTGGAGAATGCATCAAAGTCCTTTAATAGCAGAATGGATCAAGCAGAAGAATTAGTGAGCATGAAGACAACTTATTTGACAATACAGTCAGAGAAAACAAAAGAAAAAAAAACCAATAAAGTATGTCTATAGGATCTACAAAATAGCCCCAAATAAGACATATTGGCCTTAAGGAGAAGGTAGAGAACAAGATTGGGGTAGAACATTTATTCACAGGGGTGATAACAGAGAACTTCTCCAACCTAGAGAAAGATATCACATCTAAGTACAAGCAGGCTATACAACACCAAGCAGATTTAACCCCAAAAAAGAGTATCTCAAGGCCTTTAATAATCAAACTCCTGAAGATCAAGGATAAAGAAAGGATCCTAAAAGAAGCAAGAGAAAAGAAACAACATGCAATGGAGCTCCAAAAGGTCTGGAAAAACTCAGAATACTATGATACTGTATTGTGGTGTGTAAACTAGTCTTATAAATAGAAAGACTAAATAATGAACCAATCAAAATAATAACCACAAGAGCTTTTCAAGACATAGTCAGTACAGTAAGATATAAATAGAAACAACAAAGTTAGAAAGCATGAGGACAAAGTTAAGGCAATTGCTATAGCAATTTTAAATATATACACACCCAACATGGGAGCACTCACATATATAGAGGGAATATTATCAGAGCTAAAGAGAGAGATGGGCCCCAATACAATAATAGCTGGAGGATTCAACACCCCATGTTCAGCACTGGATAGATCTTCCAGACAGAAAATCAACACAAAAACATTAAACTGAAACCGCACTATAGAACAAATGAGTCCAACAGATATTTACAGAACATTTCACACAAGAACTGCAGAATACACATACTTTACCTCAGCACATGGATAGATCATATGTTAGGTCACAAACAAGTCTTAGAACATACAAAAAATTGAAATAATATCAAGCACTTCCTTTGACCACAATAGAATAAAAGTAGAAATCTATAGCGAGAGGAATTTTGGAAACTACACAAATACACGGAAATTAAACAATCTAATGATGCATCTTTATAAACTGGAAACGCAATAGCAAACCAAACCAAAATAGTAGAAGAAATAATAAAGATCAGAGCAGAAATAAATAAAATTGAAATGAAAAATAACATACAAAAGATCAATGCAACAAAAGCTGGTTTTTTGAAAAGTTAAACAAAATTGACAAATTTTAGCCAGACTAAGAAAAAAAGAGAGAGGATCTAAATAAATAGAAATGAAAAAGAAGACACTGTAACTGATACTGTGGAAATTCAAGGATCATTAGTGGCTACTCTGAGAAACTATATGCCAATAAATTGGAACATCTAGAAGAAATGGACAAATTCCCAGGCACATACAACCTGACAGGATTGAATCAGGATGAAATCCAAAAGCTGAACAAACCAATAACATAATGAGATTGAAGCCATAATAAAAAGTCTTCCAGTAAAGAAAAGCCCAGGACCTGATAAATTCACTGCTGAATTCTACCCAACATTTAAAAAAGAACTAACACCAATCCTACTCATACTGTTTCAAAAAACAGAGAAGGAAAGGATAATTTCCAAACTCATTCTAGGAGGCCAGTACTACCCTGATATCAAAACCAGACAAAGACACATCTAAAAAAGAAAAACTACAGGACAACTTCTCTGGTGAATATTAATGCAAAAATCCTCAACAAAATACTAGCAAACCAAATTCTACAATACATTAGAAAGATCATCCATCATGACCAAGTGGGATTTATCCCTGAGATGCAAGGATGTTTCAACATACACAAATCAATCAACATGACACATCTTGTCAACAGAATGAAGAATAAAACCATATGATAATTTCAATGGACAGTGAAAAATAATTTGGTAAAATTCAACATCCCTTTATAATGAACAAAAAACTTGATATAGAAAGAGGGTATCTCAGCATAATGAAAGCCATGTAAGACAGATCCACAGCTAGTATCATACTGAATGGAGAAAAACTGAAAAAGCCTTTCTTCTAAGATCTGGAACACAACAAAGATGCACGCTGTCACCACTGTTATTCAACCTGGTACTGGAAGTCCTAGCTAAAGCAATTAGACAAGAGAAAACTAAAAAGAGCATCCAAATTGGAAAGAAAGAAATCAAATGATCCTTTTTTGCTGATAATATGATCTTATATTAGAAAAACCTAAAGTCTTCACAAGAAAACTGTTAGAACTGTAAACAAATTCAGCAAAGTTGCAGAATACAAAATCAACATACATAAATCAGTAACATTGGTATATGCCAACAGTCAGTGGACAATCTGAAAAAGAAATTTAAAAAAGTAACCCCATTTACAACAGCCACATATGAAAGTAAATACCCGGGAATTAATTTAACCAAAAGAAGTGAAAGATATCTATAAGGAAACTTTATAAAACAATGATGAAGGAAACTGAAGAGGACACCAAAGAATGGAAAAGTATTCCATGTTCATGGACTGGATGAATCAATATTGTTAAAACATCCATTCTACACATTCAATGCAATCCCTCTCAAAATACCAGTGACATTCTTCACAAAAATAGAAAAAGTAATCCTAAAATTTATGACTAACCACAAAAGACTCAGAATAGCCAGAACTATGCAAAACAAAAGGGACAAAACTGGAGGAATCACATTCCTTGGCTTCAAATACTACTACAGAGCTAGAATAACCAAAACAGCATGGTTAAAACCATGGCATAAAAACAGACACACGGGCCAGTAAAACAGAATAGAGAGCCAAGAAACAAATCCACACACCTACAGTGAATTCAGTTTTGACAAAGATGCCAAGAACGTACACTGGGGAAAAGACAATCTCTTCAAATAAATGCTGCTGAGAAAACTGGATATCTATAAGCAAAAGAATGAAACCAGACCCCTATCACCATCTACAAAAATCAAATGAAAATAAAGACTTAAATCTAACATCAAAGACTATGAAACTACTACAAGAAAGTGCTGGGGGAAATCTCCAAACATTGGCCTGGGAAAAGATTTCTTGAGCAATACCCCCACAGGCACAGGCAACCAAAGTAAATATGGACAAGTGGGATCACATCAAGTTAGGAAGCTTCTGCAGAGCAAAGGATAAAATCAACAAAGTGAAGAGATAACCCACAGAATGGAAGGAAATATTTGCAAACTATCCCTCTCACAAGGGATTAATAACAGAATATATAAGGGGCTCAAACAACTCCATAGAAAAAAATTTAATAAAACTAGCAATAATAAATGCTGGTGAGGATGTGGAGAAAAGGAAACCCTTGTACATGGTTGGTGGCAATATAAATTAGGGCAACCACTATGGAGAACAGTTCCTGAAAAAATTAAAAACTGAGCTACCACATAATCCAGCAATTCCACTGCTGAGTATATACCTAAAAGAAATGAAATCAATATATCAAGGGGATATCTGCACTCCTATGTTTGCTTCAGCGATGTTTACAATAGCTAGGATTTAGAAGCAATCTAAGTGTCCATCAGAGGACAAATAGATAAAGACAAGGTGATACATACACAAAATGGAGTATGATTCAGTCATAAAAAAGAATGAGATCCAGTCATTTGCAACAACACAGATGGAACTGGAGATCATAATGTTAAGTGAAACAAGCCAGGCACAGAAAGACAAACATCACGTGTTCTCACTTATTTGTGGGATCTAAAACTCAAATCAATTGAATTCATGGACATAGAGAGTAGAAGGATGGTTATCAGAGGCTGGGAAGGATAGAGCAGGGTGAGGGGAGGTGGGGATGATTAATGGATATAAAAAAAATAGAAAGAACACATAAGACCTACTATTTGATAGCACAATAAGGTGAGACTACAGTCAATAATAATTGCATATTTTAAAATAACTTTAAAAATGTAATTGGATTGTTTGTAACTCAAAGGATTAATGCTAGAGGAGATGGATGCCCCATTCTTCATTATATGCTTATTTCACATTACATACCTATATCAAAACACCTCATGTATCCCATAAATATACACACTTATGTATTTACTATGTACCCACAGAAATTTGAAAAAAAGAAAAACTCACAAAACAATTAAAAGGCAAAGAAAAATCAAGAAAAAATGATTTCAAAATTAATGCCACACCATAGTTCCCTGTGGTTGAGATTATTCTTAGTTCTACCATGAAATCTAAATATATCCTTGGGCCTCTGGACTAGTATGAGCTTAGTACACCATAGAAAATTCAAGACTAGTAAATGCCAAACCTACAAAACTGAAGGATATTATCACATAGGGCTCTCATGAACTTTGCTAAGATTTAATGTAGTACCTGTCACAGAGTGAGCCCTTATGTTGTTGAATGTGGTGTAGCATAGTACTAAAGAACTTTAAAATTAGGACATGCTTTTAAGGGCTTTGCCATTGTTTCTCCTCTCATTTAATTTAAAAATCTGCACATTTACTTTAACTGTGTAATTATTCACCACCACATTTGTCTTGTAACACTAGCCAATCAACAGTAAGGGATGAGAATCCCTGCTAAAAACAAATTCCCCTCCTTTCTGGGGGAACCCAATTGACTAAATTATTCATATAATCTTTTGTATTTAGGAATAATTTCTACTACCAATTTATTCTCAGTGGAATTTTGCATTCTCCAAATGAGGAATCAACAATGACCACAATAATTGGAGAGTGTGAAATTTAACAAACTTTCCTTTGTGATCAGTGAAGGGTTTTTTTTAATTTTACTTAAACATTTTAGATTTAGCCTTCAGCAATAAAAGTAGTTAACATCGGGAATGTTTACTAACACATGCACATGCACACACACACGTTAGGTGTATATTAAATTATATGTATATATATAAAACAATCATTAGCATTCTAAACTAACAAGTCATGTCCATAAAGAAATGTTACTTTAGCATGCCAATTTAATAGTGATCAAAATTGTCTGAAATTTTCAGGAGAAAAAAATATACATATAAATAAAACTTTGGGGAATTTTGTTTTTTTAATTATACTTTAAGTTCTAGGGTACATGTGTACAACATGCAGATTTGATCCATAGGTATACAAGTGCCATCTTGGTTTGCTGCACTCATCAACTCATCATTTACATTAGGTATTTCTCCTAATGCTATCCCTCCCCGAGCCCCCGACCCCCTGACAAGCCCGGTGTGTGATGTTCCCCACTCTGTGTCCAAGTGATCTCATTGTTCAATTCCCACCTATGAATGAGAACATGCAGTGTCTGGTTTTCTGTCCTTGTGATAGTTTGCTCAGAATGATGGTTTCCAGCTTCATCCATGTCCCTGCAAAGGACATAAATGCATCATTTTTTATGGCTGCATAGTATTCCATGGTATATTCCACATTTTCTTAATCCAGTCTATCATTGATGGATATTTGGGTTGGTTCCAAGTCTTCACTATTGCAAATAATGCTGTAAATAACATATGTGTGCGTGTGTCATTATAGCAGCATGATTTATAACCCTTTGGGTATATACCCAGTAATGGAATGGCTGGGTCAAATGGTATTTCTAGTTCTAGATCCTTGAGAAATCACCACCCTGTCTTCCACAATGGTTGAATGAATTTACACTCCCACCAACAGTGTAAAAGCATTCCTATTTCTCCACATCCTTTCCAGAACCTGTTGTTTCCTGACTTTTTAATGACTACCATTCTAACTGGCATGAGATGGTATCTCCTTGTGGTTTTCATTTGCATTTCTCTGATGACCAGTGATGATGAGCATATTTTCATGTGTCTGTTGGCTGCAAAAATGTCTTCTTTGGAGCAGTGTCTGTTCATATCCTTTGCCCACTTTTTGATGGGGTTGTTTGTTTTTTCCTTGTAAATTTATTTGAGTTCTTTGTAGATTCTGGATATTAGCCCTTTGTCAGATGGGTAGATTGC
>NW_012117288.1:120317-120673 GCF_000951035.1 Colobus angolensis palliatus
GTACCAGTACCATGCTGTTTTGGTTACTGTAGCCTTGTAGTATAGTTTGAAGTCAGGTAGCATGATGCCTCCAGCTTTGTTCTTTTAGCTTAAGATTGTCTTCGCATTGCAGGCTCTATTTTGGTTCCATATGAACTTTAAAGTAGTTTTTCCAATTCTGTGAAGAAAGTGGTAGCTTGATAGGGATTGCCTTGAATGTATAACTTACTTTGAGCAGCATGGCCATTTTCACGATCTTTATTCTTTATATGCATGAGCATGGAATATTCTTCCATTTGTTTGTGTCCTGTTTTATTTTGTTGAGCAGTGGTTTGTAGTTCTCCTTGAAGAGGTCCTTCACATCCCTTGTAAGTTGG
>NW_012117288.1:120723-128552 GCF_000951035.1 Colobus angolensis palliatus
GAGGTCCTTCACATCCCTTGTAAGTTGGATTCCTAGGTATTTTATTCTCTTTGTAGTAATTGTGAATGGGAGTTCACTCATGATTTGGCTCTCTGTTAACGGTGTATAGGAATGTTTGTGATTTTTGCACACTGATTTTGTATCCTGAGACTTTGGTGAAGTTGCTTATCAGCTTAAGGAGATTATGGGCTGACATGATGGAGTTTTCTAAATATACAATCATGTCATCTGCAAACAGGGGCAATTTGACTTCCTCATCTCCTAACTGAATACCCTTTATTTCTTTCTCTTGCCTGATTGCCCTCACCAGAACTTCCAACACCATGTTGAATAGGAGTGATGAGAGAGGGCATCCTTGTCTTGTGCTGGTTTTCAAAGGGAATGCTTCCAGTTTTTGCCCATTTAGTATGATATTGGCTGTGGGTTTGTCATAAATAGTTCTTACTATTTTGAGATATGTCCCATCAATACCTAATTTATTGAGAGCTTTTAGTATGAAGGACTGTTAAGTGTTGTCAAAGGCCTTTTCTGCATCGATTTGAGATAATCATGTGGTTTCTGTCTTTGGTTCTGTTTACATGATGGATTACATTTGTTGATTTGCATATGTTGAACCAGCCTTGCATCCCAGGGATGAAGCCAACTTGATCGTGATGGATAAGAGCTTTTTGATGTGCTGTTGGATTTGGTTTGCCAGTATTTTACTGAGGATTTTTGCATCAACGTTTATCAGAGATATTGGTCTAGAATGCTCTTTTTTGTTGTGTCTCTGCCAGGCTTTGGTATCAGGATGATGTTGGCCTCATAAAATGAGTTAGGGAGAATTCCCTCTTTTTCTATTGATTGGAATAGTTTCAGAAGGAATAGTAACAGCTCCTCTCTGCGCCTCTGGTAGAATTCGGCTGTGAATCTGTCTGGTCCCGGACTTTTTTTGGTTGGTAGGCTGTTAATTATTGCCTCAATTTCAGGGCCTGCTGTTGTTCTATTCAGAGATTCAACTTCTTCCTGGTTTAGTCCTTGGAGAGTGTAGGTGTCCAGGAATTTATCCATTTCTTCTAGATTTTCTAGTTTATTTGCATAGAGGTGTTTATAGTATTCTCTGATGGTAGTTTGTATTTCTATGGGATCAGTGGTGATATCTCTTTATCATTTTTTATTGCATCTATTTGATTCTTCTCTCTTTTCTTCTTCATTAGTCCTCCTAGTGGTCTATCAATTAATTTTGTTGATCTTTTCAACAAATCAGCTCCTGGATTCACTGATTTTTTGAAGAGTTTTTTGTGTCTCTATCTCTTTTAGTTCTACTCTGATCTTAGTTATTTCTTGCCTTCTGCTAGCTTTTGAATTTGTTTGCTCTTGCTTCTCTAGTTCTTGTAATTGTGATGTTAGAGTGTGGATTTTAGATAATTCCTGCTTTCTCTTGTGGGCATTTACTGCTATAAATTTCCCTGTACACACTGCTTTAAATGCTTCCCAGAGATTCTGGTACGCTGTGTCTTTGTTCTCATTGGTTTCAAAGAACATCTTTATTTCTGCCTTCATTTCATTATTTACCCAGTAGTCATTCAGGAGCAGGATGTTCAGTTTCCATGTAGTTGTGTGATTTGGAGTGAGTTTCGTAATCCCAAGTTCTAAGTTGATTGCACTGTGGTCTGAGAGACAGTTAGTTGTTATTTCCATTCTTTGACACTTGCAGAGGAGTGCTTTACTTCCAATTATGTGGTCAATTTTAGAATAAGTGCGATGTGGTGCTGAGAAGAATGTATATTCTGTTGATTTAGGGTAGAAAGTTCTGCAGATATCTATTAGGTCTGCTTGGTACACAGCTGAGTTCAGGTCCTGGATATCCTTGTTAACCTTCTTTCTCGTTGATCTAATACTGACAGTGGGATGTTAAAGTCTCCCATTATTACTGTGTGGGAGTCTATGTCTCTTTGTAGGTCTCTAAGGACTTGCTTTATGAATCTGGATGCTCCTGTATTGGGTGCATATATATTTAGGGTAGTTAGCTCTTCTTGTTGAATTTATCCCTTTACCATTATGTAATGGCCTTCTTTGTCTCTTTTGATCTTTGTTGGCTTAAAGTCTGTTTTATCAGAAACTAGGATTGCAACCCCTGCTTTTTTTGTTTGTTTGTTTTCCATTTGCTTAGTAGATCTTCCTCCATTCCTTTATTTTGAGCTTATGTGCGTCTTTGCACTGAGATGGTTCTCCTGAATACAGCACACTGATGGGTCTTGACTCTTTATGCAATTTACCAATCTGTGTCTTTTAATTGGGGCATTTAGCCCATTTACATTTAAGGTTAATATTGTTATGTGTGAATTTGACATTGTCATTATGATGTTCACTGATTATTTTGCCCTTTAATCAATGGAGTTTCTTCCTAGCATCGATAGTCTTTACAATTTGGCATGTTTTTGCAGTGGCTGGTACCAGTTGCTTCTTTCCATGTTTAGTGCTTCCCTCAGGAGCTCTTGTAAGGCAGGCATGGTGGTAACAAAATCTCTCCACATTTGCTTGTCTGTAAAGGATTTTATTTCTCCTTCACTTATGAAGCTTAGTTTGGCTGGATATGGAATTCTGGGTTGAAAATTCTTTTATTTATGAATGTTGAACATTGGTCCCCACTCTCTTTTGGCTTGTGGAGTTTCTACTGAGAGATCCACTGTTAGTCTGATGGGCTTCCCTTTGTGGGTAACTCGACCTTTCTTTCTGGCTGCCCTTAACACTTTTTCCTCCATTTCAAGCTTGGTGAATCTGACAATTATGTGTCTTGGAGTTGCTCTTCTCGAAGAGTATCTTTGTGGTGTTCTCTGTGTTTCCTGAATTTGAATGTTGGCCCGCCTTGCTAGGTTGGGGACGTTCTCCTGGATAATATCCTGAAGAGTATTTTCCAACTTGGTTCCATTCTCTGTATCACTTTCAGGCACACCAGTCATACATAGATTTGGTCTTTTCACATAGTCCCATATTTCTTGGAGGCTTTGTTTGTTTCTTGTTACTCTTTTGTCTCTAACCTTTTATTCTTGCCTTATTTCATTAATTTGATCTTCATTCACTGATACCCCTTCTTCCATTTGATCAAATCAGCTATTGAAGCTTGTGCATGCATTGCAAAGTTCTCGTGCCATGGTTTTCAGCTCCATCAGGTCATTTAAGGTCTTCTCTACATTGTTTATTCTAGTTAGTCATTTGTCTAAAGTTTTTCAAGGTTTTTAGCTTCCTTGTGATGGGTTCAGACATCCTCCTTCAGCTCAGATAAGTTTGTTATTACCTACCTTCTGAAGCCTATTTCTGTTAACTTGTCAAAGTCATTCTCCATCCAGCTTTGTTCCGTTGCTGGTGAGGAGTGGTGATCCTTGGAGAAGAGACGCTCTGATTTTTAGAATTTTTAGATTTCTGCTCTGATTTCTCCCCATCTTTGTGGTTTTATCTACCTTTGGTCTTTGATGTTGTTGATCTACAGATGGGGTTTTGGTGTAGATGATCTTTTTGTTGATGTTGATGCTATTCCTTTCTGTTTGTTAGTTTTCCTTCTAACAGTCAGGTCCCTGAGCTGCAGGTCTGTTGGAATTTGCTGGAGTTCTACTCCAGACCCTGCTTGCCTGGGTCTCACCAGCAGAGGCTGCGGAACAGTAAATATTGCAGAAGAGCAAATAGTGCTGCCTGATCTTTCCTCTGGAAGCTTCATCCCAGAGGGGCAGTTGCCTATATGAGGTGTCTTTCAGTCCCTACTGGGAGGTGTCTCCCAGAGAGGCTACATGCGGGTCAGGGACCCAGTTGAGGAGGCAGTGTGTCTGTTCTCAGAGCTCCAACACCATCCTGGGAGAACCACTGCTCTCTTCAGAGATGTCAGACAGGGACATTTATGTCTGCAGAAGTTTTCTGCTGCCTTTTGTTCAGCTATGCTTGTCCACCAAGGTGGAGTCTAGAGGCAGTAGGCCTTGTTGAGTTGCAGTGGGCTCCACCCAGTTCGACCTTCCCAGCTGCTTTGTTTACCTACTCAAGCCTCAACAATGGCGAACACCCCTCTCCCAGCCAGGCTGCCACCTGGCAGATCAATCTCAGACAGCTGCACTAGCAGTGAGCATGGCTCCATGGGCATGGGACTCACCGAGCCAGGCATGGGACAGAATCGCCTTGTCTCCTGGTTGCTAAGACCTTGGGAAAAGCCCAGTATTTGGGTGGGAGTGACCCATTTTTCCAGGTAGTCTGTCACGGCTCCCCTTGGCTAGGAAAGGGAAATCCCCTGATCCCTTGCACTTCCTGGGTAAGGCGACACCCCACCCTGCTTCAGCTCACCCTCCATAGGCTGCACCCACTGTTCAACCAGTCCCAGTGAGATGAACCAGGTACCTCAGTTGGAAATGCAGAAATCACACATCTTCTGCATCGATCACGCTGGGAGCTGCAGACCAGAGCTGTTCCTACTTGGCTATCTTTTGGGAAGTTTAAGACAAGTTTGACTGCATCTTGTGTATAATCTTGTACCTCTCTTTTCACACCAACTGAGCATGATGCATGCATTTTTTAAAAGAATGTTTTAGGTGAACTGTTGCCATTTCTCCCCTCTCTCAAGTCTTATTTGATTGTTCTTCCAGAAACAATTTTCAAATTTGCAGAGTTACATCTAGAACAAGGAGTTTGATTGGAATAATTTAAACCTGTAGAACATGAAAGGGCTTATTCTGAATTGTCATAGCTGATATTGAATCTATGCCTAATGATGTAAGTGACGTGGATATTGTAATGTCTTTGAAGTTTTTATTCATAAACTGGCTAAGGAAGTGATGTACTCATTTGTTGATATCTGAAAGGTAGAATGAATAAAAGCCATTAACAATCTTACAGAAAATTAAATTCATCTTGGAATTCTTTGTGGAAATAAATTCAATGAGGTAGAACTTGGGAAAAGTTTTCCTGTAATTTATTGAAATCAAACTTGACTACAGCTTGTTGAGAATTATTGAGAATCAAGCACGTTTCAAGACACTCATGGATTTGAAGAGTAAATACTCCTTTTGTGGTTAAAATATTTTGAAGATGGTCTTTGTTCAGCAGTAACCCAAGATTCAAGGCACCCCAGTTAACTGATGATCCAGTAAGACCACAGTTCCTGTGACAGTGGCAGAAGGTATCCAGCAAGGAGTTAGCAGCAGCATGGTTGGCTTATGTTACACTCCCAATGAAGGCAGAAACCAATGGCTAGCACATAAAATAATTAATTCCTGCTCTCTTGTCACAAAGTAAAATTTTATTTCACCAGCTACTTTTGGGCTTAACAATTTCTCTGACCGAGAGATGTTGAGAGCTTAATGGGGCTCATTGAGCAAAAGTATGGCACTAAGAATTAAACTGATTTTACTCCTTGGAAAGATATTTCCTGTTGAATGTAATGTCTTTTCCACCTCAGAATGAAAAATGGTATTACATTGTAGCCTGGTAATTCAGCATTCTCCATTCTGATTTTTTCAGCAACTGCATTTCTTTCAACTGCTCCAAGGGTGGATTTCTCAGTGAAATAATCACAACAAAACTACCTGCTTACTGTATAATAATAAACGTCACCATTTTAAATCCAAGGTCATAGAGCCTCCTGATGCAGCATATACTCTTTTTGCCTTGAATAGTTTCCTCTTTGCTCTACACATTTGTGGAAGCTGACTTTCTGGAACATCAATTTTGAACACAGCAATAGGGATGGCCACACATACGAAATATCATAACAGAACAGGATTCACCAGTGCGTTCTTTTGAAAAAGATAACAAATTAAATTATTTTTCAAACTCATTGATTTCAGCTGTTGACAAATCTACAGAACACGATCAGGCAGAATTTCTGTAAACCCTGGCTAAGATTTAGAATGTGGACATGAATGTGACTATGAGAATTATGAATTAATTACTGTAAAAATTCAGGTCGGGGTTGGACACATGATGACAACATCTCAGAGGTGAAGAGGGTCAAAGAGCGTTTCTTTGATGACTTTCTCTAAAGGTGGCAGTAAAATGAATGCCTGGCAGTGTTCTACTTTTGCCATATGCCCAGGGAGTGTGAGAGAATCATGGCACCCCGAGACCACTTCCTTAGTAGGCAAGGTCAGCACTTCATCTAGAATGAATCCTCCTTGCTGGGGGGAAAATATAGCATGTAAGGAGAGATGTTTGTCACTTGGTGATACTTGTGAGTGAGAATGTCTCAAGCTCTCATGAAGTATGATGCACAAGGTCCATTTCTAAATACTAGAAACATCTTGCTGTGAAAACACTTGATGTCAGGAATTAAGAACTCTGATGATGCCACACAGGAAATCATGTGGCAATGTGATCACTAATCTTCTTAAATTACCTTGCAGATGGCTATTACTGTACTGGTGAAGTCCAGTGCCAGTGATTTATGTTTCCCCATTGTGTTATCAGCCCAGTACAAGGATTGCCACAATTACAGCTAATGGTGCTAACCGGAAAATTACCTTCTGGGTGGATGCATATTCTTTCAGTCTCAACTTCCAAAAATTGGTCGTCGAGCAGTGTGAGTTTCTGTATTACTATCTCAGCTTTCATTTCCACTTCATTGTAGAGATCTGAGGTGTATAGGGTGAACACCTCAGAGTTCCAGTTGCCCTTGTGAAGTTTACTATCATAAACCATTTCAATAAGAAAGTATACCTAATTTCAGAAATCAATATTGTCCCATGATCTATATAGAATTCTGGGTAATTCGTGCCTTTACATTTAATACTAGCTTCTGCTAAGCTTGCAGTGCCCTGTGGGCTTGTGTCACTAATATGTGTCATCTGAAATGTGACACACAGCACTCTGATCAAAGAGGTTCTTGTCATACCTGAGAGAACAAATCCTGGATCGATGTAATTCACATTACCTTTTTTTTCTTATACTTTAAGTTCTAGGGTACATGTGTACATGTGCACAACGTGCAGGTTTCTTACATAGGTATACATGTGCCATGTTGGTGTGCTGCACCCATTAACTCGTATTTACATTAGGAATATTTCCTAATGCTATCCCTCCCCGCTGCCCCCATCCCATGACAGGCCCTGGTGTGTGATGTTCCCCTTCCTGTGTCCAAGTGTTCTCATTGATCAATTCCCACTCATGAGTGAGAACATGCAGTGTTTGGTTTTTTTGTCCTTGTGATAGTTTGCTGAGAATGATGGTTTCCAGCTTCATCCACGTCCCCACAAATGACATGAGCTCATCCTTTTTTATGGCTGCATAGTATTCCATTGTGTATATGTGCCACATTTTTTTAATCCAGTCTATCATTGATGGACATGTGGGTTGGTTCCAAGTCTTTGCTATCATGAATAGTGCCGCAATAAACATATGTGTGCATGTGTCTTTATAGCGGCATGATTTATAATCCTTTGGGTATATACCCAGGAATGGGATGGCTGGGTCAAATGTTATTTCTAGTTCTAGATCATTGAGGAATTGCCACACTGTCTTCCACAATGGTTGAACTAGTTTACAGTCCCACCAACAGTGTAAAAGTGTTCCTGTTTCTCCACATCCTCTCCAGCGCCTGTTGTTTCCTGACTTTTTAATCATTTCCATTCTAACTGGTGTGAGATGGTATCTCATTTTGGTTTTGATTTGCATTTCTCTGATGGCCAGTGATGATGAGCATTTTTTCATGTGTCTGTTGGCTGCATAAAAGTCTTCTTTTAAGAAGTGTCTGTTCATATCCTTTGCCTGCTTTTTGACAGGGTTGTTTTTTTCTTGTAAATTTGTTTGAGTTTTTGTAGATTCTGTATATTAGCCCTTTGGCAGATGAGTAGATTGCAAAAAAATTCTCCCATTCT
>NW_012117288.1:129477-141944 GCF_000951035.1 Colobus angolensis palliatus
TTGATTTCTTCATTTCCTACCTAAAGTCCCTGTATTTCTTTCTCTTGCCTGATTGCCCTAGCCAGAACTTCCAACGCTATATTGAATATGAGTGGTGAGAGAGGGCATCCCTGTCTTGTGCCAGTTTTCAAAGGGAATGCTTCCAGTTTTTGCCCATTCAGTATGATATTGGCTGTGTGTTTGTCATAAAAAGGTCTTGTTATTTTGAGATACATCCCATCAATACATAATTTATTGAGAGTTTTTAGCATGAAGGGCTGTTGAATTTTGTCGAAGACCTTTTCTGCATCTATTGCGATAATAATGTGGATTTGTCTTTGGTTCTGTTTATATGCTGGATTACGTTTATTGATTTGCATATGTTGACCCAGGCTTGCATCTCAGGGATGAAGCCCACTTGATCATGGTGGATAAGCTATTTGATGTGCTGCTGGATTCGGTTTGCCAGTATTTGAGGAATTTCCATCAATGTTAATCCAGAATATTGGTCTAAAATTCTCTTTTTTTGTTGTGTCTCTGCCAGGCTTTGGTATCACGATGATGCTGGCCTCATAAAATGAGTTAGGGAGGATTCCCTCTTTTGCTATTGATTGTAAGAGTTTCAGAAGGAATGGTACCAGCTCTTCCTTGTATCTCTGGTAGAATTTGGCTGTGAATCGGTCTGGTCCTGGACTTTTTTTGGTTGGTAGGCTATTAATTATTGCCTCAATTTCAGTTTGCTATTGGTCTATTCAGGGATTCAACTTCTTCCTGGTTTAGTCCTGGGAGAGTGTATGTGTCCAGGAATTTATCCATTTCTCCTAGATTTTCTAGTTTATTTGTGTAGAGGTGTTTATCATATTCTCTGGTGGTAGTTTGTATTTCTGTGGGATCGGTGGTGATATCCCCTTTATCATTTTTTCTTGCATCTATTTGATTCTTCTCTCTATTAGTCTTGCGAGCGGGCTATCAATTTTATTGATCTTTTCAAAAAACCAACTCCTGGATTCATTGATTTTTTGGAGGGTTTTTTGTGTCTCTATCTCCTTCAGTTCTGCTCTGATCTTCGTCATTTCTTGCCTTCTGCTAGCTTTTGAATGTGTTTGCTCTTGCTTGTCTAGTTCTTTTAATTGTGATGTCAGAGTGTCAATTTTAGATGGTTCCTGCTTTCTCTTGTGGGCACTTAGTGTTTTAAATTTTGCTCTACTCACTGCTTTAAATGTGTCTCAGAGATTCTGGTACGTTGTGTCTTTGTTCTCATTGGTTTCAAAGAACATCTTTATTTCTGCCTTCATTTCATTGTGTACCCAGTAGTCATTCAGGAGCAGGTTGTTCAGTTTCCATGAAGTTGAGTGGTTTTGAGGGAGTTTCTTAATCCTGAGTTCTAGTTTGATTGCACAGTGGTCTGAGAGACAGTTTGTTATAATTTCTGTTCTTTGACATTTGCAGGGGAGTGCTTTACTTCCAACTATGTGGTCAATTTTGGAATAAGTGCAATATGGTGCTGAGAAGAATGTATATTCTGCTGATTTGGGGTGGAGAGTTCTGTAGGTGTCTGTTAGGTCTTCTTGGTGCAGAAGTGAGTTTAATTCCTGGATATCCTTGTTAACTTTCTGTCTTGGTGATCTGTCTAATGTTGACAGTGGGGTGTTAAAGTCTCCCATTATTATTGTATGGGAGTCTAAGTCTCTGTAGGTCTTTAAGGACTTGCTTTATGTATCTGGGTGCTCCTGTGTTGGGTGCATATATATTTAGGATAGTTAGCTCTTCTTGTTGAATTGATCCCTCTACCAGTATGTAATGGCCTTCTTTGTCTCTTTTAATGTTTGTTAGTTTACAGTCTGTTTTATCACAGAGTAGGATTGCAACCCTTGCCTTTTTTTGTTTTCCATTTGCTTGGTAAATCTTCCTCCATCCCTTTATTTTGAGCCTATGTTTGTCTCTGCACATGAGGTGGGTCTCCTGAATACAGCACACTGATGGGTCTTGACTCTTTATCCAAATGGCTAGCCTGTGTCTTTTAATTGGAGCATTTAGCCCATTTATATTTAAGGTTAATATTGTTATGTGTGAATTTGATCGTGTCATTATGATGCTAGCTGGTGATTTTGCTCATTAGTTGATGCAGCTTCTTCCTAGCATCGATGGTCTTCACAATTTGGCATGTTTTTGCAGTGGCTGGTACAGATTGTTCCTTTCTATGTTTAGTGCTTCCTTCAGGAGCTCTTATAGGGCAGGCCTGGTGGTGAGAAAATCTCTCAGCATTTGCTTGTCTGTAAAGGATTTTATTTCTCCTTCACTTATGAAGCTTAGTTTGGCTGGATATGAAATTCTGGTTGAAAATTCTTTTAAGAGTGTTGAATATTGGCCCCTACTGTCTTCTGGCTTGTAGAACTTCTGCTGAGTGGTCCGCTGTTAGTTTGATGGGCTTCCCTTTGTGGGTAACCTGACCTTTCTCTCTGGCTGCCCTTAACATTTTTTCCTTCATTTCAACTTTGGTGAATCTGACAATTATGTGTTGGAGTTGCTCTTCTCAAGGAGTATCTTCATGGTGTTCTCTGTATTTCCTGAATTTGAATGTTGGCCTGCCTTGCTAGGTTGGGGAAGTTCTCCTGGATAATATCCTGCAGAGTGTTTTCCAACTTGGTTCCATTCTCCCCATCACTTTCAGGTACACCAATCAGATGTAGATTTGGTCTTTTCACATAGTCCCATATTTCTTGGAGGCTTTGTTTGTTTCTTGTTACTCTTTTGTCTCTAACCTTTTATTCTTGCCTTATTTCATTAATTTGATCTTCATTCACTGATACCCTTTCTTCCAGTTGATTGAATCTGCTACTGAAGCTTGTGCATTTGTCACGTAGTTTTCGTACCATGGTTTTCAGCTCCATCAGGTCATTTAAGGACTTCTCTACACTGGTTATTCTAGCTAGCCATTTGTCTAATCTTTTTGCAAGGCTTTTAGCTTCTTTACGATGGGTTCGAATTTCCTCCTTTAGCTAGGAGAAGTTTGATCGTCTGAAGTCTTCTTTCAACTCATCAAAGTCATTCTCTGTCCAGCTTTGTTCTGTTGCTGGCGAGGAGCTGCGTTCCTTTGGAGGGAGAGAGGCACTCTGATTTTTAGAATTTTCAGCTTGTCTGCTCTGTTTTTTCCCCATCTTCGTGGTTTTATCTACCTTTGGTCTTTGATGATGGTGATGTACAGATGGGGTTTTGGTGTGGATGTCCTTTCTGTTTGTTAGTTTTCTTTCTAACAGTCAGGACCCACAGCTGCAGGTCTGTTGGAGTTTGCTCGAGGTCCACCCCAAATTCTGTTTGCCTGGGTATCAGTGGTGGAGGCTGCAGAATATTGCTGAACAGCGAATATTGCTGAACAGCCAATGTTGCTGCCTGATCATTCCTCTGGAAGCTTCATCTCAGAGGGGTACCCAGCCGTGTGAGGTGTCAGTCTGCCCCTACTGGAGGGTGCCTCCCAGTTAGGCTACTCGGGGGTCAGGGACCCACTTGAGGAGGCAGTCTGTCCATTCTCAGATCTCAGACTCTGTGCTGGGATAATCACTACTCTCTTCAAAGCTGTCAGATAGGGACATTTAAATCTGCAGAGGTCTCTGCTGCCCTTTGTTTGGCTATGCCCTGCCTCCAGAGGTGCAGTCTATAGAGGCAGGCAGGCCTCTTTGAGCTGCGGTAGGCTCTACCCAGTTCGAGCTTCCTGGCCACTTTGTTTACCTACTCAAGCCTGAGCAATGGCGGGTGCCACTCCCCCAGTGTCGCTGCCACCTTGCAGTTTGATCTCAGAATGCTGTGCTAGCAATGAGTAAGGTTCCGTGGGCATGGGACCCTCCAAGCCAGGCGTGGGATATAATCTCCTGGTGTGCCATTTCCTAAGACCATTGGAAAAGTGCAGTATTATGGTGGGAGTGACCTGATTTTCCAGGCGCCGTCTCTCACTGCTTCCCTTGGCTAGGAACAGGAATTCCCTGACCCCTTGCATTTCCCGACTGAGGTGATGCCTCACCCTGCTTTGGCTCATGCTTGGTGGGCTGCACCCACTGTCCTGCCCTCACTGTCCAACAAGCCCCCGTGAGAAGAACCCAGTACCTCAGTTGGAAATGCAGAAATCACCCGTCCTCTTTGTCACTCACGTGGGGAGCTGTACACTGGAGCTGTTCCTATTTGGCCATCTTGGAACCGCCCCCCGTAATTCACATTTCTTACTGTTCTGTAAGTCAACAATGTCACAGAATAATCGATATTTTTAGACTTGAAGGCCCAAATAAGTTGAAATGCCTCACACTACTTTGTTAGGTATTAAAGAAGTATTCCTGGGACCTCTTCACTTAGTTTTTAAATTCCCCACATGAATAAAACATGATGGAGGTCATTGGTTTCAGTTTTCATCGTAACACCTACTGTCATCTCAGAATTTTGGCTTCTTGTTTCTGATTCCTGAAACCAAATATGCTTGGAGTCATGAGGTAAACATTTACTAAGCTGTTCGGTTAGTTCAAATGCATCAGCAAGAACTAGTAATAAAGGCACTTCACCAGGATTCTCAAGCACTTGAATCATATTTGCTTCCACATTTTCTAGAAGCAAGTTATCATTAGATTGTGTTTACTATAGGTGAACACAATCTCTTCTAGTCTTCATTAAATGGTACCATATTGTAAAGAGCCCACATGTGTCAAAGTAGTTTTCTGTAGATTTTATGACTTTCATGTATATATGCATTTACCTTGAATAACTTGTTGGGAACTGTTTTCAAACCTTCACAAAAGCATGGCCAGTTAAGACTGTGGCCAAATTCAAGTAGAGATTTTACCAGATCAACAAGTCTCATACCCTTTCTTTGGTTGTAAAGAGGAGGACATTAAACTTCTTCACCTATAATTTCCCTGACGTTTATTTGGAAGGCTCTCTTAGGGTTTATTTCAACAAACAAAGCGTTTTTTCTTTCATTGGTTGCCGTTGTGATAGAATAGATGCAAGCAACTGGCTCTCAAATGTTCCTGGACCAATATTTGCCAGTAGTAAAACCTTCTTCAGAAGCAGTTTTTCCTGTCACTGTTGAAATCAGTTGCATTTTGGGCTCCCTCCTAACAGATTCCCAATGCTCCCTTCAGTGTCTTTGAACATTGGATCCTGCTCTCTTCACTGTCTTTGAACATTGGATTCATCATATAGCTCACAGAGCTGTGATAAGCAGCTGCAGATGATGGGATGTACAGAAATAAGTTTTGTTTTCTCAAACTCCTGAGGCAGCTCTTTGTGACACTTGGTTATAGCTTCTTCCTCTCCTGATGAAGTACACAACAAAGACTGTTAAAGGCTGCACTGCACACCTTTTCAAAGGACCCTACAGCCCTCAGGATTTCTGTTCTGGGAACCTCAAAATGCTCTAAAGAATAAAGTCTATTTAGTAAAAATTTAAATAACTCTCTCCAGTAAACTGCCTTTTACAGTAAAAAGTGGTCTCTTGTGGTTCTCACATATTTTTCACTATGTTTAGCACAATATCGTAAACCTTAAATAACATCATGGAAATCACTTGAAATGCCATGAGTGATACTGAAGGTCTCCCAAGAAGTAAAGTTATGACATTACAAAGAAAAGTTGAATTGCTTGGTATGCACCACAGACTGAGGTCTACAGCTGTAGTTGCCCACCATTTCAGATAGATGATTCTTCATCTAGGAAACAGATGATGTAAACTTATGGTATTAATAAATACAGCATCAAACTATAAATATATGTCCTCTTCCTTATGAATTTCTTAAATGTTTATTTTATCTAGGTTAACTTTTGTTAACTTTTATTTTAGGTTCAGGAGTACATGTGCAGGTTTGCTATATAGGTAAATTGTGTGTCATGGGAGTTTGGTGTACAAATTACTTTCAGTCACCCAGGTAATAAGCATAGTACCCAATATGTAGTTTTTTAATCCTCACCCTCCTCTTACCCTCCACCTCAATTAGACTATGGTGTTTGCTGTTCCCTTCTCTGTGTCTATATACAAACAAAGTTTAGCTCCCACTTATAAGTGAGAACATGTAGTATTTGATTTTCTGTTCCTGCATTAGTTTGCTTAGGATAATGACCTCTAGCTGCATCCATATTGATGCAAAGGACACAATCTCAATCTTTTTAATGTCTGTGTAGTATTCTACTGTGGATATATACCACATTTTCCATATCCAGTCTACAAACCATGGGCATTTAGGTTGTTCTAACGTCTTTGCCATTATGAATAGTGATGTGTGAACATATGCATGCATGCGTCTTTATGGTGGAATGATTAATATTCTTTGTGTATGTATATGCCAAATAATGGGACTGCTGGGTCAAATGGCACTTCTGTTTTAAGTTCTTTGAGTAATCGCCAAACTGCTTTACACAATGACTGAACAAGTTGAAATTCCCACCAGAAGTGCATAAGCATCTCCTTTTCTCCACAACCTTGCCAGCATCTGCTATTTTTTGACCTTTTAATAATAGTCATTCTGACTGCTGTGAGATGGTGTCTCACTATAGTTTTGATTTGCATTTCTCTAATGATTAGTGAGTTTGAACATTTTTCATAACCTTGTTGGCCACATGTTACATCTTTTGAAAAGTATCTGTTCATGTCCTTTGCCCACTTTTTAATTGGGTTGTTTGTTTTTTTCTTGTAAATTTGTTTAAGTTCCTTGCGGATGCTAGATATTAGACCTTTGTCAGATGGGTAGATTGCAAATATTTTCTCCCGTTCTGTGAGCTGTTTACTCTGTTGATAGTTTCCTTTGTTGTAAAGAAGCTCTTTAGTTTAATTAGGTCCCATTTGCTGGTTTTTGTTTTTCCTGCAATTACTTTTGGCATCTTTGTCATGAAGATCATTTCCATGTCCTATGTCCACAATGGTATTTTCTAGGTTATCTTCCAGGGTTTTAATATGTTTTCATTTTAGATTTAAGTTTTTAATCCATCTTGAGTTAGTTTTTGTATCTGGTGTAAGGAAGGGGTCCAGTTTCAATCTGCGTATGACTAGCCAGTTGTCCCAGCACCACTTATTGAATAGAAAGTCCTTTCCCCATTGCTTTTTTAAAGTGGAGTTTGTTGAAGATTGGATGGTTGTAGGTGTGCTGCATTATTTCTGAGCTCTCTATTCTGTTCCATTGGTTTATGTGTTTGCTGTTGTACCAGTACCATGTTATTTCTGTTACTACAGGTTTGTAGTATAGTTTGAAGTCAGCTACCAAACTACCAATGACGTTCTTCACAGAATTAGGATAAACTATTTAAAAATTGATATCGAACCCAAAAAGAGCTGGAATAGCTGAGGCAATTCTAGCTTACTTTCATAAGAATATAGTACATAATATATAGAATATATAGCATATGTATTAATCAACTTTGTTAGGGATAAGGTTTCTAGTCAACAGTAGGTTGTTAATCAGGTCAGTCAGCATTTACATTTTGGGGAAGTCAAAATTTAGGCAAATGTTCAGCTGCGTGGGGTTCAGCCCCTCTAACTTCCACATTGTTGAAGGGTCAAGAGTACTGAAAGAGGAAAAAAAAACTAAAATGAGCCATGTGTGATTCGACTGGAATTAGAATCACCAGGAAAAACTAATGGTTTTCAGCATATTCTAACAAAGAAATATGGTTGAACGTAAGCATGTATGTTTGTATATTTATCCATCCAGCTGTATTTTTCTGCTCTGTTGACTGAGGAAGCCTATGAGCAATGATGACTCCAATAGCCATACATATCTACCACAATTTGTGCCCAGATATTTGTTTCTAATTACTGTCCTCTAAAGAAAGTCAGGGCTTCTGGCAAAAAGTGGAAACGGCTGATGTGAGGGCTGGGGCAGAGAAAATACAAGATAAGGTTGAAAGAGCTTATGCCAGAAAGTAAGGAAGTGTTCAAAGAACAATAGACAGGTCAAAAAGACACGAACTCAGCTTGTAATGGCTACCACTGGTCAAAGCTGAGGGAACCTAAACAATAAAACAATAACTTTTCCCTTCTCCCTTATTTGTTGGTTGGTTTTGTTTTGTTTTACTTATCCATGTAGAAGGAATGAAAGATTAAGACAATCATGATTTGGCAACCACCATAATAATAATTGATCCAACCAAGAATCATCAATGAAATGCTAAATCTAGTGGGTGAGATGTTAAGGAGTAACCAGACATTTACAGAGCCTCAAACTACATCCACATAAGACACTGGTGAAATACAAAGGGTAGATAGTCACTTTACCATGGGCACACCTGGCATATTCTCAACCAAACAAAGTCAACACTGGCCAGTAATGGAGCCAGATAATAGCATATGCCTCCAGATACGCTGCATTGCGAAGGACTCAGCCTCACTTGTGTGACCTTTCTGACTGAATGGCATAACCTGAACCGAATCATGAAGAAACATCCTATGAACCCAAACTGAGACAAAATCTGTAAAAAACTGACCCATACTCTTCAAACACATAAATGTCATAAAAATTAAGGAAAGACTCAGGAATCATCCCAGACTAAAAGGGACTAAAAAGACAGAATACTTTGACACAAATCGACCCCTCCAAAGGTCAGCAACCTCAAAGATCGGAGGTAAATAGGTCCACAGAGATGAGAAAGAATCTACGTAAAAACGCTGAAAACTCTCAACATCATGAATTATAAATGTCAACATCATGGATTGTAAAATCTCCCATCTTAAATTCTTTGGCTTATAAAGAATATTATTGAGACAACTGGAAAAAGCAAAATAAGGTTTATGGATGATATATTAATCGTTAATATTAAAGCAATTTTAATATCCTGATTTTGATAGCTATACTATAATTATGTAAGATAATACCTTATTTTTAGGAGATACACACAAAGTTATTTAGAAATAAAGAGGCATCATTCTGGCAACTTATAAACCATTCAGAAAAAGTCTATATTATGTACCTACATTTACATTTATCTAGAAAGAGAAGAGAAGAAGAAGAAAGGATAAAGCAAATATAGTAAAATGTTCACATTTGGGGAACAGTATCTAAGAAAGTTTTGTAGTTTTCTTACTATTTTTCTATAAGTCTAAAACTGTCCAAATAAAACAATTCTAAAAAGAAAAAAACTGTAAAAATTGACAAATTATAACCTATTAAATGAAATAAACCACAAGTTTATATTGAATCAAGTAAATGAATAAATTGAGGGTTCGATGAGGAACAGAGATACGTACATAGTCTCAAATTACCTCCCCATAAAATACTAATTAACCACAAGGTGAAAAAATAACATTACAGAGGAGAAATTTAGCATATACCACTGTTAGTGATCAATGCCAACATCACCAGTAAGAGGGGAAATCAAAATTGTAGGTCACTCATGTTCTACGGGGGTTAACAGAGCTCTAATTTCTCCCTGGGACGGAGTGCCTGAGGGGTGGGGCAGGCTGCCACCTAGGCCTTTCAGGCTTCTCAGCCAGTTCAGCCTGTGGGCCTTTGGTAGCTCAACTGAACAGGAGCTGAAGGGATACCCAATACAGCACAGCTGGTCTACCAAAAAGTAGCCAGAATCATTCTTTAAGTAGGTCCCTTATCCCATTCCTCCTGACTGGGTGAGACCTCCCAACTGGGGTCTCCAGCCACCTCCTACAGGCACGTTCGAGCCAGCAATAGGTCAGTACCCTGCTGGGCTAGAGCTTCCAGAGGAAGGGGCAGGCAGCCATCTTTGCTGTTTCACAGACTTCACTGGTGATACTTTCAGCTATGGGAAAAACCGAGGGAACTAGGGTATAGAATGAACCCCCAGCAAACTGCAGGAGCCCTGCAGAAGAGTAGCCAGACTGTTAAAAGAAAAACAAACAGGAAACAACAACAGTAACAATTTAAAAAGCCACAAAACTCCATCCTCAAGGTCAAAGGTTAAGACAGACCCACAGAGATGAGAAATTACCCCAAAACCATGAAGACTCAAAATGCCAGAGTGCCCCTGCAACACCTCTCCAGCAAGAGATCAGAACTGGGTTGAGCCTGAGATGGTTGAAATGACAGAAGTAGACTTCAGAATGTGAATAACAATGAACTTCAATGACCTAAATGAGCATCTTGTAACCCAATGCAAAGAAGCTAAGAATCATGATAAAACAATACAGGAGTGGACAGCCAAAATAGCCAGTCTAGAGAAAAACATCTTACCTGTTAAAGCTGAAAAACACACTACAAGAACTTGACAATGAAATCAACTTATATTGTTATATATAACTGTGATATTGTATATATCGCAGAATAGGCGAAGCAAAGAATCTCAGACCTTGAAGATGATCTTTCTGAAATAAGACAGGCAGACAAGAATAGACATAAAAGAATGAAAAGGAATGAATGAAACCACCAAAAAATATGGGATGACATAAAGAGACCAAATGTATGATGGATTTGGAATACCCAAAAGAGACAGGGAGAATGGAACCAAGTTGGAAAACATACTTCAGTATATCATCCAAAAGAACTAACTTCCCCAGCCTAGCAAGACAGGCCAACATTCAAATTCAAGAAACCCAGAGAACCCCAGTAAGATACTCCACAAAGAGATCATCCCTGAGACACATAATCATCAGATTCTCCAAAGTCTAAATGAAAGAAAAAAATGTTAAGGGCAGTCAGACAGAAAGGCCAGGTCACCTACAAAGGGAACTCCATCAGATGAACAGCAGACCTCTCAGTGGAAACCCTGCAAGTCAGAAGATACTGGGAACCAATATTCAACATTCTTAAAGAAAAGAATTTCCAACCCAGAATTTCACATCTGGCCAAACTAAGCTTCAGAAACAAAGGATAAATAAGATCCTTTTCAGACAAGCAAATGCTGAGGGAATTCGTTACTACCAGACCTGTCTTGCAAGAGCTCCTGCAGGAAGCAGCAAATATGAAAAGGAAAAACCATTACTAGGCACCAGAAAAACACATTAAAGTACAAAGAACAGTGACACTATGAAGCAACCACATAAACAAGTCTGCAAAATAACCAGCTAACATCATGATGACGAGATCAAATCCACATATAATATGATTAACCTTAAATGTAAATGGGTTAAAGGCTCCAATGGAAAGAAACAGAATGGCAAACTAGATAAAGAACCAAGACCCATCAGTATGCTGTATTCAAGAGACCCATCTCACACACAAAGAAACACATGGGCTAAAAATAATGGGATGAAGGAAAATTTACCAAGCACACAGAAAGCAGGAAAAAAACAACAGAGCTTGCAATCCTAGTTTCTAACAAAACAGACTTCAAACTAACAAAGATCAAAAAAGACAAAGAAGAGAATTACCTATTGGTAAATGGTTCAACTCAACCAAAAGAGATAACTATCCTAAATATATATTCATCAAATACAAGAGCACTCAGGTTCATAAAAGCAAGTTATTGGAGACCTATGAAGAGACTTAGACTCCCACACAATAACAGTGGGAGACTTTAACACCACAATGAAAATATTAGACACATCATGGAGACAGAAAATTAACAAAGATATTCAGGACCTGAACTCGGTTGTGGTTCAAGTGGACATGACAGATATCCACACAACTCTCCAACAGAAAATAAGAGAATATAAATTCTTCTCATAGCCACACGACACTTACTCTAAAACTAATCATAAATTTGGAAGAAAGACACTCCTCAGCAAATGGAAAATAACTGAAACCATAACAAAGGGTCTCCCAGACCACAGCACAATCAAATTAGAACTCAAGATTAAGAAATTCACTCAAAACCACACAACTATATGGAAACTGAACAACCTGCTCCTGAATGACTTTGGGGTAAATAATACAATTATGGCAGAAATCAAGAAGTGCTTAAAAACTAATTAGAACCAAGAGACAACATACCAGAATCTCCAGGACTCAGTCAAAACAGTGTGAAGAGGAAAATGTATAGCACCAAGTACCCACATCAAAAAGATAGAAAGATCTCAAGTTAACAACCTAATATCGCAACTAAAAGAACTAGAGAACCGAGAGCAAAGAAACTTACAAGCTAGCAGAAGATGAGAAACAACCAACATCAGAGCTGAACTGAAATAAAGACACAAAAAACTTTTAAAAAAATCAATGAATCCAGGAGGTTTTCTTTTTACATTTACTTTTTATTTCAATAGGTTTTTAAGGAACAGGTGGTATTTGGTTCCATAAATAAGTTCTTTAGTGGTGATTTTTGAGATTTTGGTGCACCCATCACCCGAGCAGTGTACACTGTACCCAATGTGTAGTCTTTTATTTCTCATCCCCTTCCAACACTTTCCCCCAAGTCCCCAAAGTCCACTGTATCATTCTTATGCCTTTACATTCTCATAGGTTAGTTCCCACATATAAGAGAGAACATACAATGTTTGGTTTTCCATTCCTGAGTTACTTCACTTAGAAGAATGGTCTCCAATTCCATCCAGGTTGCTGCAATTAGAAGAATGGGCTCCAATTCCATCCAGGTTGCTGCAATTAGAAGAATGG
>NW_012117288.1:143319-152834 GCF_000951035.1 Colobus angolensis palliatus
CTCCCGGGTTCATGCCATTCTCCTGCCTCAGCCTCCTGAGTAGCTGGGACTACAGGCGCCTGCCACCTCACCTGGCTAGTTTTTTGTATTTTTTAGTAGAAATGGGGTTTCACCGTGTTAGCCAGGATGGTCTTGATCTCCTGACCTCGTGATCCGCCTGCCTCGGCCTCCCAAAGTGCTGGGATTACAGGTGTAAGCCACCACACCTGGCCTCCCATTTCATTTTTAATTAAGCTTATTTGGATCTTCTCTTTTCTTTTCGTGGTTAATCTTGTTAATACTTATCCATTTTATTTATCTTTTCAAAGAAACAGCTCTTTGTTTCATTTATCTGTTTTTTTTTTGTTGCAATTTCATTTAGTTCTGTTCTGATATTTGTTATTTCTTTTCTTCTGCTGGGTTTGGATTTGGATTGTTCTAGTTTCTCCAGTTCTGTGAGGTGTGACCTTAGATTATTTATTTGTGCTCTTCCAGACTTTCTGATGTAGGCATTTAATGCTATGAATTTTCCTCTTAGCTCCACTTTTGCTGTATCCCAGAGTTTTTGATAGGTTGTGTCACTATTATCATTCAGTTCAAAGAATTTTTGGATTTCCCTCTTGATTTCATTGTTGACCCAACAATCATTCAGGAGCAGGTTATTTAATTACCATGTATATGCATGCTTTTGAGTGTTCTTTTTGGAGTTAATTTCCAATTTTATTCCACTGTGGTCTGAGAGAGTACTTGACATAATTTTTATTTTCTTAAATTTACTGAGACTTGTTTTGTGCCCTATCATGTGGTCTATTTTGGAGAATTTTCCGTGTTCTGATGAATACAATGTATATTCTACGCTTGGGTATAATGTTCTGTAAATATCTGTTAAGTCCATTTGTTCTAGGGTATAGTTTAAGTCTGTTGTTTCTTTGTTGATTTTCTGTCTTGGCGACCTGTCTAGTGCTGCCAGAGGAGTATTAACATCCCACACCATTGTTGTGTTGCTGACGACCTCATTTCTTAGGTCTAGTAGTAATTGTTTTATAAATTTGGGATCGCTAGTGTTAGGTGCATATATATTTAGGACTGTGATATTTTCCTGTTGAGCTAGTCCCTTTATCATTATATAATGTCCCTCTTTGTCTTTTTAAACTGCTGTTGCCTTTAAGTCTGTTTTGTCTGATATAAGAATAGGTACTCCTGCTCACTTTTAGTGTTCTTTTGGATGCAGTGTCATTTTCTATCCCTTTGCCTTCAGTTTATGTGAGTCCTTATGTGTTAGGTGAGTCTCCTGAAGATAGCAGCAACTTGGTTGGTGAATGCTTACCCATTATGTGATTCTGTATCTTTTAAGTGGAGCATTTAGGCCATTTATGTTCAACATTAGCATTGAGATGTGAGGTACTATTCTATTCATCATGTTATTTGTTGCCTGAATACCTGAAAACCTGAAAGCATTCCCTTGGAAAACTGACAGAAGACAAAGATGCCCTCTCTCACCACTCCTATTCAATATAGTATTAGAAATTCTCACCAGGTCTGCAAACTATCTTTGTTTGCAGATGACATGATCATATATCTAGAACACTCTATCATCTCAGCTCAAAAACTTCTTAAGCTGATAAGCAACTTCATCAAAGTCTCAGGATACAAAAGCAATGTGCAAAAGTCACTAGCATTCCTATACACCAAAAACAGGCAAGCTGAGAGCAAAATCTTGAATTAACTCCCATTCACAATTGCTACAAGAAGAGTAAAATACCTAGGAATACAGCTAAAAGAAAAGTGAAGGACCTTTTCAAGGATAACTACAAACCATTATTCAAAGAAATCAGAGATGACACAAAGAAGTGGGAAAACGTATATGCTCACAGACAGAAAGGATCAATATCATGAAAATGACCACATTGCCCAAGGCAATTTGTAAATTAAATGCTAGGCCCATTAAACTACTATTGACACTCTTCACAGACCTAGAAAAAGCTATTTTAAAACTCATATGGAACCAAAAAAAGAGACCAAATAGCCAAGACAATCCTAAGCAAGAAGAACAAAGCTAGAGGCATCACACTACCCAGCTTCAAGCTATACTACAAGACTATAGCAACCAAAACAGCATGGTGCTGGTACAAAAACCAACACATAGACGAATGGAACAATAAAAAACCCAGAAATAAGATGACACACCTACAACCATGTGATCTTTGACTCTTTGACAAACTTGACAAAAGCAAGCAATAAATGGTGCTGGGAGAACTGGCTAGCCATATGCAGAAAATTGAAACAGGACCCCTTCCTTAAACCATATACAAAAGTTAACTCAAGATGGATTAAAGATTTAAATCTACAACCCAAAACTAAAAATCCTGGAAGAAAACCTAGGCAATGCCATTCAGGACACAGGCAAGGGCGAAGACTTCATGATGAAGATGCCAAAAGCAATTACAACAAAAGCTAAAATTGACAAATGGGATTTAATTAAACTAAACAGCTTCTGCACAGCCTAAGAACCTATCAACAGAGTAAACAGACAACCTACAGAATGGGAGAAAATTTTTGCACTCTATCCATCTGACAAAGGTCTAATATCCAGCATCTACAAGGAACTTAAACAGGCCGGGCGTGGTGGCTCAAGCCTGTAATCTCAGCACTTTGGGAGGCCGAGACGGGCGGATCACGAGGTCAGGAGATCGAGACCATCCTGGCTAACACGGTGAAACCCCGTCTCTACTAAAAAAATACAAAAAAAACTAGCTGGGCGAGGTGGCGGGTGCCTGTAGTCCCAGCTACTCAGGAGGCTGAGGCAGGCAGGAGAATGGCGGGAACCCGGGAGGCGGAGCTTGCAGTGAGCTGAGATCCGGCCACTGTACTCCAGCCTGGGCGACAGAGCGAGACTCCGTCTCAACAACAAAAAAAAAAGAACTTAAACAAATTTACAAGAAAAAAAATACAAACTCAACCCCATTAGAAAGTGGTCAAAGGACACAAACAGACACTTCTCAAAAGAAGGCATACATGCAACCAACAAACAAAAAAACCTCAATATCACTGATCATCAGAGAAATGCAAATGAAAACCACATGAGACACCATCTCACAACAGTCAGAATGACTAGAATTCAAAAAAATAAAAAGATGCTGGCAAGATTATGGAGAAACAAGAATGCTTTTACACTGTTTGTGGGAGAGTAAATTAGTTCAACCAGTGTGGAAGATGGTGTGGTGATTCCTCAAAGACCTAGAACCTGAAATACCATTTAACCTAGCAATCCCATTACTTGGTATATGCCCAAAGGAATATAAATAATTCTAGGATAAAGATACATGCACACGTATGTTCACTGCAGCACTATTCACGATAGCAAAGACAAGGAATTAACCTAAATACCCATCAATGATAGACTAGATAAAGAAAATGTAGTACATACACACCATGGAATACTATGCAGCCATGAAAAGGAATGAGACATGTCCTTTGCCAGGACATGGATGGAGCTGTAGAACATTATCCTCAGCAAATCAACACAGAAATAGAAAATGAAATAGTGCATGCTCTCACTTATAAGTGGGAGCTGAATAATGAGAACACACGGACACATGGTGGGGAACAACACACACAGGGGCATGTGGTAGGGTGGTGGGTGAGAGAAGGGAGAGCATCATGAAGAATAGCAAATGGATGCTGGACTATTATTAATATCTAGGTGATGGGATGGTCTGTACAGCAAACCACCATGGCACATATTTACCTGTGTAACAAACCTGCACATCCTGCATGTGCACCCCTGAACTTATAATAAAAGATGGAAATAAAAAATAATACTAATTGCAGGTCACCTGATAGAATACAGTAAGAAGATCATGAGATAACTTCTGTGATACTCTTGCCCCCAAAAAATTATCATCTAAATCTTGTCATAAAAAAATTCAGAGAAATCCAATGGAGGGACATTCTGTATTATTGGACTTTACTCTTCAAAAGATTTAAGGTCATAAAGGTCAAAGAAAAACAGAGGAACTGTTTCAGACTGAAAGAGTCAAGACAACTAAATGCAATTCATGGACCTGAATGGGATCCTTTTGCTGCAAAGAACATGATAGACAATTAACAAAACTTGAAAAGGAAAGGAGAATTAAATGATCAAATGTATTGATGTTAACTTTCTGGTTATGAAGTAGTTATATAAAATGTCCTGACTTGTGGGAATGCCCACTAAAGATATCAGATGTGAGGGCATAATGTCAGCAATTTATTCTCAATGGCCCACAGGGGGAAAGTTATTTTTCCTAAAATGTGGAAAGTTTCTGCAATTTTAAGACTGTTCCCCAAAAGTTAATCAAATAAAGAAATGAAACAATAAATAGAAAAAATGAAAAGGCTTAGGCAAACCTTATTTTTCCACAGGAAAAGATCTATATAAATCAGTGCTTAAAATTAAAATTATCTAAGTTTGATTACACTATAACAATTGCAATACATCCAAACATTGACGATGACCACAGTACCAGTATACCAAAATGATGTCTATCTAAACTTAAATCTATCACTATATATAAAGATAAAAAATATAAAATACAAATAAGCCATCAGTTGACTCCACTAAATTGTTAATGGCAACTTGATTATTTGGCTGTTTGAACAGCTAACATTTGGGTGGTTCGAATAAGTAAAACTCAATAATAGTGGTTTTCATTTGCAAAATCACTTAAAAGTCAGCTGAAGAGGCCAAGAAACATTATTTAAAATACTATATAAATTTTCATCAGACATGTATAATACAGAATATTTCCCTTTAGTAAAAATGTTCACATCATATGCTTAATGGGAAACAAAATATCATGTCAACAGCCCAGAAATAAAATTGCCTTATCTTTCAGATCTTGTATTTTCTGTATAAAACCTGTGCATATTCTTTCGCTGCTTCCAACACTGGATCTCGATTCAGATTTTCCCAGTATGCAGATTCTAGAGGAGAAGCTACATATGGTTCAGGTTCAGTAGCAGCTGAAAAGAAAAAGCAAGAATTATATTATTATTATTATTATTTTAAGATAGGGTCTCACTGTTTCACCTGTGCTGGAGTGCCGTGGTGTGATCACAGGTCACTGCAGTCTCGTCCTCCCAGGCTTAAGCAGTTCTCCTGCTTCAGACCCAGGTACTTGGAACTGCAGGCATGAGCCACTGTGCCTGGCAAGTTTTTGTATTTTTTATAGGGGCAGGGTTAGTCATGGTGCCCAGGCTGCTCTCAAACTCCTGGGCTCCGGTGATCTGCCTGCCTCGGGCTCCCAAAGTGCTGGGACTACAGATGTGAGCCAACATGCCTGGCCAAAGAATTAGATTCTATATATCTCATAGTTAACTAAGTGTAAGTCAGTAAAAAAGAGTTGAGAGTTTTTTCAGTGTTAATAAGAACGAAAAGTATGTATGACTACAATGATAAGTTATTATTAGATAAGAATCTGGGGAGGTTCCAAGATGGCCAAATAGGAACAGCTCCAGTCTACAGCTCCCAATGTAAGCAATGAAGAACACAGGTGATTTCTGCATTTCCAACTGAGGTACTGGGTTCATCTCACTGGGGCTCACCAGGGCTTGTCAGACAGTGTGCAGCCCACGGAGTGTGAGCCAAAGCAGGGCGGGGCATCGCCTCACCCAGGAAGTGCAAGGGGTTGGGGAATTCCCTTTCCTAGCCAAGGGAAGCTGTGACAGACGGTTCCTGGAAAATTGGGACACTCCCACACTAATACTGTGCTTTTCCAACGGTCTTAGCAAATGGCACACCAGGAGATTATATCCCGTGCCTGGCTAGGAGGGTCCCACGCCCACGAAGCCCAGCTCACTGCTAGCACAGCAGTCTGAGATCCATCTGCAAGGCAGCAGTGAGGCTGGGGGAGGGGCATCCACCATTAATGAGGCTGGAGTCAGTAAAGTGGCGGGAAGCTCAAACTGGGTGGAGCCCACTTCAGCTCAGGGAGGCCTGTCTGCCTCTGTAGACTCTACCTCAGGGGGCAGGGCATAGCTGAACAAAAGGCTGGAGAAACTTCTGCAGACTTAAACATCCCTGTCTGACAGCTTTGAATAGAGTAGTGGTTCTCTCAGCATGGAGTTTGAGATGTGAGAACAGATAGACTGCCTCCTCAGGTGGGTCCCTGACCCTGGAGTGGACTAACTGGGAGACACCTCCCAGCAGGGGCTGACTGAAACCTCATACAGGCGGCTGCCCCTCTGATATGAAGCTTCCAGAGGAAGGATCAGGTAGCAACATTAGCCGTTCTGCAATATTTGCTCTTCTGCAGCCTCTGCTGGTGATACCCAGGGAAACAGCGTCCGGAGTGGACCTCCAGCAAGCTCCAACAGATCTGCAGCTGAGGGTCCAGACTGTTAGAAGGAAAACTAATAAACAGAAAGGACATCCACACCAAAACCCCATCTGTACATCACCATCATCAAAGACTAAAGGTAGATAAGACCACAAAGATGGGGAGAAACCAGAGCAGAAAAGCTGAAAATTCTAAAAATAAGAGTGCCTCTTCTCCTCCAAAAGAACGCAGCTCCTCACCCGCAATGGAACAAAGCTGGACGGAGAATGACTTTGACGAGTTGAGAGAAGAAGGCTTCAGATGATCGGTAATAACATGCCAAATTTTAAAGACCATCGATGCTAGGAAGAAACCACATCAACTGACGAGTAAAATAACCAGCTAACATCACAATGACAAGATGAAATTCATACATAACAATATTAATCTTAAATGTAAATGGACTAAATGCTCCAATTAAAAGACACAGACTGGAAAATTGGATAAAGAGTCAAGACCCATCAGTGTGCTGTATTCAGGAGACCCATCTCATGTGCAGAGACACACATAGGCTCAAATAAAGGGATAGAGGAAGATCTACCAAGCAAATGGAAAACAAAAAGGCAGGGGTTGCAATCCTAGTCTATGATAAAACAGACTTTAAACTAACAAAGATTAAAAGAGACAAAGAAGGCCATTACATAATGGTAAAGGGATCAATTCAACAAGAAGAGTTAACTATCCTAAATATATATGCACCCAACACAGGAGCACCCAGATTCATAAAGCAAGTCCTTAGAGACCTACAAAGAGACTTAGACTCCCACACAATAATAATGGGAGACTTTAACACCCCATTGTCAACATTAGACAGATCAACAAGACAGAAAGATAACAAGAATATCCAGGAATTGAACTCAGGTCTCACCAAGCGGACCTAATAGATATCAAAGAACTCTCCACTCCAAATCAACAGAATATACATTCTTTTCAGCACCACATCACACTTATTCCAAAATCGACCACATAGTTGAAAGTAAAGCACTCCTCTGCAAATGTCAAAGAACAGAAATCACAACAAACTGTCTCGAAGACCACGGTGCAATCAAATTAGAACTCAGGATTAAGAAACACACTCCAAACCTCACAACTACATGGAAACTGAACAACCTGCTCCTGAATAACTACTGGGTAAATAGCAAAATGAAGGCAAAAATAAAGATGTTCTTTGAAACCAATGAGAACAAAGACACAATATACCAGAATCTCTGGGACACATTTAAAGCAGTGTGTAGAGGGAAATTTATAGCACTAAATGCCCACAAGAGAAAGCAGGAAAGATCTAAAATCAACACCCTAACATCACAATTAAAAGAACTAGAGAAGCAAAAGCAAACACATTCAAAACTAGCAGAAGGCAAGAAACAACTAAGATCAGAGCAGGACTGAAGGAGATAGAGACACACACACAAAAAAAACCCTTCAAAAAATCAATGAACCCAGGAGTTGGTTTTTTGAAAAGATCAACAAAATTGATAGACCATTAGCAAGACTAATAAAGAAGAAAAGACAGAAGAATCAAATAGATGCAATAAAAAATGAAAAAGCGGATATCACCACTGATCCCCCCACTGTGGAGTTCTATGCAGTCCAGTTTGGCTGGATGCTAGAGCAAAGTGGCAGAGTACAGTTAGAGATAAACCTGAGTAACATGACAAGAACCAAATGAACGTGGGTGTTTATATTCCATGTTAAGAATTTTGGAACATTTCCTGAGGGCAAAACCAATGACACTGTAAATGACTGGAGACTTAAAGTGTTACCTCTCAAGTGACTGTTTATAAACTGTAACTGCTTGACTAGGTTACTAAATGAGACTGGAGTGTTTTGGCCTTAAAAATCACTACCATAACCCTGAGAAGTTGATGATGCCTTTGTTTTCTGAGAATAGTTTCTGTGTGCTGGCTGACAGTTCCATAGGGATGGTAGAAGTGAAGTATAGAGCCAGACTTCTTGATTTTTTTTTTCAAGTTATGGAACGTGATGAATTCATGAGGCATAAGTATGCTCTTCATTATACATGTTCAATTTTTCACATCTTTCATCAGATGTGTATAAGAAAGAATATTTAATGTAGTATCTATTAGCCCAAGAATGGAAAGAGATGTCATTTGCAGTTTATTTTAGACATATATTACTTAATCCAAATTTAATTCATAAATTTTGGTAACATACCTGTTACTTCTGTAGTTAGATCATTTTCCAACTTCTGCTGCATCTGAAATAAGACAAATATTATTTATAATGTTTAAGAAGAGACATTATCATGGTAAGGAGCATCAATTACAAAACATGGCCTTTAAATAATACTTTTAGAGACTAGACCTAACTTGAAGAATGCTTATATTTAAGAAAATCACATCAATTCCTATGTTAAGTTTAGATAATGGAGAACATATATGTGTTATGCTGTTTAGATTAATCTCACAAAAGTACAATTAATATTGGTCTGTTGGATCTACATCATTTCAAAAGTGTGATATTTTCCCTTATTAGTACAAAGGTTAAACAATTCAAGTCATATTTTGCAATGGATTCTTTACTTTCCCATTCTTATGAAAACTCTGCCTTTTATCAAGGTCTAATCAGTTTTTCACTTTAATGAATAGTTCCTTAAAATGAACTCTCCATTATCCACTTTTAGAAAATAGTAATTTTAAAGTATGTTCTTTGCTATTAATTCAGCACAGAATCTTTAATACATACTTGAAGAAAGCAGTATTGTTGTGATGCCATGTGAAAGTTCCACTGGAAAAATATTATGATATTTATTATGATTAACATTTCTTTATTCATATAGACACAAAGATTTCAGAAAATTTACATGAAAACAAGAATATAGGTTAGAGCCAGTTTTCAATCTCAGTTTCTTTGATTCAGTAATGTCTAGAATTAAAAACTAGGAAAACAATATAGAGTTATTTAACTGCAACTTTGATTTCTTTTCAGAAATTAGTACCCATTTTTTGAAGCATCTGGCAAGTTATAGTTGTCTACTTAATTATGAAAGGTGTGGGAATATTTCAAACTTATTGCCAGTGTCTCTATCTAGAGTGCTCTTATTTAAACCTTTTAGAGAATAGGTATTCTCTCACTAAATGCCCAGAACAGGGTCTGAGATAGTTTGTGGTGATAGCGATAATGACATCTAATGCCTTTACAAATTTTAGGTGTCAA
>NW_012117288.1:157964-158382 GCF_000951035.1 Colobus angolensis palliatus
TATATAAGAAACAAAACAGGCTCAGAGAGACTGCAGCTTGCCTGAGGTCAGAAAGCCAATTAGTTACAAGCTAGGAGTGGGTGGCTTCAGATCTTTCACTGAGCTTGGAGTTATTCTATGCCCCTAGCTGCTTCCTTCATATTTGGAAAAGAAATACAGATTTAAAAAAATAACTCAGAGAGGCCAGGTGTGGTGGCTCACGCCTGTAATCCCAGCACTTTGGAAGGCCGAAGTGGGTGGATCACAAGGTTAGGAGTTCGAGACCAGCCTGGCCAATATGGTGAAACCCTGTCTCTACTAAAAATACAAAAATTAGTCAGGCGTGGTGGTGCACGCCTGTAGTCCCAGCCACTCAGGAGGCTGAGGCAGGAGAATCGCTGGAACCCAGGAGGCAGAAGTTGCAGTGAGCAGAGCTTGC
>NW_012117288.1:164935-166149 GCF_000951035.1 Colobus angolensis palliatus
CAATCTTGGCTCATTGAAACCTCTGCCTCCTGGGTTCAAATGATTCTCCTGCCTCAGCCTCCTGAGTAGCTGGGATTATAGGGTCCCGCCACCACGCCAGGCTAATTTTTGTATTTTTAGTAGAGACGGGGTTTCACCATGTTGTCCAGGCTGATCTTGAATTCCTGACCTCAAGTGATCCACCCACCTCGGCCTCCCAAAGTGCTGGGATTACAGGCGTGAGCCACCGCAACCAGCACTCATATATTGATACAATCATGCTTTTTAATCTCTTTTAGTAAGTCTAACATGATTGGGCAAACAAATGCCCCACAAGGAAACTAAGTATGCCTTGGAACTACTACATTAACTTTAAAACAAACAAATTTTCTACTTATCTAGAAATACTAAAAAACAAATTTTCTACTTATCTAGAAATACTAAGAAAGTATTTCTACTTATCTAGAAATGCTAAAAACTTATCTAGAAATACTAAAAACAACAAAAAAAATTTTTTTAAATAGTTCTTCAAAATTCTTCCCTTGCATTACATCTGCTTTTTTTTCCCCAACCCCCACCTGCCCACAACATGGAGTCTTTCTCTGCCGCCCATGGAGTCTTTCTCTGCCGCCCAGCACCATCTTGTAAAATAATACATTACCTTGTTTTTCTGGTAAGTATTGTGAAAGGAAAATATCTTGGGCCCCCAAAAGCTGAAAGGAAAACTCAGGATGGAAACTGCTTAGGGCAAACCTGCCTCCCGTTCTATTCAAAGTTACCTCTCTGCTCACAGAGATAAATGCAGATCTGACTGTCTCCTTTGGAAAAGCTAATCAGAAACTCAACAGAGTGCAACTGTTTGTCTCTCACCTATCTGTGACCTGGAAGCCCCCTCCCCGCTTCCAGTCTTCCTCCTTTTGCTTCAAGTTGTCCTGTCTTTCCAGAGTGAACCAATGTGCTTCTTCTATATATTGATCGATATCTCATGTGTCCCTAAAATGTATCAAACCAAGCTCTGCCCCAACCACCTTGGGCACATGTCATCAGGACTTCCTGAGGTTGTGTCATGGGTGCATGTCTTCAACCTTGGCAAAATAAACTTTCTAAATTAACTGAGACTTGTCTCAAATTTTGGGGGTTCATAGTACTAATGAGAATGTTATATTTGCATCTTGCTTAACCATTTACAGACATATGTAACATTCATTTTCCATTAGTACCCAGTGGTACAATTT
>NW_012117288.1:171485-172652 GCF_000951035.1 Colobus angolensis palliatus
CACGCTGTACTCCTTAAATATATACAATTAAAAAACTAAAAGTAAAAATACAAGCTAGAAAAACTTGTATTTAGTAAAACAGAGATTTTCTAAAACACTATCTCTCAAAGACATTTTCAAACAATTGTTTTCACCGCCCTTGTACTTTTCAACCATTATCTGGAAAAAAATTGAGCATTTGGCACTGAGGAATCATTCAGGGCAACTTTTCCTAGGGGAGAATAAGACTGCTGAAATCAAACAGAACTAAAGCAGCATCGAGGACAATCAGCTCCTAACACTGTGGCCCATGCACCAGAGGTGGGGCCTGCCTTTTCTGTCTTCCACATACCCCCTCAGGCTGACCAAGGTGCTATTTTTTATCACTTAGTAAGTTATACTTCCCTTCAACCCTATGTTAATCATTCTCTACTTCACAAGTGTGCCTTTATGTGGAGTGGAAAAACTATACAGAACACTTCTTCTCAAGGCACCCTCTAATGATCACAATCAAGCAAAGTGAATTTACTGAGTGCCAGAATGTGCCCAGAGTAGTCGTACTTGACCCTTTCGGTTTTCAGCTGTCATCTTCCAAAAATTAAATTCATTAATATTTCAAATAAAGGGAACACGGACCAACAATTTTTATAACGGTGTCACTGTCTAAATTATGAAGCTTCACAAATACTTAGCTGAAACCCTAATAGATCAGGTTAACTATGTAAGAATATTAAGGGGTGGGGGGAAGTCATGTAAAACCAAAAGCTGCAGAGACATGAACTGTCCCGGACTAAGACGTTAAAGGTTACATTCATTTACTATTTTCAATTTTACTTAAAGGTTAAGCTTATTTACTATTTATAATTTACAATTTTCCAAAATTGTATAATCTAGTTAGCTTTCAGTTCCCAGTAATCTCATAAATCCATCTCACTAAAAATTTTGCTTTGGAGGCAAATTAATGAGCTTAACTTATTTTCTATGATTCCGTGTACTGACTTACCTATTCAGTTCATTTGACAAGGATTCTCTAACTTTTACTTCTTCTAGGTAGAGTACCTTATATCTTTCCAATTCGGTTTTATTAAAGTTGGCTGCCGAAGTTTTTATTCTGGAGATTTCAGATTCCAGATCTTTGATTGTGAGTTCCATCTGAGTTTTTACTGTAGTATTATCCTCCCTTAACTG
>NW_012117288.1:173674-174986 GCF_000951035.1 Colobus angolensis palliatus
AAAAGTAATTATAACCTGAATAATTACTGTGTGTTTCCTTTTGTTTGGAGTCAGTGATTCTGAGAACGATTTTAAGTATGTGATTCAGAGAACAATTTTAAGAACAATGTGAAGAAAGAAAGAAGCTCAAGCTTAAAATATTATCAGTACCAACTGCATTAATAATTGAATCTGAATTGTAGAACAATTCTCCAAAGAATGACAGAATCAAGTTTACATTTTAAAAGTGGAACAATGTAACTTAAAAGCAGTTCAACGGTATGGTATAATTTCTAAATCACAATTTTTTTTTTTTTTTTACTTTTTCTATTAGTCTTGTATTATGCCAACTGGCTTTAGTAATCAAATGATTTTCTAGTGATAATTATTATTATGGAAGATCAATTTAGTTATAATAATGAAGGAAATGAAAATATTTAAAGGGAGAAACAAATACCACCTTCCTTCTAGAAGTCTACCAAACAAATTGCTGTCAGGAAAGTAGAGAAAACATGCATGATGTATATATCCAAAATAAAATTTGCAGTGAAATGAATGAAAGCACATTACAGATAAATAAACCAACCTGCAAGGTGAGAATGTCTTCGTTTACTTTTTCTGCTATCTCCTTCCTTGCTTTTTCTTCAATCAACCGTTTATGCTGTTCAGCTTCAGCATGTGCTAACATATTTCTCTCCATATAACTTTTGAGGTTTACTACTTCTCGTTTCAGCTGCTTCTTATTCTTCTGTAGTGTTTCACATTGCATTCGTATTGCTTTCATAGAGAATAATGTCTGTTGAAATTGAAGAACTTCATTCTCTGCATCCAGATGTAGACATCGTGAAGGTGCAGTTTCCTGTGCTTCTATAAGGTCAACCTGCATGAGTAAAACAATATAGTTTTGTAATGAAGAAGGTAGACTGAGAATGGTCTAACATAAAACTAATAATGTTTTAAATAAATTCAGTTGCAATAAAATGTTACCTATACTGTTGTAGAGTCATAAAATACAGACCCTTGGATTACTCAGAAAATTAAAAACAAAGTTAAAATCACCAGAATTCACAAAAATTTGTCCTTTACTTTCATCCTCTTTGCCACACAACATTTGGACTTGATCCTAGACTTCTGTTCTCCTATGATTGTTTCATGGCTGTCCTCCTTAAAATGGCTCTAAGTCACCCCGTTAGCACAAAGTCTCTTATTCCTGTAACCCACTATCATTCTCCATAATTTGTAATGAAGTTTTAAGGGCATCATACTGAATTATTTGGGCCTGAGTCAATAAATGGCTCCCATAATAAGACTCTGAAAATAAGACTCTAATGAA
>NW_012117288.1:175548-176911 GCF_000951035.1 Colobus angolensis palliatus
AAGCTGGCATTGACAACTGGTTTCTTGTGAACACAATGTGACAGAACTGCTGGGTGACTTCTAAGGTGGGGTTACAAAAAGTCATACAGCTTCTACTTGACTCTTTCTCTCTAGGGACACTTGTCCTTAAAATGCAGCCAACATGCTGTGAGAAAGCCCAAACCACACCGTGAATCCTCAGGTAGGTAGGTGTTCGAGCTGACTTCTCTAACTAACGTCCCAGCCAAAAGCCAGTTTCAAATGCTGCACAGGTGAATGAACAAGGCTTTAGATGATTCTAGTTCTCAGCTTTAAGTTGCCTTAGCTGATGCCAAGTAAAGAAAAAGTGAGCTGGCCCCACTGAGCCTTGCCTAAAACTGCAGATTGTGAACAAAATGGATGTTGTTTTGAAACACGGCATTTTGTTATATACCAAAAAATAACTGATACAGATATTGACACTACATATGGAATGCATAACAAAACAACAAAAACTACTAAAACATGTTGGATTATCATTGGACCAGGAGCTAAGTGGAAGATGAAAGGACCCACAGAAGAATAAGCGTGAAAACAAGAAGAGTCTTAAAGAGACTGTTAGTGGAAGCCTAATGGTCCTCAAAGATGGTAGGAAGGGTTTCAAGGATAGTGAAGACAATGATACTGGAACCTGAAGGAAATTGCACTGTTACTACACAGCCGCTGAAAGTAAAACCAATGCAAGAGATAAGCTAAACAAAGACTACTGCATATAAAGGAACCAGGACTTTCTGGGTTCAAGTATCTGTTTCCTTTTTACAGCCTCTCCACATGTCAGATTCCCAAATATAGACAGGCCTTGACTTAGCATGGTTCTACTCACCATTTTCTGACTTTTTATAATAGTGTGAAAATGATATGTGTTGAGTAACAAAATGGTATGTGTAAGCCTCTTGGCTTACAGGGGTGGTTACATCAGGATAAAGTCATTGTAAATGGAAATTATTATAAATGGAAAACCCACCCACAACTTCTAATATTTGCAATTTATGATGGCCCATAAATTGAAAATATCAGTCATAACAAATGCAAACGTCATCCAGACATAACCCCATCCTAACTTGAGGGGCACCTGTATTGCTGAGATAAATGGCCTCTGGGATAAGATCAAATCCAGGGTGCTGCCAGGAGAACACAGTCTGAAGGTGAAGCCAAGATTGTCAGTGTAAGACCCTTTCTTAAGACCTCAGAAAGATTTAAGGTGGTGCCTCCAATTCCCTTAAAGATCTTAAGGGTATATGCATCTTAAGGCACTGTTCTACTACAGCTTCACAGGAAGCACAAGGTGAAGTGCTTATCTCAAAGAGATCTGGACAAGAGGTTTTTCCATGACAAGAACCCAAGT
>NW_012117288.1:180590-183711 GCF_000951035.1 Colobus angolensis palliatus
CTTCAAAGTAAAAGATGATTTTTGGAAAATATAAACACAACTGATAAACTGCTAACCATATTAAACAAGAAAAAAGAGAAAACTCAAGCAAATAAAAAGAGAAACAGAGAAGGATATATTAAAACTGATACCAAAGAAATAGATGGGGTCATGAGAGACTATTATGAACAACTATATGCCAACAGACTAGAAAACCTAGGGAAAATGTATACATTCCTGGAAATGTATAACCAGCTAGAATGAACCAAGAAGAAATGGAAACCTGAACAGACCAATAACAGGTAATGTAATTGAATCAGCAATAAAGTATCCCCACAAAGAAATGTCTAAAATTGGGTTAAGTTTACTCTGAATTCTTCTAAAGTTTTAAGGAACAATTAACACCAAGTTTTCATAAATTCTTCCAAAATCTTCATAGTTTATTCTAAAGGTCAGTATTACTCTAATGCCAAACCCAGACAAAGACACAAAAACAAAACTATATGCCAATATCCCTGAAGGACACAGATACAAAAATCATCAGAGAAATAAAGGGGATCCAAACTGGAAAACAGAAAGTCAAATTGTCTCCCTGTGCACATGACCTGATCTCATGTATAGAAAACCATAAATATGCCACCAAAAAAGCCTGTTAGAACTAAAAAATTCAGCAAAGTTTCAGGCCACAAAATCAGCACATAAAAACAGTGCCAATGGCATGTGTAACATTTCTATACACTAATAATCAACTAGAACAAAAAGACGTCAAGAAGGCAGTCCCACTACTCTAGCTACAAAGTAATAAAATGCCTCAGAAAAAGTTAATCAAAGAGATAAAAGACCTTTATAAAAAAAAAACACAAACAAACTACAAAACACTGACAAAAGAAATTGTAGAGGACACAAACATGGAAAGATATTGCATGCTCACAGACCGGAAGAATATTGGTTAAATGACCTTATTACTGAAAGCGGTCTACAGATTCAATGCAAGCTCTATTAAATACCAATTTTTGATGTTTTTAGGGGGAAACAAGATGGTCATCACATGCAGCCAGGAAATGCCTCTCTGTGAGAAAGAAACCAAAATATCAAGTAAATAATCACACTTCAAGCAGGTCTTTGGAGAGAAAACACTGAAATTTGATAGAGAGGTAATGCAGGCATCAAGGATGAAGGGGAAGAAATCTGGGAAGCCCGCACAGAGTCACCAAGCACTAGGATCGCTCCCCAATCCAGAAACTAAGGAAGGGGTGAGTGAAGGAACTGTGCAGCACCACACTCCCAGCAAGGAACTCTGGGATACTAGCTCCCAGAGATCCCTGGACCCACACAGACACCTGAATTGGCAAGAGGAACTGGCTGGCGAATAGTCACAGGCAGAGCTCAAACCTGCATACAGCCCAGAGGGTTTGGCACCTGGTGCAGCTGCAGCAAAACATGACCATAGGCACCCATCCCCCAAGGCTCTCCACCTTGCTCTGAATGACTCTAGCTCCTGTTTACCGCCAGGCCAGCAGACAGTAGGGCTGCATTTACCAAGGGACTGCAGGATATCTGGTCTGTGCACCTTCTCGTCCACCAGTCCCTCCCAAGGCCCCTACTTGGCTACTCAAACAAGGGTAAGCACACAGCATAGCCTCCACTGCCCCATCTGAGCGCTCTGCCAGAGGCCTGGGAGTAGTTCAGCCCCCATCCCCAGCACAGCCAATGCTCAACCCCATGGGACCAGAAGACAAAGTCATGAACCTGGTCTCGATACCCTCAGGATTCAAGCACGCTGCTCAAGTATACTGAGCTGGTATCTGTGGCCTCAGCTCAAGAACAGGAGAAGTTTCCTCTCTCAGAATGCCAAGAAGAGGGAGGCCTGAGTTCATATGCCAGTGTGGGAGCCAGGTGAGCTCCCTCTACAACAGCAGTCCTCAACCTTTTTGGCACCAGGGGCTGGCTTCGTGGAAAATAATTTTTCCACAGACGGCGGGGCTGAGGATGGTTTCACGATGACACTGTTCCACCTCAGATCATCAGGCATTAGATTCTCATTAAGAGCACGCAACCTAGATCCCTCACGTAGACAGTTCACAACAGGGCTTGTGCTCCTATGAGAAGCTAATGCCACTGCTGATGTGACAAGAGGCAAAGCTCAGGTGGTAATGCTCACTCACCAGCCCTCCCCTCACCTCCTGCTGTGCGGCCCAGTTCCTAACAGGCCACTGACTGGTACTGGTCCACCACCTGGAGGTTGGGAACCCTGTTCTACAACACCTGTCCAGGAAGGGTGTAACCTGTCTGTCCACAGCCTCTGCCTGAGGGAGCCTGAAACAGGTAACAGTCCAGTGATCTGGGTGTGGAAGGATGGGAGACAAAACTACCTAGTTGGGCCTGCCCTGGGGGCAGACAATGGAGGGAGGCCTGGTTGGGCAAGTGCGGCTGGGTGGTCCCCACAGCCGTCTGCTGGGCAAAATATCCTGGGCCATGGGCACCACACCAGCTGCACCCCACAGAACCACAGCCCTGCCCGGGGATCCCCCTGCCTTGACCATTATATCAACAGACCACCCGCAGACACACAGACATACTCTACAACCTGCTCTGACTCTACCAAGCCCAGAGGACCAGCAGGTCTCCAGGGAGTTGTTGGTCTCTTAGCAACCTAACTTGTGGCTTGGGCCACCCTAAGGGTGGGAGGTGTGCAGCCCATAAAATTCATGTGTGGCACCAGTGATTGGAGGGGGCTCTCCCAAGTTCCAGGAACTGATTTGGTGAGGAGGTTATCTCTCACCTTCCCAATCCTACTTCTCCTTCTTCCCCACAGCACTGCTGCAAACACACTGAAATAGAAAAGAGGCATGCCAGCCCGTACTCTAGAGCACCATCTCCTGGATTGCAGACTGAATTACACCACCAAACAAAAATCATTATATACCTTCAACACACATCTGTGAAATCCAGTGCAGGAAAGTAGCCACAAGGAAGGAACCTGTGTGGAGTCCTGGCCATCTGAAACCACCCAGAAACAAAGCCAATCAACGATACACAATACACACCACAAACCCTCAAAGGGAAGAAAAGAACATAAAAACAAAAATCCCCATCCAAATGACAGGAATTTCAAAAAGATAAAGAAACTGCAGCACTCTCA
>NW_012117288.1:186391-189743 GCF_000951035.1 Colobus angolensis palliatus
ATTTTGTAAAGACACCAATCTATGACTCATTGGAATTGCTGAGAGAGAAGGAGAGAGAGTATGCAACTTGGAAAACATATCTGAGGATACAGTTCATGAAAATTTCCCCAATCTCATTAGAGAGGTTGATGGAAAAATTCAAGAAATTCACAGAACCTCTACAACCATCCCCAAGATACACAGCCCATTAGACTTTCCAAGGTCAACATGAAAGGAAAAATCTTACAGGCAGCTAAAACACCTGCATCAGGTGAACAGCTGACCTCTTTCTGGCAAAAACCTTACAAACCAGATGAAAGTGGGGTCTATTTTCAGCATCCTTAAAGAAATTTCAGCCAAGAGCTTCATGTAACTCTAATCTAAGCCTCATCAGTGACAGAGAAATACAATCTTTTCCAGACAAACACTAAGGGAATTCATTACCACTAGACCAGACTTATAAGATATTCTTAAGCGGGTCCTAAATATGGAAAAGAAAGAATAATACCCACTACCACAAAAACACACTTAAGTACATAGACCACAGACCCTATTACACAACTACATAATCAAGAGTACAAAGCAACCAGCTAAAAACATCATGGCAGTATCAAAATCTCACATATAAATATTAACACTGAATTCAATGGTCTAAATGCCTCACTTAAAAGGCACACAGTGGCACATTGAATTAAAAAAAAAAACCAACAACAAGAACTAACAGTCTACTATCTTCAGAAGACACATCTCACTTGTAATGCACCCACAGGCTCTGAGTAAAGGGATGGACAAAGATCTGTCACCCCTTGCAAAAAACAAGGGGTTGTTATTCTTAGATAAAACAGACTTTAAACCAACAACAGCCAAAAAAGGACAAAGAAGGGCATTACACAATGATAAAAGACTCAATTCACCAAGAAGATATCCCTATCCTAAATATATACCCACCCAACACTGGAGCACCCAGATTCAAAAACAACCAAGTCCTTCCAGACCTACCAAAAGACTCAGTCACACAATAACAGTGGGAGGCTTCAACACCTCATTGATAGCGTTAAGGCAAATCATCGAGACAAAAAACTAACAAAGAAATTCTGGGCTTAAATTTAACATTTGACTAATTGCACCTAACAGACATCTACAGAATATTCCACCAAACAACCACAGAATACACTTTTTTCTCATCTGCACAAAGAACTTACTCCAAGATCAACAATATGCTTGGCCATAAAGCAAGTCGTAATAAATTTTTAAAAAATGAAATCACACGACACCATACTCTTGTCCTACACTGCAATAAAAATAGAAATGAATACCAAAAAGATCTCTGAAAATCACACAATTACATGGAAATCAAACAACTGGCTCCTAAATGACATTGGGAAAAGAAATAATTTAAGGTAGAAATCAAAAAATTATTTGCAATAAGCAAAAAGAAACATTATACCAAAACTTCTGGGATACAGCAAAAGCAGCACAAGAGGAAAGCTCATAGCACAAAACAAATATGTCGAAAAGTTAGATCAGTAATTAACAAGCTGACACTGTGCTGAGAGGAATTATAAAACAAGAACAAAAATCCCTAAAGTTGGCAGCAGAAAAGAAATAACTAAAATCAGAGCATACCTGAGAAATTTGAGGCCCCAAAATCCATACAAAGAATCAATGAAACCAAAAGGATAAATGATACTGAAGGCCACTAGCTAGACAAATTAAAACAAAACAAAAGAAAACAAAACAACAAAACAGAGAACATCTAAATAAGCACAATCAGAAATGACAAAGATCACATTACAACCAATCCCATAGAAATATAAAAATCCTCAGAGACTACAATGAACACCACTGTATACACACAAACTAGAATATCTAGAAGAAATGGATAAATCCCTGGAAACACAACAAAGATTGAACCAGGAGGAAATTAAAATTATGAACAGATGAATAACAAGTTCTGTAATTGAATCAGTAATAAAAAACCTACTAGCCAAAAACAGATCCAGATCAGACTGACTCACAGCCAATTTCCACCAGACACACAAAGAAAAGGTGTTAACAAACCTACTGAAACTATTCCAAAATATTGAGGAGATATGTCTCCCTAACTCATTGTATGACGCCAGCGTCATCTTGATACTAAAAGCCAGCAAAGACACAACAAATAAAGAAAATACAGCCCAATATCGCCGATGAATGTAGACAACAAAGTCCTCAACAAAATATCAGCAAACAAAATCCAGCAACACATCAAAAACTTACTTCACCACAATAAAGTCGGCTTTATATTTGTGATTCAAGTTGGTTCAAAGTACACAAATCAATAAATGTGTTTAACCACATCAACAGAGTGAAAAAGAAAAACCCTATGATCATCTCAAAAGATGCAAAAAAGCTTTCAATAACATCCATCATTCCTTCATGAAAAAAACACTCAACAGATTAGACATCAAAGAAATAGACCTCAAAATAATAAGGGCCCCTCGGTAACAAACCCACAGCTAAAACCATACAGAATGGGCAAAAGCTGGAAGTAGGGGCTGAGTGCAGTGGCTCATGCTTGTAATCCCAGCATGCTGGGAGGTGAAGACGGTAGAATCACTTGAGGCCAGGAGTCTGAGACCAGCCTGGGCAACACAGTTAGACCTTGTCTCTATAGAACAATAAAGAAAAAAATTAAAGAAAAAGGAACAAAAAAAGTTGGAAGCATTCCCCTTGACAACTGGAACAAACAAGGATGCCCAGTCTCACCGCATGTATTAAACATAGTACTGGAACTCCTAGTCAGAGCAATCAGGCAAAAGAAAGAAAGAAAAGGCATCCAAAAAGGAAAAGATGCCAAACTCTCTCTCTTTGTGGATGATATGATTCTATACCTAGAAAACCCTAAAGAGTCTTCCAATTTATCCTGGAACTGATAAATGACTTCAGTCAGGACACAAAAATCAATGTACAAATATCGGTAGCATTTCTATACACCAATAAAGTTCACGCTGAGAGACAAATCAAGAATGTAATCCCATTTACAATAGCCACACACAAAAAAGCAAATTACTTAGGAATGCATCTAACCATGGAGATCAAAGGTGTCTACAAGGAGAACTACAAAACACTGCTGAAAAAAATCATGACAGCAAATAGATGACACCAAAAAAATGGAAAAATATTCCATGCTCATGGATTGAAAAAATCAATAGCATTAAAATGGCCATACAGCCCAAAGCAATCTACAGATTCAATACTATTTCTATCAAACTACCAATGTCATTTTTCACAGCATTAGAAAAAAACTATTCTAAAATTTCATATGGAACCAGAAAACAGCCCAAACACCCAAAGCCATCCTAAGCAAAGAGAACAAGGCCTGACACATCAC
>NW_012117288.1:191965-193152 GCF_000951035.1 Colobus angolensis palliatus
ACAGTTGTCATAAGGATGTTGCAAGTTCAGAAGCATTCAGTGTTCAAATGAATAGTCAGTTGAACTGTTCAGTGAATGGTTCCAGTTCTTACCACAGTGATGATGACGATGATGACGACGATGAGGATGACGACAACATTGACGACGATGATGGTGATAATGACCATGAGGCTTTAGGGGTTGGAGATAATTTTATACCAACAATATATTTTTCTCATACTGTTGAGCCTAAGAGGGTCCGAATAAATACTGGAAAGAATACCACTTTAAAATTCAGTGAAAAGAAAGAAGAAGCCAAACATAAACGAAAGAACAGCACTGGCAGTGGCCACTCTGCCCAGGAGCTGCCGACCATCAGGACACCTGCTGACATTTATAGAGCCTTTGTTGATGTTGTGAATGGAGAATATGTCCCTCCCAAATCCATCCTGAAGTCTCGAAGTAGAGAGAATAGTGTGTGTAGCGACACCAGTGAAAGCAGTGCTGCTGAATTTGACCATAGGCGGGGAGTTTTGAGGAGTATCAGTTGCAAAGAAGCCACTTGCAGTGACACCAGTGAGAGCATTTTGGAAGAGGAACCACAAGAAAATCATCAAAAGAAACTTTTGCCCTTATCAGTAACACCTGAGGCTTTTTCTGGAACTGTTGTAGAAAAAGAATTTGTATCGCCTTCCTTAACACCACACCCAGCCATTGCTCATCCTGCACTACCCACTATTCCAGAACAAAAGGAAGTTCTGTTGAAAGCATCAGAAGAAACTGGAAAGAGGGTTTCAAAGTTTAAAGCTGCCGGATTGCAACAGAAAAACTAGGCCCTGTCTAGGAAATGAGAATTTACATCCTAAAACCTAGTTGTTCATTTGTTTAGAATATCTATAGCAAAATAGGTTACATGTAGTCTGAAATAAGGTATCCTGAGTTACTTTGGCAACAAGTTCTTTTACCCTTGGTATTTGAAAAAAATCAAAGTAACTGTCTGAATACTTTAATATTTGGCTTGTTTTGTTAATTCTCTGAATACTGTTAACACTCTTGTCTAAGTTTGCCTTTATGATGCAGTGGCAGCATTTTGAATTATTTTTCAAAGAATACTGTTCATATGCATTGTTTTTGTGTTTCAAACTAAATACAGGCAGTTTTGTGCCAGCTGTGATATTGTGCATACCATATGGACCATTTTAAAGAAA
>NW_012117288.1:193795-194917 GCF_000951035.1 Colobus angolensis palliatus
GTCCCTATCCTTCACCATATACAAAAATCAACTCAAAATGGATTAAAGACTTCAACATGAGATACAAAATTATAAAACTACTACAAGAAAATACAGGGGAAATGCTTCAGGACATTGGTCAAGGCAAAGATTTTATAGCTAAGTTATCACAGGCATATGCCAAAAGTAAGCACAGGCATAAAAACAAAAATGGGTAAGTGAGGCTATATTAAAATTAAGTTTCTTCACAGCAAAGGAAGCAACCAACAGAGTGAAAAAAACTACCAACTATCTGTAGAAAGGGAGACAATATTTACAAATCTATTCATCTGAGAAAGGTCTAATATCTAGAATATACCGGGAATTCAAACAACTCAACAGTAACAAGTAGTTAATAATCCCCCTAAAATGCAGACAAAGAATTTAAGGAGACATTTCTAAAAAGAAGATGTATGAATAGCCACAAAAATATGGAAAAGTACTCAACATCACTAACAGAAAAATGGAAATAAAATCCCAAATGAGATATTGTCTCACCACAGAAGGCTACTATCAAAAACAAACAAACAACAATAACAATAACAACAACAAAAACACAACAAAGCCCCAAAAGTAAAAAATCATGGCGAGGTTGGGGAGAAAAACAAAACTCTTATGCACTCGTGGAGGAGATGAGGAAGGAAGGAGATATATAATTTGAAGTATAAAGTTGAAAAAACTAGAAATACTTGATTAATAACCAAAAATCAGACATGGTACCTGATTTCAATAAACTGAAATTCTAAAAGTGATAAGCAGCTTTGGGTATTTACTAATCAATCTAGGATTCAGTCTTCATTTCGATTTCCTCAATGAGGAAATAAAAAAATATTATGGAATCAGTTTTGACAATCTCAGAAGTAAAACAAATGTAGTGTCCTTTGAGTGTTAAGCTATTAAACACAATTTCCCCTTTACCTTACTTCAAGCTCATTTGTATGGAGAAGAGAAGAGCATCTCATCTTTATGTTGTACCAAAATGCTTCTCCATATCATACAAATTGACTCTGAAATTTTGAATTTCATACAACCAATTCGACTATTTGTTTCTGATAAATGCCTGGACATGACCTGATTTCTAGTTGCTGCACTCCTGGAAGTTGT
>NW_012117288.1:195394-197949 GCF_000951035.1 Colobus angolensis palliatus
GAGAAGAGCATCTCATCTTTATGTTGTACCAAAATGCTTCTCCATATCATACAAATTGACTCTGAAATTTTGAATTTCATACAACCAATTCGACTATTTGTTTCTGATAAATGCCTGGACATGACCTGATTTCTAGTTGCTGCACTCCTGGAAGTTGTTCTTTGAATGGGTTGAAGTATTTATTCAATGAATTATGTGTTGAACTATAAAAGCATAGCTATGCATCTCTGTTTAAGCAAAAGGAAGTAAATGCAGGGAACTCTGGTTTCTGAGAATGTAGGATCTGTGCCAAGAAGAGAATTCGACTCTGGGGGTGTACAAGAGAACCAGGTGCTGTGTCAAAAGAGGATCTAACTGTGAACTGCAACATGACGAATTAGCTCAATTTCCAACGAGGAAAGATGACAGCCTGGCCTTAATTCTGCCCTTCATAGTTAGTTAAAATCTACACGTGACTCTATGACTTACAATGAGTTAATAAAACATAATGCAATCAACAGACAGAGTCAGCATATCCTGTGGCCAAGATTTGATGGAAATGGGAGTGAAGAGAGAGGCACTGGGTGAGAGACAAAAGGTATGACTGGAGAAAAAAATTAATGGGATCTGTCTTCGTAAGCCTGACTCTCATCATGTCATGGAGTCAACAAGGCATAAGCTGGCTATACGCTCCTTCACGAAGCAAAAAGTGAAATTAAAGACATTCTACTACTTGAATTTCTATTCTTACATAAGACAACTGGTAATAAGCAACAAGACTGAAAATGAGTTTTCCTAAAATGTGATTTGCTGCTGGCATAAGGATAGACATAGCTCAATATATTAGAATTGAGAATCCAAAAACAAACCCACACTTTTATGGTCAACTGATTTTCAACATGGGTGTAAAAAAATTAAATGAGAAATGAATAGATTTTTCAACAAATGGTGCTGGGACAACTGTATATCCACATGCAAAAGAATAACGGTGAACTTTCACCAAATCTCATATTTAAAAGTAACAAAATAGAACCAGTAAATGTAAGAACTAAAACTATAAAATTCCTAGAAGAAAACACAGTGTAAATCTTTGTGACTGCAAAAAAAAAAAAATTAACTGGACTTCATCAAAATTGAAACTTCTGTGCTTGAACAGAGACCATTAAGAAAGTGAAAAGGAGGCTGGGCATGGTGGCTTACAGCTGTAATCTCAACACTTTGGGAGGCTGAGGTTGGAGGACTGCTTGAGCTCAGGAGTTCAAAACCAGCCTGGGCAACATAGTGAGGCCTTCTCTCTACAATTTAAAATTATATAAATTTTAAAAACATAATAAATCATAAAAAAGAAAATAAAAAGGAAAGCCATGGAAAATATTTGGAAACATCTCTGATAAGGGACTTACACCTAGGGTATATAAAGAACTCTTAAAGTTCAGAAATTTAGGACAACCCAATTTTAATGTGGGCAAAGGATTTGAATAGACATTTCTCCAAAGAAGATATACGAATGGCTCATAAGCACATAGAAAGGGGCTTAAAGTCATTCATCACTAGGGAAATGTGAATCAAAACCACATTGATTTTGATCAATGTGGTATGAGGTACCACTTCATACCTCTAGGTTGGAATCCTTTTTCAATCAAAAATATGAAAATATTGGCAAGGATGTGGAGAAATTAGAACCCTCATACAATGCTGATGGGAATGTAAAATGGTGCAACCACTTTGGAAAGCAGACTGGCAGCTCCTCAAAAGGTTAAGCAAAGAGTTGCCATATGACCCAGAAATTCAACTGATATGTATACACCCAAGAGAAAGGAACACATATGCAAACACAAAAACTTGTACATAAAAGTTCACAGCAGCATGATTAGTAATAGCCGAAATACGGAAAGAATCCAAAGGTCCATCACCTGATGAATGGCTAAATAAATGAGTGGTATGTCTATGCAGTGGAAAAGTATTCAGCGATAAGGTGAAATTAAATACTGATACATGTTACAACACAATGAACCTTAAAAATGTTATGCTTAGTAGAAGCCAGTCACAAAAGACTACCACATATTGTGTAATCCAACTGATATGTAGTGTCCAGAGTGGGCTAATCTATGGAAACAAAATAGATTGCTGGCTCTTTTCAGGGTCATGAAAATATCCTATAGTTGATGATGGTGATGGTTACACACCCAGGGAATATACTAAGAGACCACGAATTGTACACATTCAATGGGTAAACTGTATGGTATGAGAAGTATGTCTCAGTAAAATTGTTTTTAAAAATTCAGTGGTAGAATCTAGATACATCTCTTAATTCTGTACATTGGATGTACATACTATACATGATTTGTAAAAAAGCACAACATATTTAAAATGAAAGGAAAATGAAGGAAGTGCCTAACATTTCAAGTAGTTTGTAAATTAAAACATTTGCATTTTGAAGAACAGTACTATGGCCTTTCTGTACAAGTTATCCTGAAATTCATGAAATAAATATACACAGATTCTGTACCCATTCACAAAAGTAAAGATAAGAAATAAGACAATTTTCTGGAACATTCTATTAAGCATTATCCTAC
>NW_012117288.1:202528-203953 GCF_000951035.1 Colobus angolensis palliatus
GTGTGTGTGTGTGTGCATGTGTGGTTCAAAAATCCGTTGTACTTTCCAAGTTGCATAGAGTTGTTTTTTAAAAATACATTCACATACAAAAATATATTTGAAAATGACTAAAGAAAATACTTCAGAATTAATTTTCTTTTGAGCAATTTCTAGCTCCTTTTGTTTACTGGTCAGAATCTGATCTTGTAATATTCTGGCATTCTGTTCTTCAGAAAGTTGCTTCTGGATATCATTTCTCTCCTGCACAACCTAGAGATAACATGGAGGTTTTGGTCTAATAGCACTGAAAAAGAAAGTCTAAAAGGTTAATTAAGAGCAGACCCTTTCTTATAAAACGGTTAAAAGGAAGTAGCTTGTTAAAGCACAAGAACTTTTACCCCTCAAGAATCGTTCAAATCTTAATTGCACACATGACAGCTAAATTTGTCAAAGAGAAAAACAGTTCTTACATATGGGAAGATATAGCATTGTGAAATAAAATTTCTTTCAAAACATTTAACTAGTGTCATTATAGTTTCAAAGCTGTTTAGCCTGTATGTTAACATAAACAATGTGCAAATGAACATCTATGTTAGTGATTAAACTCAACTTATCATCCATTCTGGAAAAATAGACTAAGCATCTACTAGATACCAAGGTTTACAGTAAATAATTTTAGCTATAAATGCCATGGTTCATTTTTAAGAGGAGATAACAGTTTTGGTTTGTTTTAAACCTAAATGATATACATGAAGCCAAAAAAATTTAAGTAATATTGATGAAACATAAAGTTAGAAATATGAAGTTTTCACCAAAGATTAATTTACCAGATCCAAGTTGTCTCTTGCCATCTTCAATTCCTTAACAAGTCTTCGCGGAGTCCATTTAAGTGGTTGCTTCGTTTCAACCTCTTTCCCACATTCCTCTTCTTTTGTTCTTAACCGTTCACTATCTTTATTAAGTAACATATCAGCATTTCCTTTCTCCTCTTTTTCTTGTTTTAAGGCAAGTCTGCAGTTAAATATGGATTATATTAAAATGTGTTTTGTTAGAAAATAAAAAAGTTGATTTTGTTATCTGGCTCTTCCCATGTGGGTTTATTATCCTCATAGAAACTCCTATGCTCTTGTTTCCTTTCTAGTTCTCATGTTTTTAATTTCTCACTTCAATCTCTTCCAAGGGCCATATATATTTAAAAGGTAGTGAGGAAAGAAACAGTCCATTACCTGGTAAGTTTCGGTTACTAATAACCCTGGTAAATATTATCGAAAAGCATATTTGAAATTTTTCAGTAAAGTAACAAGTTGAAGAAAATTACTTCTTTTTCACATGTTATGCAAGTTGAAAATTAGTTAATTAGAACAGATCATTCAGAGTTAGCTAATTTAAAAGAAGTTACTGTTTACAAACAAATTTAGAAATTCACTAGAAATGCATTTTCATCTT
>NW_012117288.1:206200-209503 GCF_000951035.1 Colobus angolensis palliatus
AAGCAAACTACACTTGTAGAGATTCAAATTACAATGTCAAGAATGAAAGCTACAATGGATGGAAGTGAACACAGATTAGACATCACCAAACAGAAGATTCATAAATTTGAGACATCAGTGAACTATAAGAAAACTTCAAGCAGGAATAAGTCCCCAAAGAGGGAAAAAGAGAAACAGAAAAACAAAAAAAGAATGGCCAAAACTTTCTACATTTAAAGGAAACTATAATCCTACAAATCCAGAAGTATCTGGCTGGGAGAGAGGAAATGAAAGTATACCATTCTAATTTTCTTTTTTTTTAAATTTCAATAGGTTTTTGGGTAACAGGTGGTCGTTGGTTACATGAATAAGTTCTTTAGTGGTGGTTTCTGAGATTTTGGTGCACCCATCACCCAAGCAGCATACACTGTATCTAATCCATTGTCTTTTATCCTTCACCTCCTCCCCCACTTTTCCCCCCAAGTTCCCAACGTCCACTGTATCATTCTTATGCCCCTGCATCCTCACAGCATAGTTCCCACTTACAAGTGAGAACAGACAATGTTTGGGTTTTCATTCATAATTTTCTTATGCCATATATGATATGCCATAATATTTTTGAAGATGAATAGTGATAACTTAAAATCATATACTATACATTGTAGTGCAACCACTAAGATAGAACAAAATAGTTATTGCTAAAAAGCCATAAAAGGAAGATAAAAATAAATCACAAAAATTACTGGACTAATTGAGAAGAAAGCAGAAAAAGAAGAAAAGAGAACAAAGAACTGCGGGGACCAATGGAAATCAAACAGCATGATGACAGACAAACCTAACTGTATCAATAAGCACATTATACATGAAACTGGCCTAAAAATCTCAATTAAAATGCAGATTGTTAGACCGGATAAAAATGCAAGAAGCTACTCCATGCTTCCTATAAAAAAAGTACTTTAAATGTAAAACACAAATTTTTCAAAAGGATGGAAAAAGATATATTAGGCTAAGAGTTGACAAAAGAAGCCTGAGAAGAAATGGCTACGTTTATGCCAAAGTAGATTTCACAGCAAAAAAAACAAAACAAAACAAAACAAAAACCAGCTATAAACACTCATTTCCTAATGATTTTAAAAAGTTCAGTTAATCAAGAACATATAATCTTAAATGTTTGTACACCTAATAACAGCTTCAAAGCATACAAGGTAAAGACCGATAGAAGAAATAGACTAATTCACAAGTACAGTCTGAGATTTGAATAGTACTACTCAATAAGTGATAAAACTAGGAAGCAGCAAATCAGCAAGAATGGAGTAGACTTGAACAACACCATGCTTCTCAAGTACCCAGGGAGCACTTACCAAAACAGACCATATTCTAGGTTCTGCAATCAATCTTAATAAAAGAATTAAGTCAGAAGGATTTAAGTTATACAAAGTATGTTCCCTGACCACAAGGCAATCAAATCAGAAATCAGTAACAAAATATCTCATCAAAATACTCAAATATTTTAAAACAAAGTAACACACATCTAAATAACCCTAGGTCAAAGACATGATGCAAAGAGAAATTAGAGAGTACTTTGAACTGAATGAAAATAGCATACTACAATAGCAGAAAATACTACATATCAGGATTTGTGGTACACAGTTAACAGTACTTAAAATTTTTTAGCACTAAATGTCTTTATTAGAAGACTCTCAAGTCAATGGTCTTGACTTCCTTAAGAAACTAAAAAAAGAGAAGAAACTAAAAAAGAAGAAGAAGAAATTAAACCCAAAGCAAGCAGAGGAAATGATATAATAAACGTCTGCTATGGTCTGACATTTGCATCCTCCCAGAACTCGTATGCTGAAACTTAATCACAGAGGTGATGTTATCAGAAGGTGGGGCTTCGTGGAGGTAATTAGCTCATGGGAGCCAAGCCCTCACAAATGGGATTAGTGCCCTTATGTAATAGACTCCAGAGGGCTCACTCACTTATTCTGCCATGTGAGGAGAGGGATCTATGAACCAGGAATTGGTCCCTCACCAGACACCAAGCACCTAGATCTTGGACTTTTGTGAAAAATCTATTTCTGTTGTTTATAAGTTACCCAGTCTATAGTATTTTATTATAGCAGGCCAAACAGACCACAACATCAAAGATGAAACCAATAAAACAGAAAAACAATAGGAAAAAATCAGTAAAACCACACACTTTGATGAGGTCAATAAAAGTGGTAAAACTCTATTCAGGTTGATCACAAAAAAGAAGATGCAAATTACAATTTCAGAAACACAGTAATATGACATTTTTATAGATTCTACAGATACCAAAAGAACAGCAATATAATAAGGTGAGCTTTGTGTGACTGAACAAGACAACTTTGATAAAATGGACACTTTCCTTGAAAAACAAAAATTACCAAGGTTCAATCCAGAAGGAATAACCTGAACTGTCTTATAACTATAAAAGAAAATAGAGCATAAGGAAAGCCTTCCTAGAAAGAAAACTCGAAGCCCAGATAGCTATGCTGGTGAATTCTACCAAATATTTAAGAAGTAATGTAACAACTTCACACGACCTTTCCCCCACCCTCAAAAAACAACAGAGGAGAAATACAACTCATTTGTCACTCTAGCATTACCCTGAACCAAAATCTGACAATGATATTACAAAAACAGAAAACTCCTTCATGAACATAGATGTAAAAATTTAACCAATTTCTCAAGAAACCAAGATATCCTCCTTTAGGTGAGTGAACAACCTCTGGTACAGCCATGCGATAATGAACTGTCATGTCATGAGAAGACATGAAGGAACCACAAAGGCATATTACCAAGTGAAAGATGCCAGTCTAAAGGCTACACGCTGCCTGATACCAACTGTATGACATTTTGGAAAAGGCAAAACTATAGATACAGTAAAAAAAAAGTTGGTGGTTGCCAGGAGCTGGGGAGGGAAGGCGGGAGAAGATGAACAGATGAAGCACAAAGGAGTTTTAAAGCTCTGAAACTACTTTGAATAATACTACAATGATAAATACATGTTCTTATACCTTTGTCCAAATTCACAGAATGTAAGACACTGAGACTGAACCCTCATATCAACTATGGACTTTGGGTGATTGTGATTATCAATTCAGGATCATCAATGAGATCAAGTGTACCACTCTGGTGAGGATATTGATAATTGTGGAGGCTATGCACGTGTAGGGGCAGGGAGTACAGGGATAATCTCTGTGCTTTACTTTCAGTTTTGCTGTGAAGCTAAAACAAGTCTAAAAAATAGCCTTGGCCGGGCGCGGTGGCTCAAGCCTGTAATCCCAGCACTTTGGGAGG
>NW_012117288.1:209602-209898 GCF_000951035.1 Colobus angolensis palliatus
ATCATAAACAAGTGGGGTTTATCCCCAAATACAGGGTTGGTTTGACATTAAAACGTCAGTTATTCACTACATTAAAAAACTAAAAGAGAAGAACCATATGATCATCTCAGTAGATAGAGGCATTTGATAAAATACAACATTCATTCCTGATTTAAAAATAAAAATCCCTCTCAGTAACCAAAGAATACAAGGGAACGTCATCAGCATGATAAAGAGCATCTCTGATAAACCTACAACTAACATGTGTCATGATGAAAAACTGAATACTTTCCCTGTAAGATCAGGAACGATACAGG
>NW_012117288.1:210723-223354 GCF_000951035.1 Colobus angolensis palliatus
AAAGCTAAAGGATTCAGATCTCTAACCTTATGGCAATGAGAAGTAGTAGCTGAGTTATAAGCAAAGGAGTAACATGATCAGATCCGAAGTTTTAAAAATATATCATTATGAATGCAGAGTAGACCACGGTTTTAGGAGGTGGGGTATTCGAGAAAACGGTTCTAAGATTCCTAAGATTTCCAGCATTCCAGGTGGAGAACAAATGGTAACCTGACATTGGGGGAAGGAATAGGAGAGAAACAGAGTCAATAAAAAGACAGGGAGTGCCACTGACAATGAGAAAAGTACAGTGGAGTTAACACAGCTCTTTGGTGTCGAGTATAAGTTAGTTCTCTTTCTATTTTAACACAGCATATTTCTGAGATGAGCTTCACTATCACACATCAGTTCTCAGCAATGTATACACACTTTACTGCAGGATACATCAAAAGGCTTTGCAGTTATGCAATGGTCCTACATTTACGCTCCATTCCAAGTTGTTCAATCAGCAACATAAAATTCTCATAAGTAGAGTGAGCCTTTTCAGATGGCCCCACTGAGTCAGCAAAGTCAGCCTCAGGATGTACTTGGTTTTTGATCTATAAGATAAATAACACTGTTTCAAAATGTCCTCGAAAGATTTATAGCATATGCTAAATGTACGGAAGTGGTATTTCTCCTTTTTTTTTTGATGAGCAAAAACACAGGTACTTCTTTAAAGCAACAGATTGTTCTTAAAAGGTACTGTTATCAACAGCTACTGTTTCTTAATCACTTTTTCTAAGCAAACAGCTTTAGAACAAAACATCCTGTTTTTTTCATTTTACCTTTTAGAATGTGTTTTTTTCAACATAATATTTTAGATCATTTACTTTTTTACAATACCTTGTTCTTTTCATGAGATGTTTCATCTGCAGGCCTGAAAAAAGAAAAAATTCCTTTTAGAAAAATAGCAAAGATGTAAAATACAAAGAATAATACTACTGTTTTATCATATAAAATATCTGCATTTGTATTACTTCTATTCATCAAGTGTACAGATAAATTTTTTTACAGGTAATGTAAAATACAGCAATCTTCTACGATAGACATTAAACTATAAACAGAAACAGCAACATTAAGGGATAAAGAAATTTACTACTAATAATATCATTACAAAGAATTAAATTTAGGTCAAGATTTCTGATAGTAAAACCAAAAGAAAAAAAGGTGTTACCTGCATTATGTGATAAAAATAAATATACCAGGGTCTTCTCATTGTTGTCCTTTTCAATAAAAACAAGCTTTTACAGGCACTAAAACCTATTTGGAAAATATTACTCACATTCTTATATAAGGGAAACCTCTTTTTAATGACGATATTAGTTAGCTTTTTCTTTACTTACTATGCAGGTACTATGCATCATTCTGAGCACTGTCCATGTGTCAAACTCACATAATCCTCATAACAATTCTGTGAGGTCAGTAACACATTAAGTATTTTATAAAGAAAGAAAATAGGCACAGAAGGGCCATGTGACTTTCCGCAGCCCATACAGCTGGCCAGTAGCAGACCCAGCACTCAAACCCAACAATTCTACCCCAAAACCACGTGTTTCATGATATGCTGTGAAGGTAATATTTATTTTCAAGTGTTTTAAAGAGAGACGATAGCAGATGAAACCACATTGTCATTCCATTTCTGACTACAACTACAAATAATAATTTCAGAATCTTGCAATTTTTTTCTAATAAAAAAACTTCATACAGAGGCAAGTTCAGAAACCTACTTTCAAAAAACTAAACAGTATTTTTAACGAAATCCAACAACAGGTGTTCATTCATGTATTCACCCATTCATTCATCCATTCAACAAATAAAAACTCATTGAGCACACAATATATGCTGATGGCAATGTTGGTCCAGGGAAACATGGTTTTGATATTTTAGAACTTTATAATCCATTGTGGGTCAACTTGATTAAATATTTTTTTAAAAAACCTTATAGGCCAGGCACAATGGCTCATGCCTGTAATGCCAGCACTTTGGGAGGCCAAGGCGGGTGGATCATGAGGTCAGGAGTTCAAGATCAGCCTGGCCAAGATGGTGAAACCTTGTCTCTCCTAAAAATACAAAAATTAGCCAGGCGCGGTGGCAGGCATCTGTAATCCTAGCTACTCAGGAGACTGAGGCAGGAGAATTGCTTGAACCTGGAAGGCAGAGGTTGCAGTAAGCCGAGATCACACCACTGCACTCTAGCCTGGGTGACAGAGCAAGAGTCTGTCTCAACAACAACAACAACAACAACAAACCCAAAAAACAACTTTATAATCCAGAAGTAATAATCTGTGATAGATTGTCAACAGTTAGCTTTTCTAAAGTACTTGAACAAAACCCTCCCCTTCTCCTCAGAATCTAAACAACGATAAAGTTGATACTTCTGACATTTTAGAGTAGCTTAGCAGATCATACCTATTCATCAGGGATGTTTAAATTCTATTCAATATGGCCTGAGTGTTTGCATATTTATTATTTCACAATTTTTAAAAATCTGCATATGATAATTTAAATTTTAGGTCACCATTTACATGTTCAGTTACACTAATATGTTACATTTCTGAACTAATGCTGAAGGAACAAACTCTTACCATAAAACTCTATATGAATAAACACTTTAAGGACAATTAGTTTGCTAAAAATCTACAAAAGATAATGAATCGAGCTTTCAGACACTTAGACACACAAACAAAATTAAATCTCATAAACATGTTCTCCTTGTCCCTATCATTCCCAGCAGCATACAAACACACTCCAAAAGCTTCTATTTTAAAATAAAAAATGAAAGAAAATTCCCTTGAATCCCACATTCTTCTTCAGTTATCACTCATTTCTCCATTGCCTTTCCCAGTAACGGTTCCCTCAAGGGGTGTCTACGCTCATCCACTACAGTCAGGGTTCCATGGCAATTATTTATATTATTTATTCAAACTGCTCCTTGTCAAAGTCACCAGCCCTCACCATAATCAGTCTTTCAGTGCTGATATAGTTGAGTATTCTCTAGCTTTGGCAGACTACGCTATTTTCTATTTCCAGAAAAAGTAACCACTGCGAATATTCCTTCTCAGAGAAATAAAGAATTTATACATTTTAGCTTCTTTCAACCTAATCTGTTTCACTTAAACTGCTGTCATCATCTCCTTGTAGCAGACCACAAGTTACTAAATTAGCCTTCTCAAACTTTGGTGTAATCCCAGATTATTTTGAAGTCCATTTTTTATTTTCATTTTTCTTTACTTCCTTCATATGTAACGCACAACCACAACTTTAAAAAATCTATAAAAAGCCAATGTTTTATAATAATTCTACTGATAACAAATAAAAAGCAATTTTGTAAAATTCCAACTCTTTCCCATCTCAATTCATTAATTTAAAAAACAGTTATAAATTATCAACAACATATAAAGAACTATATATTTCCTGCCTCAAAAACCAGGTAATATGCAATTATAATACAATGTGTAGTTTAAGAGCTGATATGTGAAAAGTTATATTTTAGCACAAAGAAGGCATTACAGAAGAGGCAAAATATAAGAGGAGCTCACCAGGGAAAAACAGAGAAAACTGCTCCACTTGGAGAATGGAATGAGGGCACAAAGATTAGTCCCATGGAGTCTAGGTGTTTCCTAGGAACTTGAATGGAAAAATGTAAAACACAAGGAAAATAAGAATGGAAGATGAATGCTACACTAAAAAGCTGGAGTCAGCCAGGCACGGTGGCTCATGCCTGTAATCCCAGCACTTTGGGAGGGCGAGGCAGGTGGATCATGAGGTCAACAGATCAAGACCATCCTGGCCAACATGGTGAAACCTCGCCTCTACTAAAAATACAAAAATTAGCTGGGCTTGGTGGTGCGCCTGTAGTCCCAGCTACTCGGGAGGCTGAGGCAGAAGAATCGCTTGAACCCGAGAGCGGGAGGTTGCAGTGAGCTGCAACTGCACTCCAGCCTGGTGACAGAGTGAGACTCCGTCACAAAGAAAAAAGAAAACAAAAACGAAAACAAAAAACAGCTGTATTCCACTGCACACAGGCAATGACTCTTACACATGAAACTCATATTTAGATCTGTGCTGTGTTTTGGGTTTTGTTTTTAAATATAATAATGTTTAAACAGATTAAACAAAGTTTTAAAAATAACAGGCACATATCACATGAAAGAAGAAATCAGGAAAATATCTCGGGAAGAAAAAAATCTTACTGCTAAAATTTCTAAATGTCATTATAATCATTACATATAGTTCAAAAATAGCAATATTCTGATTAGTTACATAAGTTTGTTTAAAAATAAAATAATTTGGTAAATTTCCTACATGTTTAGTCTAGTATTTAGTCTTAATATAAAAAGTTGAATTTGCCAGTAGAAAATTGTAATTACTTTTTTATGAAGTAAACACATACTGTGTCACTATCATTGCATGGAACAGAAAGTGAACCAAAAAACAAGATTAAGGAATAAAAAAAAAGAGTATCACTATCATATAACTACATATATTAACAAAGAGACAAACATTTCCCACTGGAGATTATGTTAGGAGTTTAGCAGAAGTCTCTGAAAATACCAAAAACTGAAACAAAACTAGTAATTGCTTTTTGTTTGTTTGTTTTTTAACTATGTAGAGAATTCTTCTGGTTAAGACTAAGCTTCAAAAAAAGAGATCCTCCTTAGAGCAATTAGTAAACAATTTCTCTTGACCCACACTTCCAAATTAAGTCCATAGTTCTGGAATATGAAATCATTTTCATTTTAAACATAGTTGATGGAAGGCAACTTTTAAACAGAAAACTGCAGTTTAAAGTTGCCTCAAACTTAGGAAAGAACTGACCTGTAGCCATGGTAGTAACAAGCAACCACCCACAGCCAGTTGTAAATACAATCAATCAGTGACCATTGGCCTCCCTCACCAACCAATATCAATGTGGGCCGCTTGCTTCTGAAAGACAGCCAATCAAACACAAACTCACTCCAATCCACAAGCCTGGGAGTGTTAACCAACTCACAGCAGCCTTGCTTGGACAGCCATGCTTCTCCAGATGATGTCAACCCTCTTATGCCACTGAGAGTCTGCCAATCCTTCAAGTCCGCTCCTCCCACAACCCTATGTAAGATCAACAGCTGCTCTGTCAGAATACAGAGTGCCTGATCAGCATAGCTCTCTTACAGAAAACAATACATTCCAACTTGGTCTTCTAACTTCAAGTACTGAAGGTTCATAATCACTTGGAAACAATTTTTAAGTCCATTAAATTTACCACCCTTATATTTTAATTTTCTTTATAAATTACCAATGAAGTATGTAATTCCTTTGATCCATTTTATCATGAGTAAAAGTATCATGATTATTAGTAAAAGAATAGTGAGTAACCACAATATTGAGCTTTTCTCTCTAATGGAATTAGAAAACTATTAATGGAAAACATTAATATAAACAATGTAGCTTATTACAGAGTCAAAAAATCCAAAAATGCATAAAATTGCCAGGCAAAAGTGTTAGAATGAGCCCGTGTCAAACATTTTTTTTTCTTTTTTCTTACGTGAGAATCAGTCTAATGTTTAAAACAATACATGGAAGGGTAAACTCCACTTGCTCATTTAATAAGTATTTATTGAGTAGCTACTTATTGCAAGCTAGGCTCTTTTCTAGACACAAAAATCCTGCTCATGGGAGTGAAATAAACACCATAACAGTAGCTAGATTAGGCAAAATATACAGTGTTAGAGGAGAAAAACTAAAGCAGGAAAATGAAATGTTTACAGGTTTGAGAGGAGGGGTGGTGGGAATTCTAGGATGGCCAGAAAAGTTCTTACTGAGAAAGGGGCTTTGAAGTAAAGAACTGAAGGAATGCAAAGAGAAAGCCAGGAGGCTAGCTGAGGAAAAGGCATCCCAAACAAAGGGAACTGCCCAGTCAGAGGTGTGCCTGGAGTGTTTATGCAATAGTGATAGAAAAGGAAGAACAAGAAGTTCAGTGTAGCTGAAGCAGAGCAAAGGGAATAAGAAACAAGTTTAAGTGAGAGAGAGAACAGGGCATATCATGTGTTGCCTTCTAGGTATGAGGAGGAACCCTGACATATACTCAGAGTGAAATGGGAGGCAATTGGATGGGTCTGAGCAGAGGAATGACATTCATCTGACTTATGTTTTAAATACAGCCACTGAGTTAAGGATTAATGAAAAGAGGTTTCTTTAAAACAAAAAAAACAAAAAGAAACCCAGAAAGACCAATTAACAGTCTATTACACGCATCTAGACAGTAGATGGTGGTGGCTTGGAAATGGAAGATATGACTGGCTTCTGGATATATTCTTCAGGTACTCCTGACAAGATCTGCTGACAGATCAGATGTGAGGTGTCAGAGAGAGAGGTGAGTCAAGGACAACACATTGGTTTCTAGCAGAGCAACTGCAAGAGTTGTCATTAATGCAAGTAGGAAAGACTATGAGAGGGGTAGGCATGAGAAAGAATAAATCGGTACCCCAATCTTGGGCTTGGTAAGTTGGTGATACCCAACAGTTCATGACCAATCAAACAGAGATGTCAAGTACGCAGGTTGGTATAGAAGTCTGGAATTAAGGGGAGAGATCTAGGCTGCAGACATGTGTTTGGAAATCATTAGCACACACAAGGTAGTAAAACTCATGAGAAAGAAGATTGAGGACTGCATCCTGGGACATATCATGTGTAAAAGGTGGGATATGAGAAGAAAGCAAAACAGACTACGACAGATGAAATAGAAAGGCAGGAAGAAAAGCCAGGAGAGCGAGTGAGATCCTGAAAGCCAAGTGAAGATACTGTTATAGAGGAGAGAGTGTTCCATTGGGTCCAATACTGCTGACAGGTCAAATAAAATGAGGTCGAAGAAACAATGTCTAGATTTACAAATCAGTGGTAAACGTGAGAACAACAATCTTGGAAGAGTGGTGGAAGTGAAAATTACTGGTGTCAGCTCAAGAGTGAATGGACAGGAAATCTGAATCCACGAGTATAAACCATTCTTTCAAGGCCATGAATATAAACCATTCTTTCAAGGCCAGCATACCTAGGGGCATGACGTTGATGATCTAATTTTCTTCTTGTTTAGCTGTATTTTTCAATTCTTATATAACTACATACTATATTTTTACCCTTTAGAAGTTTTATTAAATCATATCTATATGGCATTTTTGAAATGCCAGATGAAGGTATTAAATAAAAAATTCATTAACTTATAAAACCAAAAGACCACTTGAACATTTCTAGATTATATAAGCTGATTATCATTTGCTCATGCTTATATATAAAGACCAAGGAAGACTAACAGTTTCAGGAGAAGTCTTTCTTGCTTGATAAAAATCATCTAACTCTAGAATATTTTATACTCATCAAATATACAAAGTCATAGTCAAAATATGGAATTCTATAACAAGAATGAAAGGGGACATGTGCAGAAAATAATCTTATTTTGTAAACCAAATTTGTCGAAATTATATGAAGCTACTGTTGAAAAATATGGTGTGTTTCCTACTGAAATACATTATCTTTTAAAAGGAAGGATAATGGCATGTATGTAGAGTACCTTTAAAAAGAGGGTTCACTGCATAACAGCACGTTGGTTTTAGCCCAAGGATCAGCAAATTGGTGCCTGTGGACCAAATCCAGCCCACTGCCTGTTTTCATAAGGAAATTTCCTTGAAATACAGCCACACTTATTCCCTTTTTATAATTCACAAGGCCTAAAATATTTGCTAACTGACTCTTGACAAAAAGAGCTGTCCAATTCTTGGTTCAGTAGATCTAAGATCCTCTGTTGTATTTTAGCAAGTCTTACCCAGTATATTGGAACGCTTATACGGAATATGAATCCCCATGTGCAATTCCTTGGCAATATTCAGATTAATTTGAGGATCTGGTATTTCAGCACTCACACATTGAGAACAAAAAACAAAAATTTAATAACTAGAATTATGTTGCTAACAAGGTACAGTGTCAATGTAGCATGTAACTAGCTTCCTTTTGTAACTCAGTAGATATTATGAGAATTCCAACAAAACTGGCTTAAGATGTGTCATTAAACCAAAGCCTTTAAATAGACTTTAATTGTGAAATAATAAGCACACTCCAAGTCTAACAACTTCTTTTATTAAAATGATTGCATACTACATTATTTTCTGGGTATGACAATTGTACTATTTCCTTATTGCTAAGGATTTTGACGATCTCCAACTTTTTGATATTACAATGCTATAATAAATATCCTTATATATAAGTATATATGTAACATATATAAATATCCTTAACATAAATACATCATATATACTTAATATAATATATATTTAACCTATTAGCCTATTGTATGTTATATACTACATGTAATGTCTTTAACACATACATGTATGTGTTTACACAAGTCATATTTTCCAGTAGGATCACATCCCAAAAGTGAAGTTGTTAGGTTAAAGAAGTGACGTATTTGAAATTTTGATACACGCTACTAAATTACCCTGCAAAAAGGATTCATTAATTTCATTTAATAGCAATGTATAAAAATGCCTTTTTCTCACATTTGCCAATACTTCCTATTTATTAAATGAAATATCAATATGATTGGAAAACATGATATCTCATTGTTAGTTTGCATTTTTCTGAGAACCAAGGAAGGCTGAATATCCTAGTAAAAGTATAAAATTTGTTCATCATGAATATTAGCCCAAGTTAGAATTCATTTCATAGCACATAATTGTCTCCTGTTTCTTGTTTTTGTTTCTGTTTTTTTTTTTTTTTTTTGAGATGGAGTTTCACTCTTGTTGCCTAGGCTGGAGTGCAATGCCATGATCATGGCTCACTGCACACTCTGCCTCCCACAGCTTCCGCCTCCCGGGTTCAAGCGATTCTCTTGCCTCAGCCTCCTGAGTAACTGGGATTACAGGAATGCACCACTACACCTGGCTAATTCTGTAGTTTTAGTAGACACAGGGTTTCTCCATGTTGGTCAGGCTGGTCTTGAACTCCCGACCTCAGGTGATTCACCTGCCTTGGCCTCCCAAAGTGCTGGATTACAGGCGTAAGCCACCGTGCCTGGCCAATTGTCTCCTGTTAAATGTTGCTGTAGACTTACCTATCAGGCTTTCCATCCTCCTTCCTAGGAATCTGCTGATTTAGTCCATCATCATCACTGCCAACAGTAGCACCATCATTTAGGGTGCCTGTTGATTCTGTTCTATTACTTCTGTGATTCTCCATTTCTTCTTCAACCTTGAGTGAGAGTTTGATGTTAAGGATGATTGTTATTGCTTTATTCAATACAAAGAACTTCTTTCTGCTTTCATTGCTTTCTTAACTCTACTCAGTTTAATTATCATAATTTTAGTCATTAAAATATTTTGTGCTTATGTTGTCATTATATATAGGATTATATATAGAATTATAAGATATAAGTAGCATAATTTTATCACTGACATTTGTATAAAGTTAGCTTCATTTCTGTGTGAGTGAATGAGACAGAATTTTCCAAAATTTCAACAAGGGCCCTCCTTAATTTTGTGCTTTTATTCCCAACCACCCTTCACTATGTATTATGAATTTTTACCTAATTTGACTGGCACAAACACAGAAATAAGAAGACAAAGACACAAAGCAGGTCTTCTTCTGTCTTTGCCACTTGGCTTTCATATTAAACAGCCAGATTGAGAGGATACAACACTGTGGGGCTTCAGGAACAGAAAGGAAGCTTCCCTTTTCTGCACTAAGTTATTCTTTTCTCCCACTAACTTTTGTCATTTTTTTTTTTCTCATGTGAATCCTGGGATATCAAAAAGGTGAAGGGGCTTACTGAAATACAGGTCTGCCACAACACAAAAAGCAGAGTGAAACTGCTGAGCTAGGGTGGAATTCTGGAAATGGGATGCTTCCCAAATTTCACATTCAATAGCCATAAAAGTTTATAGCTGGGGGATATACAGTATAAGAGTCTACTTTAGCCTACTGTCTATTGATAACTGGGCTAAAGCCAAAAATTATTAAAATGATTGATCCAAAGCCCCTAAGTGCCATTACCTAGCATTTTGTGGCACCAAAAGAGACAATACAACTCCATAATGCTGAATCAGAGAAACTCAGCAAATTAATCAGGTAGGTTAAAAGTGTGACTTGGGCAAAATAATTTAATGCCTTAGCAGAGAGTGGGAGGCCTGCCCTAATCAATGTAGAAGACTCAGCTTTCTACTTTGGCATCATATACTAAGTTTTTGGCTAAGCATTTATGCTACTTATATGGAAAAAATATATATGCCAAAACTTACTGTACTTTATTAAACAACATAACACAAAGGTCTGATTCAACAAAAACAGTGGAGAGTGGTTATATTAACAAATATATTAAAGTGTATACACTTGTTGTTGAAAAAGATTTAAAGTGGTCATGATGGAATTGTAAGTTCCAACAGTTCGAGTTAAACAGATAAACCTGAAAAGCACAATAAACAGATTCATTGGCCAGGGGTATTTGCTGCAGCTCTCAGGGCTGGATACTTTTTTTTTTCTTTTCTAAGAGATGAGGTCTCACTATGTTGCCCAGGCTGGAATGCAGTAGCTATTCACAGGCACGATCCCACTACTGATCAGCACGGGAGTTACTTATGACTTGCTCCATTTCTGACCTGGGCCAGTTCACCCTTCCTTAGCCAATCTGGTGGTGCCCCACTCCCAGGAGGTCACCATATTGATGCCGAACTTAGTGTGAAGGCACACTATGGCCCAGAATGCCTGGCCTCAAGCGATCCTCCTGCTTCAGGCTCCTGAGTAGCTGAGACTACAGGTGTTTGCCACCATGCCTGCCAGATACATTTTTATATCTCTTCTTAGTCATTGCTTCCTTTCTACTGTATTCCCATCTTATTGTTAGACACAACTCATCTTTAAGTCAGTAAAAGAAAAAAGCCCTCAAACTCCTCACATTTTCTTTAGCGATTTTCTTGATGCTTCTCCTGGTTCTGAAGGTCACATGATATATGGCTAAATGAGTTTCACAATCCATACACCACTTGGAAGACTGACAGAGAGACTTAGGTCAATTAAGAAACAAAGATTATGAGAAAGTTTTCCTAAACTCCTATTACTTAGGAATCATCTGTTTCTACACACAATTCCAGATTTAAACAACCAAACTGTACGCTTTTCATGTGCTTTTCCTAAATGGAAAATCAGAATGGACCAGATAATTAATAGAGAAAAAACAAAGAGTGGCAGCAGGTAAAACCCTACCTCTTTCTGAAGCTGAACATTTTCTTTCTTCAAAGCCAGGAACTCTCCTACTAATGTGTCGACCTCATTCTTAAACTTTTGCATGTCTTGCTGTAATTCCTCTTGTAGATATACTTCTGATGTTCTGTCAGAATCTGGTGGTAAAGAACTCAGATTTTCTAATTTAGGTTTCAGGCTTTTATAGTTACTTGTACTGCAACTGTCACTATTTTGGTTCATATTTTTTGTCATTTGCAAATCAAACTCTTGGTCTTATTTCATTTCAACTGTAACCACTTGTGGGTTCCTTGCTTTCTTAGTGCCTGCATCATTATGGAAATTCTTATCTGTACTAAAAACATGTTCAATGCCTGGTTCGTTATGACTGTTGCATTTTTTAAATGAATAACTGAGCTCCTTAACCTTATTGATTTCACCATGGATGGGTGAAAACCTCACCACAGACTGATACCAGTCTGAGGACAGGACAAGGAAACTATAGTTCTGATAACTGCAAATGTTTCCTTTGTTTCCCTGTCTCTTTATGTGGTTATCTTCCAGTTACCCTCCATATGAGGGGTCAGCAAACTACAGGCCATGGGGCAAATGCGGTCTGCCTTATAGTTTTGTAAATAAAGTTTTATTGGAGCTCAGTCATGCGTCTTTGCTTACCTATTATCTATGACTGTTTTCATACTTCAACGGCAGGGTTGAATAGGAATGACAGACCACATGAAAAAGCCCTGTACAGAAAAAGCTTGCCAATCCCTGCTTTATACCATAACCAGAATGCCCTCATACTCAAATCTAATCATGTGACTCCCCAGCTCACAATTCTCCAATGAATCCCTACAGTAAACATTGCTGTCTCACTACCCAATAGCGATTCCCTGTTCTGTCCTGCTGGAGAAACACACGTCCCTTTGGATATTTATCATGCCAAGAGCCCTCCCAACTCCAAAAGAAGAAATGATTACTCTAAGCTCATCACAGTAATTACATTTGCTTTCCCAGTGCCTGGTTTAGGAATGAGCATGTGGTAGGACCCAGCCAATAAAATGTTACAGGAAGGCCACCACACACTTCTGAGTCTTCTCCCTAACTAAAAGAAACATGCAAAGAAAAGCCACCCTTTCAACCTTCAGATAATGTCAGTGAGACCATAATGTTTGGAGCTGTTGCTAATTAGTCAGCCATGAAAACGGACATGAACAAAACACTGTGATATCACTGAACCGTCAGAACAACTCTGGTGCCTACTGTTTTAGCCACTGTTAATTAGGTCATCTAGTATTTTCAGCCCACAGCTTTCTACCTGGTAAATCTCCCATGGCCTGCAGGAAAAGATCTACTTGTTTCTTTTTCTTTTTTCTTTTCTTTTTCTTTTTCTTTTTTTTTTTTT
>NW_012117288.1:223681-228204 GCF_000951035.1 Colobus angolensis palliatus
TTTTTTGTATTTTAAGTAGAGATGGGTTTCACCATGTTGGGCAGGATGGTCTTGATCTCCTGACCTCGTGATCCGCCCACCTTGGCCTCCCAAAGTCCTGGGATTACAGGCGTGACCCGCCACATCCAGCCTGAGATCTACTCATTTCTATAGTATTAAAAAGTCTGGGCAGGGACTGATGGCTCACGCCTGTAATGCCAGCAGTTGGGAGGCCAATGCGTGTGGATCACTTCAGGTCAGGAGTTTGAGACCAACCTGTCAAACATGCTGAAACCCTGTCTCTACTAAAAATACAAAAATTAGCTGGGAATGGTGGCTCACGCCTATAATCCCAGCTACGTGGGAGGCTGAGGCATGAGAATCACTTGAACCCGGGAGGCGGAGGTTGCAGTGAGCCAAGAGAATGCCACTGCATGCCAGCTTGGGTGACAGAGTGAGACTTTATCTCAGAAAAAAGTTGGTCATAAGCTTACCTTAGGTATTCACTTCATTCCCAACTATTCGCATCTCATACGTTTTGCACTAGCAGAACTGAACTGCTCATAAACCCTGCAACGTTCACTCAAGCATCTTACTTTTGCACTCACTGCTCCTTCTGCCAAACACATAATCTTCTGCCCACATCATCCTTCTGCCTCTTTACATAGAAAAGTTCTACTCATTCTGCATGTTTAACTTAAATCTTATCACTTTTTTACAGCTTTCATTCCTCACCACATAAAGTGTCTGGCACATATTTAACATAGTAAATGATCACTATGAGCTTCCAGAGGGCGTCTAGCACACAGTAGTAGGCACTGAATAAATAATTCAGCAAATAATTAAAATGACAATGATAATAATAAGCTCCTGGGTTTTGTTTGTTTTTTTTTTCTTTTTTGAGAGAGGGTCTCACTCTGTTACCCAGACAGGAGTACAGTGGCATGATCATAGCTCACTGCAGCCTCAAACACCCAGGCTCAAGCAATCCTCCCACCTCAGCCTCCCAAGTAGCTGGAAGTACAGGCACCTGCCACCATGCCCTGCTAATATTTTATTATTTTAAAAAAATTTTAGTAGAGATGAGGTCTTGTCATGTTGCCCGGGCTAATCTCAAACTCCTGGGCTCAAGTGATCTTCCCATCTCAGCCTCCCAAAGTGCTGAGATTACAGGCATGTGCCACTGTGGCTGGCCCCAACGGTATGTTTAAATATTTGTATTCTGTAACATTAGAAAAAAATGCTTAGTATCTAAAAGACATTTGATAATTATTTAAGTGGACAACTGAATAAATGATTGCCTTGAAAATTCTGTTAAAAAAGCACAGAAATTAAATAGAGAAAGCTCTATTCTGAACACCTCAGGGACCAAAACTATGTCTATTTCATGTTTGTCTCCCATAACTTGCAAACCCTAACTTAGACAAGTTCTTTGATTAATATGTACTAAATTAAAGGTGTCCTCTAACAGTTCAGATTGTCCAGTGCATTACGTGTCACATCTCGGTAGCACAGAAGCATTTTTGTTATTGTGAAACATTTTTATACTTTTATTACAATTGGTTGAGCCTCAAGTTGGGCTATTTGAATACGTATTATAATAATCTTTTGGCTAATGGTAACAGTATATCTTGTTCTAACAAAATTACTGTTAACATAACAATTAACCAGCAGGTAGAAGAACACATCTTGTTCTAATGAAGTAAATATACTTCATTCGATTTCCAATTAGGGGGAAAGTCAATAATAGTGAGACCTTGTTGGTTTGTAAGTATGTAATATGACCCATTCTTCTCAACAAGGAATTGCTTTTCTGACTTCTACACTCAGAAGGTATCTTTAAAAAATAATTTCCCATTAGTATTAGTGCACACTGGGTATGTTTTGCAGGTTTGTTTGGTTGGTTGGTTGGTTGGTTTTAAGACAGGGTCTCACTCTGTTATCCAGGTTGTGATCACAATCACAGATCACTGCAGCCTTGACTCCCAGGCTCAAGTGATGCTCCCATCTCCGCCTCCCAAGTAGCTGGGATTACAGGTGTGCCCCAAAACACCCAGCTAATTGTTTATTTGTTTTTGTAGAGATGTGGTCTCACTATGTCGCCCAGGCTGGTCTGGAACTTCTGGACACAAGTGATCCTCCCACCTAGGCCTCCCAACGTGCTGGAACTACAGGTGTGGGCCAGCACACCTGGCCATTTCGCAGTTCTTATTGCCATTTGTTTATGGTGCCAGAAAGGTATTGCTGAGTTTCCAGTTTTGAAACTAATTTCTTTTTTTTAGTGACACAAATCACTATGTAATATAGTTAGCCTTTGAACAACATGCATTTGAACTGCAGGGGTCTGCTTATGAGCAGATTTTCTCCCACCTGAGACAGCGAAGACCAATCTTCCTCCTCCTCCTTCTCCTTAGCCTGCCCAACTTGAAGACTGATGAAGAGTTATATAATGATCCACTTGCATTTAATGAACAGTAAGTATTTTTCTTCCTCATGATTTTCTTAAGTTTATTTCTCTAGCTTTCTTTATTGTAAGAATACAGCATATTAATACATGTACCCTACCAAACATATCTTAAATGACTGTTTATGTTATCAATAAGGCTGTTGGTCAACAACAGTTGGCTCTTAGCAGTTATGTTCTTGGGGGGAGTCAAAAGCGACATAGTGAGACCACATCTCTACAAAAACAAATAAAAAATTCGCTGGGTGTTTTGGTGCACATCTGTATTCCCAGCTACTTGGGAGGCTGAGATGGGAGGATATGCAGATTTTTGACTGCAGAGGGGATCAAGCATCCCTAAATTCCATGTTGTTAAGGGTCAACTGTGACCCTTTTTTTACTTTATTTACTAAACATAAGTCATTTATTTTAAAAATTCAATAGAAGTTCTAATTTCATAACAAGCCTAATTCATTATAATGTGACTATAAAGAAAACATACAACTTACTAACTTAAACATATCTTTTTCTTATTTATACAAAAATATCATATAGGATTTTAGGGACCATAATTAAATACATTTTTTTCAGACTAGATTGTTTGAAAAAAATAAATGACCTGCAATTAACTTTTTAAATAACTGTGAAATCTAACCTACCAAGAAAGAAATTAAGAGAAAAATACAACAACTTACACACACAGGGATTCTTTTAACCTGCTCTTTCATGATCAAAACTTCCTTATTCTTACTTTTTTATCTATGGTAGGACCACCAAAAATAAGTCACTATCGAAAGTCTTACCTGGATTGTTATTCTGAGGAAGACTTTCAGGTGTCTGTTCCATCTTACATTCAGGAATTAGGTGCCGAAGGCTATGGATAAAAATGTAATAAATGAAATGACTATTTTAAAACAAATATGTTAAATTTTTAGAGTGTTTCAAACAATATCAGAGTTAATATCAGAACTTTAATTATCCTACATGCTTCCATTTGGGAGTTCTACCAACTTCTCTTTAAGCTTCTAAAGAAGAAAAGAAGATGAATTACTCATGAATTGAAGGGAGTATAGCTCAGTAAATTAACTCACATTAGCTTGGCATAATGGAAAATGTCCTAGCTCTATTACCAGCAGCTATTTGTTCTCTGACAAATTGCTTCTCTTAGGCTCAACACATTCTTCTAAAAAGCAGGGATTTTACTGCCTTTTTTCACTAGGTTGTTAAAGATTTTTAACAACATAATGTTTTGTAAGTGCTCAGAGAAACAGTGAAGCAATGAAATAATTTGTTCTTGAGCTTTATTGCTGAAACTGTTTTGGAATTGCAAATAAAACCCAATGTGTATTTTTTCAGAGGTTCTCATATTCAAACATTGCGGTTTTCTGAAATTGTTATTAAGTTCTAGTTTTGCTTATTAGTTGTTCTGTTCTTTGTGGCTTATAATTTGGGACATCACAGCTATTTTCCAAATCACAGTTTGTAACTAAATTCACTTATAAATATATTATTTCATCAAACTAGATAACATCACTGTCCACTATTACTGAGCTCATCAATCACGCCAAGGGCAGAAAGCTAACAGATGTCAAGACCTAGCCTGGACTCCTGTTCCACACAGACTCAAACTCTGAATCGGTAGATCTTTGTTAGAACAATGCTCAATCCCCATCTTCATCTCCAACTGACATGGGAAATAACATTCTACTTTTATTTTTTGTTTTCAGTTCCATGAAAGAGATGCAAGTTGACATTCTCTCATTTCTGAGATACATACTAACAATATATTTGCACACAATATCCCACATGTTACTCATCTCCATTCTCACTCCATAGATCACCTTACTGCATATTTTTGTAGTGAAAAATCACAAATTTAATATTAGGTGACACCCAGTTTGCTTTGACTCACACTGTTTCTTTGGAGCAGTCAGCAAATAGTCAAATGAACTTCCACTGACTGCACAAAATATGAACCACTTCGCAAATCTGTGCATCATCCTTATGCAGGGGTCATGCTAATTTTCTCTGCATTTTATTCCAATTTTAGTATATGTTTGCTGCTGAAGCAAGTACAAAGCTCTCTTTTTATACATGGATA
>NW_012117288.1:229084-230673 GCF_000951035.1 Colobus angolensis palliatus
GTATCTTTAGTAGAGACGGGGTTTCACCATGTTGATCAGGCTGGTATCGAACTTCTGACCTAGTGATCTGCCTGCCTCGGTCTCCCAAAGTGATGGGATTACAGGCATGAGCCACTGTGCCCAGCCAACATGAAGTTTTTAAGGATGGAAGGAACCTGAGCGAAAGTAGAATATGTCTGCTATATAATAGGTGTTCAGCTTATGTTTCAATAAATTCTCAATAAATTGAGAAAATGGATAAACACATTTGGGAAGGGCAATTTATTTTGTTTTTTGTTTTGTTTTGTTTTGTTTGGAGTCTGGCTCTGTCGCCCAGGCTGGAGTGCAGTGGCACAATCTAGGCTCACTGCAAGCTCCGCCTCCCGGGTTCCCGCGATTCTTCTGTCTCAGCCTCCCGTGTAGCTGGGACTACAGGCGCCCGCCACCACGCCCGGCTAATTTTTATTCTTTGTATTTTTAGTAGAGATAGGGTTTCACTGTTGTTAGCCAGGATGGTCTCGATCTGCTGACCTCATGATCCACTTATCCTTGCTCATTTATAATTTTACTTGTTATAAATCTACTCCCTTGCTTATTGTCTGTCTAGCTCATGAGAGCACAGAACGTCTCTACTGTTTATTGTTTTCTTATGACAGTGCCCAATGCTTGAAAAGAAATTCTTGAGTGACCAACAGCAGGACCCAGCACAGCATTTTCCAAAGTATTCTCTGTGGGACATTTTGTAGGAGGTTCTAGGTCAGGGGTTGGCAAACTGCTGACCATGGGCCAAATCTGGCTCATAGCTTGTTTTTGTAAATAAAGTTCTGTTGGCACACAGCCATGCCCATTCATTCACAAAGTGATCAATGGCCTCTTTAGCCCGATGGTAGAGTTGGATAGTTGTGACTGAGACCAACTGACCCACTGAGTCTATTACGTGGCCCTTAACAGGGAAAATTTGCCAACCCTTGTTATGGTGATTGTAGTAAAATAAACAAATATAAGTAAAGAGGTTATGTGGATCTGATCTATGTTGGGTTAAACAGTCACACAGATTTCTTAATGTAGGACTTCTTGAAGTCTTTAACGTGTTAACAGGCACCATGCTCTCTGAAAATGTGATGCAATATACAGTGTCCCAGACTTATCTGAGCAGGGAATTCTTTTTGTTGGTGCTTGCTGGTTCTTTGGAATAGACTTTGAAAAATGCTGGCCAAGGTCTTGAAACCATGAAGGTGAGATTCCTCAGAAGGGAAGCTGAGGAAGATTTGCTGAGGATGGGATTCCACGGTGCAGTCACACATTCACGAGCTTTCTATACCTGGTATCAATACCCCAACTTCTACTTCAGGCCTGTTAGCCCCTCCCACAGTGGGGTTTCTCAATTAGGAATCCCCCTGCATTTCCTAGAGGATAACCAAGGTGACAGGGCCATGACTTACTTTCTCCTGACTGTTCAGCTCCTGGTATGGGGATGTGGGCAAGCAGGTAGGTGTGGAGCACAGCACAGAAGGCCAGGCCATCGCTCCAGCTGCTGCTGAAATTGGTGATGTCAATGTTCTGCAGGAGAGAAAAGTAGTAATAAACAAATACTATTGCAAACTGTGCAG
>NW_012117288.1:230723-231182 GCF_000951035.1 Colobus angolensis palliatus
GCTGCTGCTGAAATTGGTGATGTCAATGTTCTGCAGGAGAGAAAAGTAGTAATAAACAAATACTATTGCAAACTGTGCAGTATCACAGATGAGGGAGACTGGGATAAGATGGGAATCTACCTTTGGATTTTTCAGCAAGGCAACATAAGAATAAACTTCCCAAATTTGCTCAGAGTACATTTTGTTTTGGTACCAGGAATGGCCTGGTGTTGCCCAACTCCATTCACAGGATAGCACTGAGGAAAAGCCTTCAGTACTCAAAACAGTAGAGGATTTCTGTCCATCCCTCAGGACAGTCATCAAAGGCTCAAAGATATCTTATTCTCAAATTAACCCGCCTGATTAGTTTTGTACAGGCTGGCATTTCCCAGACTCATGTGGTCAAGGAAGAATCACTATCACCATCATCATCATCGCCACCATCATCATCACTACCTTCATAACGATTACCATCATCAC
>NW_012117288.1:231650-257308 GCF_000951035.1 Colobus angolensis palliatus
CATCATCACTACCTTCATAACCATTCCCATCATCCCCACCACCATCATCACTACCTTCATAACCATTACCATCATCACCACCACCATCATCACCACTTTTATAACCATTCCCATCATCACTACCATCATCATCACTACCTTTATAACCATCACCATCATCACTACCATCATCATTCCCACCACCATCATCACCACCTTCATAACCATTCCCATCATCACTACCACCATCATCACTACCTTCATAATCATTACCATCATCACCACCACCATCAACACTACCATCACTACCACCATCACCATCTCTGTATAATCCCAATTCACAACAAGCAGACCAAGATGAGAAGGTCCTAAAGACCTACAAGGCTGTCTCTGGATTGCTCTTCCTACCACACTCTTCTCCCCATCATTTAGGAGGCTTCTCAGGGGGAAAAGAAAACCCTTCCTGCTCAGCAGCCCCCTGTCAACATGCCAAACAAGCAGGGAGCATGAGACTGCATCCTTCAGGATGGGTGCAGCTCCCAGCAGCTGCTTGGTGCACAGTGATAAGGAAACTAAAATTCAACTCTAGCCAGGCATGATGGCTCACGCTTGTATTCTCAACACTTTGGAAGGCTGAGGTAAGTGGATCACCTGAGGTCAAGAGTTTGAAACCAGCTTAGCCAAGCCGGTTAAACCCTGTCTCTACTAAAAATACAAAAATAAGCCAGGGGTGGTGGCGGGCACCTGTAATCCTAGCTACTTGGGAGGCTGGGGCAGGCAAATGTCTTGAACCTGGGAAGTGGAGGTTGCAGTGAGCTGACACTGCACCACTGCACTCCAGCCTAGGTAACGCTCTGTCTCCAAAAAAAAAAAACAAAAAAAAAAATTCAATTCTAAGTCCCTGCCCATGGTGACGGTGGCTTCTGAAGACTCCTGTGCAGGTCCCCTAGGCCAGCTGGGGACTCCAGTACATCCCCACCTCTTAGATCCTCAGTCCTGTCACCCACCTGCTCACCCCAACAAGGTTTTCTTCCCTGGATCCACAATATTTGTCCCAAATGAAGCATCAGGTTCCCAAGCCTGCTAAAGCTGGGAGCTCAGGTTGTTTAAGCAGGGGCCTTGCAACAGACTGCAGAAGCGGGGCATAGCTTGGGCTTGGCTGAGTTTTAGGTCTGTGTTGGGTTTTGGGACAAGAAGAATTGGGCAGGTCTAGGGTTCCTTCCTGCAGTCTTCCCGCAGTCACTGAGGAGCTCTTCCTCTTCGTGCCCTGTCCTGGGAAATGCGAAGCCAAAAAACTTGGAAAGCTGTGGTGGGTGCTGGCTCCCTCCCACAGGGTGGACACCGACCACTGTTCCTTCCCTCTGCCCAGATGGCCAAATGCAGCCCTACAACAAGTTAACTCTCTGACTGTCCTGGGAAGGTCATTTAGGGTGTTTCTGTCAGAATCAATTTGTAGCTGAAAAGGAGAAGCAGGGTGAAGAGGAATGAGGCATGACATTAAGATGGAATAAGAGAAGGAGGTTTGATGGAATTCTCCTCAAAGTGTGTGTAAAGAGGTTCTGGAGAACACGCATAGGTGGAGATGTATACTAAAATACGGTACCATGTTTCCCGTGAAATTTCCCTAGGGTTCTGGAAGCAAATAATCTTAGGAAAAAAAAAAAAAAAGCCTATAATCTCATTTAGCTTTTTATCTAGATTTTTTGAGGGTTATTTCAAGCTAGCCTGACCCTTAGCAATAAGGTTGGTGAAATATCTCATTTGAAACTGAGGTCAAAAGAGATGGTGTCACATGTCACATGTAGGGTTTACCTGAATGACACGGATACAAGGATATACCTGAATGACGCAGATATAAGTAATCTGTCCCTGTCTTCCCAGCAAACCTCTTCTCAGTTTCAGTCAGTGTCCAGGATGACCCTGGTGGGCCCCAGAATGTCCCCCAAAAGCACCAGCTTTCAGGAAGACAGTGTGTTCTGGAGTCTGCTTTGCAGTTCATTTCCCCAGCAAGGAGTATCTGGCTGAAAGCAACACACAACCTTAATAACGTCTTTTCATCTTGGCTTTCATGACTCAAGCACAACCAACTTTCAGCAGTTGCTAAGCACATCAGCATTATGTAAAAGCCTGAGGATGCCTTTTATTGGGAGGGCTCCATCTTGTAACTTCTGGGGCCACTGGGAAGCTGATCCCGTGTGTGGACTTTTGGCTTCAAAGTCTCTTTGGGTTCAGCAGCTACCTGATGGGAGCTGGACACTGCTTTAGAAATGGGGAATGCTTTGATTTTACACTTTCTGAAGAGGTTTCTAGGTTAGGGAGGCTGAGGTGGGTGGATCACCTGACTTTGAGACCAGCCTGGCCAATTTAGTGAAACCCCATCTCTACTAAAAATACAAAATTAGTTGGGTGTGGTGGTGGGCACCTGTAATCCCAGCTACTCAGGAAGCTGAGGCAGGAGAATTGCTTGAACCTGGGAGGTGGAGGTTGCAGTCAGCTGAGATCGTGCCACTGCACTCTAGTTGGGGTGACAGAGACTCCACCTCAAAAAAGAAAAAGCAGAAGGAACAAAAACCAGGAAGTGGTGGTGGGGGGTGCCCCATCCAGTTCACTGAAATCATTCAAACCAGATGTTATGGACGTTCAACCCTGGGAAGGTGAAAACAAGGAGGGCCTCTTTCAGAGGGTCTGGTTTCTGCTTTCCTCTTGGGAAAGGCAGAGAGCACTGTGGCCCCTGCCAGTACTGAGCTCCCCCTTCCTTCCTCTACCATGCACAGGCTGCCAGAGACCCTATCTCCAGACCCATCTCTTGCAGTGCTGACTTGGATGACGGAAAGCCAGGCTTTATATCCAGAAACCCATTTCGATGTTTACATTATGCTGATCTCAAGGCAACCACGTACACAAGGCAAGCGCTTGCCCTGCCTGGAAGTGTTCTTTCCCAAGAGCAATGATGACGGATACAAGATTGTTTCCAACAGAAAGGCCACATTTTCAATAGAAAACCAAATGCTCAATGAGTAAGACCAAAGTCCTTTAAGCATGAGTCCCTTGGCTGGGCATGGTGGCTCACGCTGTAAACCCAGCACTTTGGGTGCAAACATTCTTGTTTATTACTGAATTTAGTTAAGGACACAGCAGGTGTTATCTTCCTGCCAAATCAGTTTTCTGTTAACTTAGGCAATAGATTCAGCCCACTACACACTCTTCCCTTAAACATCTGCAGTGCTTAACAACCTACTGATGTCTCAAAAAGAAATTGATATGTGGGTGGGGCTGCTGGTGATAAATCCCACACTGTGAAATGTTTTCCCTCTTTTTGATTAGAAGCTCAAATCTACCTCAGAGTTCCTCAAAGTTTACCCGACTCTCAGCTTCATCATATCATCTCGAGGAATCTGGTGGATTCTATGTCAGTTTTTTCTCTGTGTGGTAGCCTGGAAACTCTGTGAAGGCAGGGAGCTGGAGTGCTGGTATGTTTGTTTCCTGTCTTAACAGGGATCAGATCACTGTCTTCACTACCTGAAGTCCACTGCCTGGTAAATCATTGTATAATATATTTTTTCTGTTTTCTTTTTGGTTGTTTCAGGCAAGAAGGTAAATCAGTACTTGCTGTCCATTGTGGCCAGAAGCAGATTGCAGCAGAGCTTCAGCACCTGCTGTCGACTGGCTAGAATACTTCTCTACCCCTTTGCTTAACTGCCTCCTTCTCACCCTTCATTTCTCAGTGTAGTCATCTCTTCCTCAGGGAAATCTTCCCTGGACCCAGTATAGATCAAATTCTCCTATGTGATCATAGAACTCTGTTTTCTTGTACCATCTGTCTGAATTCATAATTGTCATTTTTGTTGTCTTTGCTCCTCACTACACTTAAGGCTAAATAAGAGTAGCGGTCTTGTCTGTTTTATCTGCAGAGCTTAGTAGAATGTCTGCCACATTGTAGGCATTCAGTGCATATTTGTTCAATGTATGAAGGAGAAAATGTTAAAAATGCAGTTTTTTATACCAAAAAAGTACTCATATATTTTATTTCTACCTTGTTTTCTCCCTGACAGATTCTGTTAGCCTACCAAGAATCCAAGACCCATTTTGTTTATGTGAACGCTTACTGAAACTTAAGAATCATCACTGTGACCGACTTACAGTAAAAATTAAACACATGGAAAATACGGTCAGTGTACTACAACATGAGCTATCTGAAACAAAAAAGACAACATTACAGTTAGAGCTTCAAAAAATTGAATGGGAGAAAGAGCTGTAAGATTTGAGGTATGACATTCTAGTTCTAAAGAAATATTTATACTGAAGACAATATATCAGAATTTTTGTAATTGCTGACTTACCTTCTGCAGATGAATGAGGGAGAAACATTTTTGGTCTTGTGGAATATGAAATTCTTGGAAATAAAACAAATTATTAACTGTGAACTCTTCTAATAAATAAATGTATATTCTTTGCAATCTTAATGTCCATATAGAAGTCCACCATATAAAATCTTGTTCATCGTTTAACAAATTGTAATTTGGGTTTTAAAATTATCTTGTTCTTATAATTAATGATGTAAGGAATATCTTTTATCATCATCATTATTTGTAGGCACAGGGTCTCACTCTGTGCCTGGGGCTGGACTTCACTGGTGTGACCATACTTCCCTGCAGCCTTGAACTCCATCCTCCTGCCTCAGCGTTCTAAGTAGTTAGGACTCCAGGTGCACATTCCCATGCTTGGCTAACTTTTAAGTGTTTTGTAGAGACAGGGTATCACTATGTTGCTCAGGATGATCTCCAACTCCCGACCTCAAGCATTCCTTCTGCCTTGGCCTCCCATATCATTAGTATGACAGGCATAAGCCATCATGCCCAGCCCAGAACATTTTTTATATAAATCTTTTTCTACATTCCTAAACTGTTTACTTTGAATAAATTCTCTAATATAGAATTATTTGGTTGAAATACAGGAACTTTTTAAAAAGAACTTGGATCATTATTTCTTATTTTTTCACAAGAATGTTTGTGTTAATTTATAGTTCAACCAACAGAGCATGAACTGGTCACTTTTCTAAACCCAAAGTAATTTTTTAAAAATTTATACAGTTTTGGCCAGGCGTGGTGGCTCACGCCCGTAATCCCAGCACTTTGGGAGGCCGAGGTGGGCAGATCACAAGGTCAGGAGATCAAGACCATCCTAGTCAACACGGTGAAACCCCGTCTCTACTGAAAAAAATACAAAAAATTAGCCGGACGTGGTCCTGGGCGCCTGTGGTCCCAGCTACTCGGGAGGCTGAGGCAGGAGAATGGCGTGAACCCGGCATCGACATCGGCACCCCTGCACTCCAGCCTGGGCGACAGAGCAAAACTCTGTCTCAAAAAAAAAAAAAAAAATTATACAGTTTTATTCTTCTTGAAAACTTTTTTTAAAATGTCATAGCTTTAGGGATACAAGTGGTTTTCGGTTAAATGGATGAATTGTATGGTGGTGAAGTCTGGGATTTTAGTGAGCCCATCACCCAAATAATACACATTGTACCTCAGTAGGTAGTTTCTCATCTCTCACCCTCCTCCCACACTCCCCCACTTCCGACCCTCCAATGTCCATTATACCACTCCATCTGCATTTGTGTACCCATAACTTAACTCCCTATTATAAGTGAGAACATGGTTTTATTTGGCTTTCCATTCCTGAGTCAGTTCACTTAGAATAATGGCCCCCAGTCCCTTCCAAGTTGCTGCAAAAGACATTATTTCATTCTTCTTATGGCTGAGTAGTACTCCATGGTGTATGTATACCACATATTATTTATTCCATTCATTGGTTGATAGACACTGAGGTTGATTCCATATCTTTGCAATTGTGAAATGTGCTGCAATAGACACACGTTTGCAGCTGTCTTTTTGATATAACAATTTCTTTTCCTTTGGGTAGCTACCCAGTAGGGGATTGTTGGATTGAATGATAGCTATATTTTAGTTCTTTGAGAAATCTCTCTACTGTTTTTCATAGAGGTTGTACTAATTTACATTCCTACCAGCAGTGTATAAGCATTCCCTTGTCACCACATCTGCACCAACATCTAATGTTTTTTGACTTTTTAATAATGAGCCTTCTGGCTGGAGTAAGGTGACATCTCTTTGTTGTTTTAGTTTGTATTTCCCTGAATATTAGTGATATTGAGCATTTTAAAATATGTTTGTTGGCCACTTGTGCATCTTCTTTTGAAAAATATCTGTTCATGTCATTTGTGTACTTTTTGTTGGGATTATTTTCATTTTTCTTGCTGATTTGTTTGTCCTTTGTCAGATGCATAGTTTGCAAATATTTTCTCCTATTCTGTAGGAGAAAATTATTATAAATGTTTAACCTACATAGTATAGCTTATTGGATACTAAAGCAGGACTTTGTTAAACTCTTAGCATGCAGTGGATCATCTACTGTGGTCACTGTATGAGGTGGGTGCTTTGCCATTCCCAGCTGTAGCCCCAGCCCTCAGCACTGGGCCTGGTATAAGTTAAGTAGTTTATTGATATTTCTTGAGTGAATGAATGGAGGTGAAAGTCAGCAAGCAAGGCAGCCTGATTTGGACAAGTAATTTTATTTTATTTTTATTTTATTTATTTATTTTTTTTTTGAGAGAGAGTTTCACTTTTGTCACCCAGGCTGGAGTGCAATGGTGCGATCTCAGCTCACTGCAACCTCCGCCTCTTGGGTTCAAGCGATTCTCCTGCCTCAGCCTCCTCAGTAGCGGGGATTACAGGCGCCCGCCACCACACCCGGCTAATTTTTTTATATTTTCAGTAGAGATGGGGGTTTCCCCATGTTGGCCAGGCTGGTCTTGAACTCCTGACCCCAGGTGATCTGCCTGCCTCGGCCTCCCAAAGTGCTGGCATTACAGGTGTGAGCCACCGCGCCTGGCTCAGGGACAAGTAATTTTAAAAGCCCAGAAGACACTGACTATTCACTTGGACAAGCTAAAAATAATGGATGGTGCCTGGTGTTGGATGCTCTTCCACCTTCCTGGTGAGACTCCAAATTGGTACAAAATTTCAGGGAACAAAATTTTAAAAGGGCATATCCTTTGACCAAACAAGCTTACTTCTAGAAATTTAACACGAGGAAATACTTGGGCAAAGGTAGAAAGACAGGTTATGTATCAATAGCAGAAAGTGCCCAGAATGAGGGGTTAAGAGAAAATAATGGTTCATCCATATCACAATAGCTCATAATCCCTGTGGCTAATAGAAAGTGGTTGTCAACTGTGTGCCAGATAACTCACGTGGCCATCAAGATACCCCTATGACGTAGATGCTGTTATTATTCCTATTTTGTAGATGAGGAAACAGGTATAGAGAGATTTAAAAACTTGTTGAGGTCACACAGCTGGTGAGGAGAGAAGGAATTTGGATCTAGGTGCTGGTTCCCAAGTCTACAGTCTTTCATTCACGGCTCATATCATGATGATGTCGACCTGAATTCATCAACAGGGAATCATGCCTGTAATAAATTGTTACAGGGAAAAGGCGTATTGGAAAATTCCAAGAGAGGCTCTCCACATGGGATAATGGCAAATATCTTGTTAATTTTTTCTTCTTTCTCATTTGAATTTTTCTTACAATGTGTAAATATTATTATGCTTACAAAAGACAATGAAGTTCTTAGTCCCAGCTGCTGGGGAGCTCGAAGCAGGAGAACTGCTTGAACCCAGAAGGCAGAGGTTGCCGTGATCCGAGATCGCGCCACGGCACTCAAGCCTGGATGACAGAGTGAGACTCAGCCTCAGGGGAAAAAAAAAAAAAAAAAAAGACAATGAAGTTCAATGAAGTTCTTTTCATTTGGGGGGGAAAATAGAAAAAGGAGAAAAGAGGTCGGGCGCAGTGGCTCACGCCTATATTCCCAGCACTTTGGGAGGCCAAGATGGGTGGATCACTTGAGGTCAGGAGTTCAAGACCAGCCTGGCCAACATGGCAAAACCCAGTCTCCAGTAAAATTACAAAAATTAGCTGGGTGTGGTGGTGTGCACTGTAGTCCCAGCTACTTGGGAAGCTGAGGCAGGAGAATAGCTTAAACCCGGGAGGTGGAGGTTGCAGTGAGTCAAGATTGCGCCACTGTATTCCAGTCTGGACAACAGAGCAAGACTCCGTCTCAAAAAAAGAAAAAAGAAAAGAAAAAGGAGAAAAGCTGGAGGATGCAGGAAAGGACTCGATAGAAACTTTCAAGGCCTCCTTGGCTGGTGACCTGGCCTTGGCCTCCACTGCTTCCTACAGCCAGGCCAGCTGCCATCCTCCTCCACTGGGGAAAAAGGGGTGCCTTGTTTTTCTTCCCTGATGACCAGACAGGCGAGGGCAGAGAGGCAGCTGCAAATGCTTCCTCAGTGTCTCATACTCATGGACTCCATCTAAAGGTTACTCCTCACCCCCAACCATCATATGGCTGCTAATATTAGTGCTCACTTTTCCACTGAGGAAACAGAAACTTAGAGAGGTGGAGGGATCTGTCCAAGGTCATTTCCACAATGAGGAGAGGAGGCAGGAAGCAGGCTCCATCCTAGTGATGGACAGCTAAGTCCCTGTTTTTTCATTTGCACAACCATTTGAAGGAGAATCCTATGTTTTTTGTTACGCCATACTGCTGAAAAATTTCTATCAAACTATAGCAAAGATTCCTTTCCTTCCTTTAAAACATGTTGAAGGGAAATGTCTTAGACTTGAGCGTCTTGATTTATAGTCAATATGCTGCAGTTTAGCCCTTGAATATGGCCGATGACGTGTTGCAGCAAGCTGAGCACTTCTATTACAAGCAAAGACTCTGACTACAAACCTCCAAGTGGGCAAGGGATTATTAAGTTTAGCAATGGACTAACCAAAAACTGCATTCGTGTGGAACTGACCACGGGCTTTACATTATGCTTTTGTTCCTTTCTTGCTCATAACCCATTGTATAACAAAATATGCCCAAACTTGGGCTTTAATAAAAAATTTCTTAGCTCTCAATTTTTTTTGTGGTTTGATTGGGCTTAGCTAGGTGGCTCTTGCTTGGGGTCCTTCATAAAGTTGCAGTCAGGTGGTGGCTGGGGCTGCAGTCACCTGGTGGGTCATCTTGGCTGAACACCTACCATGGCACACTCCTATGACCCAAACCCCAAAGATAAAGAGAATGAGAGATTTGACATCAGCCTACAAGAGATTTCAATAGTCCTTGGAGAATGGATGGCAGATGGAAGAGTGGTATTGCTATAACAGAACAAACGAAACTACGAACTAAGTGCCACAGTGCAGGAAACTGTTGAGGGGCAAGTCACCCCACTGCAGAACCCTGGACGCAGTGATACACTGGAGCTAGCTCATTCTGGTTAATGAGAGTGGATTTAAAAAAATTCAAGGCCGGGTGTGGTGGCTCATGACTGTAATCCCAGCGCTTTGGAGGTTGAGGTGGGAGGCTCACTTGAGCCCAGTTCGAGGCGGCAGTGAGCTATGATTGCACCACTGCACTCCAGCCTGGGTAACAGAGCAAGACTCTGTCTCTTAGAAAAGTTTGGGGTTTTTTTCCAGTAATATCCTCGTATGGTGCAAACACTATATAATGCTGTGCTACTGCCCATTTTCTTTTCAGTAAGGAAAAGGCCCTCAATTTTTCAGACATTTCTTGAGTACCATACTTGTGCCAGGCCCTGGGAAACAGTGATCAGCAGGAGGGACAAAGAGCCTACCCTCATGGGGCTTACAGTGTACAGGGGCTGAGGTGGTGATATTTGTCAAATAATCACCCAAACACTTAATTAGAAATCGTGATAAGCCCAATGAAAGAAAAGTATATGAAACTTAATTGGGAAGGGGGTGGTTTAGGGAAGACTCGAAAGTGACAATGGAGCTATCAAGTTCAAGAAGGAGTTAGTTGGGGAGGGGGCTGCAGGAAGAAGTGCATGCCTGGCGGCAGGAACAGCATGTGTCCCAGTAGTTCAGGGTGGGGGGCCCGGGCTGGTGAGAAAGGGCAATGGAGAAGGAAGCAGAGGAGACCGTGCAGACACTGCAAGTGCTAGAAACCCGATCCACGCTGGCTTCAGAGGGTGGAGGGGAGGTTCTTCTTGGCTTCCATAATAGAAATGTCCAGGGACCTACCGACTTCAGATTCAACGCAAACGCATCTGGGCCTGGTCTGTATCCCTCCCTCTCACTTCTCTCAGCATCTTCCTTAGGCGGTTCCCCTCCTGGCATTCCAAGAGCTGCAGCATCAGCAGGAGAGAGTGAGCCTACTTCCACTGTCCTGGCACAGGGATGGAGAAGATGTTTCGTGGGTTCCGATTGGCTCAGTAGCCTATCTTTGGAACGAATCAGCGAACGGAGAGGGATGAACTGCTCTGATTAGCCAGATCCAGTCACATGCCAACATGTGACGCGCGGAATCTACGCCAGCCGCAGCAGAGGGGTGGGGGTTGTGATCAGAGTTAGATCCCAGCGCAGAAGGACGTGAGCCCAGCCGAAGTACCGCAGAAGAGGAATCAATTTTGGTATGCAGATAATCACTGGCCTGTGTATCCCTGTAAAGTTGTCAGGCAAACGAAATGTTTCAAACGACTCCATTTCACGAAGTCTCAACTAATTTATGATTCGTTAGTTGAGATGTTTGTATTCTTCCTTTCTAAAATAAGATGTTGGACTGTAAAGACTCTAGCTAGCTCTACAACCTCTGATGAATGATTTCATGCCTCATTATTGTCAAAACTCCAAAGCAGAATTGGAGAGATGATGTGGTATAGGGATTCGGTAAGTGAAGATTGGTGCAAAGCCTCTTGGGTCGAAATTCTGTCCATTGCTTTGTCATTGGAAAAGTTATTTAACGTCATCATCTCAGTTCCCACAACTATTAAAATGCAGAGGATAACAACACCTACCTTATGCTCTTGTGAGGATTAAGTAAGTTACCGTTAATACATGTAAAGCGCTTAAAAGAGGACCCATGTGTTTGCTATTATTATGTTATCCATACAATAGAGAGTAAACATTACCTAAGTTATAAAGAACTTAGGCAATGGATACCAAAAGCATTATAATAATTTTATAATAAAAGAAAAAGCTCACGCCGGTAACCGCAGCACTTTGGGAGGCCGAGGCGGTCGGATCACTTGACGTCAGGAGTTTGAGAACAGCCTGGCCAACATGGTGAAACCCTGTCTCTACTAAAAATACAAAAAATTAGCCGGGCGTGGTGGCGCACACCTGTAATCCCAGCTACTCGGGAAGCTGAGACAGGAGAATCGCTTGAACGCAGGAGACGAAGTTTGCAGTGAACTGAGATCGTGCCAATGCACTCCATCCAGCCTGGACAACAGAGTGAAACTCCGTCTCAAAACAAAAAACAAACAAACCAAAAACATTTATAATAAATGTGTAATCATTTATTATACACCCAGAACTGTGCTAAGAGCACTGTGTTGTCTTTTTTTTTTTTTTTTTTTTGAGATGGAGTCTTGCTCTGTCTCCCAGGCTGGAGTGCAGTGGCATGATCTCAGCTCACTGCAACCTCTGCCTCCAGGGTTCGAGCGATTCTCCTGCCTCAGCCTCCTGAGTAGTTGGGATTACAGGCCCGCGCCACCACGCCCGGCTAATATTTTTTGTATTTTTAGTAGAGACTGAAATTCACCATGTTGGTCAGCCTGGTCTCGAACTCTTGACCTCGTGATCCGCCTGCCTCAGCCTCACAAAGTGCTGGAATTACAGGCGTGAACCACCGTGCCTGGCCGTGTTGTCTCATTTAATCCTCACAACAGTCTTGTGGAATGGGTGCTGCTATCATGCTTGTTTTTCAGATAAGGAAACAAGCTCAGAGAGGTGAAATGACTTGTCCAAGGTTACAGGCCAGTGGAGGCTTGAACCCAGGTATTTGTAATTCCAAATGTCATACTCTGTCCACACTCCTTGTCACCTGCCTGGGCTGTCACAATTGGTGTGGGGCTCGCAGCTCTCCAGGGACCAGAACAGGCGCATCCCCGCCCACCGCCCCGCCCATCGTGCCAGCCCGACTCCACCCCTGTGGCTACGCCCACTGCCGCGCGCCTTCCCCATGGGTGGGCCACGCCCACAATCCCAGCCAGATGCCTCCACTGTCCGGGCTCTAGCCCCGCCCCCGCCCCGCCCACCGGCCTCGCAGTCGCCGCGGACGCCGATCTTGTGCATGGAGTCGCCATTTTGCTCTTAGAGACACCGCCAGGAGACCCAGCGCTTTCTTCCTTCTGCAGCCGAGGCTGCGGCGGGGCAGGGGCTGGGGTCGGGGCCAGGTAAGCGGGCGGGAGCCAGTGGCGAGCGGCGGCGAGGGCTGGCTGGCTCCAGCATTGCGGGGCGCAGGTGCACGGGGCGGGGAGCCGCGGCGCCGGCAGGCAGACGGGTCGGGGTCCTGGGGTGATGGCTGCTTGGGGGCTCACTGGGGCGACCTCGCGCCCGCGCGGCCCTTCCATTTTTCTCTCTCTTCTTCCTCTTCCGTCAGGGGTCGGCGGGGGCCGGGGCCGGGCGTCCGGTGTCTGGGCTCTCTCTGCTCCCTGAGGCGCCACTGGGGAGTCGAACCCTGACGATGGGACCTGTGGTGAGCAGCTCTGAAAGCAAGCCCAGACCCAGCCATTCTCCGTCCCTAACCTGACACGGAGCCCGTGATTTTAATTTACCTGATTTTGCTCGTCACGAATATATCTCTCACCCCCTAAAGGATGATTTTGTCCAACTCAGAACTCACCCCAGCAGAGATTGAGGGGGAACCGTGATGAAATTTTAAAGTATTCTGCTTGATAATTTTTCTCTTACTTTAATGTTGGCTCCGTTTGAGTGTTTAGCTTTTGAAAGGGATATGAAAATGCGGAATGGGGCTTTGGGGCTTCAGGAGGTGTGATCTCTAGTGTTTAAAAAATTTAATTGCACAAATAGAAATAATTCACCCACATTATTGAACCCCACTAAAGTATACCCTTCTTGTCCATATTCCTTTCCTACTGCCCTGGTGTGTACCATTATTACTCAGTTGTGGTTTGAGCTCTTTCCACTTAAAGTCATTCATAGGTACTTTTGCGCGGTGTTGAATATTTATTGAATTTCTATTCTGTGTTTTCCTTAATTACTTTGTTATGGAACCTTTACACAGGTCTGGTGTACTTGCTGTTTAAAAAATCTTATGTTGACCATCATCACTGAGCATATAGCTTTTTCCTTATTTCCTTAGGATAATTACCAGAAGTGGAAATACCGAATCAAACTTCTGTGTTCTTTCTTTGGCACTATTATATAAATTGTTTTCCAAACAAGGCATGTTTACAATAGACATTTTTCAAAATCTGGGTATTTGCCCGATTTTGCTCTAGGTATGCAGAATTCAGCAGAGTGCCAAGTTGTTTTCTGTGTGGGTTGAGAGACAGGCTGTGCAGCCCAGTGTTGCACACGACTAACTACTACAAATCATGCTGAGACTGAGCTATTTCTGCTGCTTAGAGGGTTTGCAGCCTTGAGTAAGTTTCTTCATCTGGAAACCTAGCTTCCCCTGTCTAAAATGAGTCTCATTCTAGTACTTGCTTCACTGGGTTGTCATAAGCATTGTGAACACTCAGAAGATGTTAGGCATGAGTAAACAGTCTGTTGGAGAGGTAAGCAGAGCCTGGGATCATAGAGGAGTGGAAGAGTAATTTGGTTTAGAATTTGCCCTTCAAGTTCTCATCAATATTGATATTAAAGACAGATTTTCTTGGAGTGAGGCACATCACTAATAAACATGCATAATAAGGTGTTTTGTTTTGTTTTGTTTTATGCAGAGTCTTGCTCTGTCGTCCAGGCTGGAGTGCAGTGGCGCGATCTCGGCTCACTGCAACCTCTGCCTCCTGGGTTCAAGTGATTCTCCTGCCTCAGCCTCCTGAGTAGCTGGGATTACAGGTGCGTGCCACCACGCCCGGCTAATTTTTTGTATTTTTAGTAGAGACAGGGTTTCACCATGTTTGTCAGGTTGGTCTCGAACTCCTGACCTCGTGATCTGTCCGCCTGGGCCTCCCCAAGTGCTAGGATTACATGCATGAGCCACCATGCCCGGCCAATAAACGTAATACGTTTTTATGCTTTTTTATTTTTTGAGACAGAGTCTTGCTCTGTTGCCCAGGCTGGAGTGCAGTGGCGCGGTCTCCGCTCACTGCAACCACCACCTCCCGAGTTCAAGTGATTCTCCTGCCTCAGCCGCCCGAGTAGCTGGGGTTACAGGTGCATGCCACCACACCCAGCTCATTTTTGTATTTTTTAGTAGCGGTTTCGCCATGTTGGCCAGGCTGGTCTTGAACTCCTGACCTCAGGTGATCCACCCGCCTTGGCCTCCCAAAGTGCTGGGATTACAGGTGTGAGGCACTGCGCCTGGCCGGTTTTTATATGTTATGATGCCTTTTAGTTCATCTTTCAATTTCATTTGTTAATCATTGTGACTCATTGAGGTCAGGCATCATTCAGCAATCGTTAGTTTAGCCTCTACTGTGTGGCAGCTGCACAGGGTATACAGCAGAGAATATCATGGTAAAAAAAAAAATCTCTGCTACCTGGACCTTAAATTCTGATGGGGAAAGCTTTTTACCAAGGTTATATCTCTGTTGTCTGGAAGGTAAAGGCTGAGGCCCAGCAAGGACAAGTGATGTCCACACAGCCTAGTAACTGGAAGGCAAACCCAACTCTTCACACTCCTACTTCAGCCATCTTTAAGTAGAAGGTATTTATACAGTAGATGCTTTAGAGGGAAGACAACACACTTCCATGTGAGTCTTCCTCATCTGAAATGTGGGTGAGTGGTTTTGAAATGACTGCTAGTCTGTCCAAAGGAAATGATCTCTCAGTGTGGCTACTTCATTCATGAGTCTTAACAGATTCTCAAATCTTATTCAGAAGAAGAGTGTGATTTGCTCTTTAAAAGGTGCTAAGATTCTCTGAAAACGGTGTGTTTTCGTACATGTTATAAATAATTCTCACACATTCTAGAGTAAATTTAGAATAAACATAAAGCAGTTATAGCTCATGGGGAAAATAAGGGAATGTTCTCATTTCACACTAAAACCTTGTGCTAACAAGCCTCCTGCCAACCTCATCCTGATGATTATCATGTTTTTGAGGGTAGTCTTTATAACTCTTTTCTGGAAACTTGGTAAAGAACACAGTCTTCATTACCTACAGGAGAAAGGAGAACTAAAACTACAAACAGGCCTTATGGCTGGATGCAGTGGCTCACGCCTATAATCCTAGCACTTTAGGAGGCCAAGGCGGGTGGATTACCTGAGGTCGGGAGTTTGAGACCAGCCTGACCAACATGGAGAAACCCTGTCTCTACTAAAAATACAAAATTAGATGGGCGTGGTGGCGCATGCTGCTCAGGAGGCTGAGGCAGAACTGCTTCAACCAGGGAGGTGGAGGTTGTAGTGAGCCGAAATTGCGCCATTGCACTCCAGCCTGGGCAACAAGAGTGAAACTCCATCTTAAAAAAAAAAGAAGAAAAGAAAAAGAAACAGCCCTTATGTTTGAATAACTTGTGAAATGAATAGTCACAAAACATGACTATGTTGATAGTCATTTCCAAATGGATGCTCCCCAGTCTACCCCACCAATGTCATTTTGAGGGTGGTCTTCGGTAAGGAGTCTATATAGAACCCTATATCTGAAGCCTAGAACGTCAGAGACCATATGCAGGATGTTGCAGGCCATTTTAAACCATGAGAGATAAGACTTCAGGAAATATCCTGGAAAAAGTACACAAATGCAGGAGAGCTATCTTGAAATAATTTGCAGGCTGTCCTGTGGAAAAGGAATTTGATGTTTCCCATAAATCTCTAAGGAGAGGCTAAGAACCACTGGGCAGAAGCTACAAGGAGAGGAATCTCCGCATGTTCTTTTTTTTGTTTGGTTGGTTTTTTTTTGAGACAGAGTCTTGCTCTGTCACCCAGGCTGGAGTGCAGTAGTGCAATCTCCGCTCACTGCAACCTCCACTTCCCAGGTTCAAGCAATTCACCTGCCTCGGCCTCCTGAGTAGCTGGGACTACAGGCGTATGCCACCAGGCCTAGCTAATTTTTGCATTTTTAGTAGAAATGAGGTTTCACCATACTGGCCAGACTGGTCTTGAACTTCTGACCAGGTAATCTGCCTGCCTCGCCCTCCCAAAGTGCTGGAATTATAGGCGTGAGCCACTGCACCCGGCCACAGCATGTTCTAAGGAAGAATCTGGAATGATGGGCCCTCAGCGGATGTGGGCATCAGACCCTGGGGCTGTTCAAGCTTCTGTTGAGTGGTTCCTTGGCAGGATTCCTACAGATGGGCTTTGAACAAAAGATTTAGGAGGAATGGGCTGAACTACCACTAAGATCTCTTCCCACCTCTAAAATGCTTTCATTCTAAGTATTCCGACTCCTATCAGGAATCCTGCTGTACTTTAAGGAGCTTCTTATTTGAAGGTTGGGGGGTGTAAAAAAAAATGCCCCTCCCCCCATGTCTATTACTGTACTTACATGGTAGATAATCAAGATATTAGAAGTCAGTTCATAGATAGCATGTCCGATATGCAGGGCACTGTGTTAAGTGCCTGGCAGAAATTTTACAGTCACCTGTGGGGTCAGTTTTCAGTTTTTTGGATGGCAGAACTGAGGCTAAGAAATTTCGAGTATCAGATAACTTATGCAAGTCCTCACTGTGAGTTTGGAGGAAGTAGTTCAAGATGCAAACATGAGTTTGACTCCAAATCCTGTATTTACAACTGCAGGAAGATTAGTTTGTTTTTGTTTCCTTTCCTGGACCTGTAACACCCTATTTTTTATGTGTTTATTTATTTATTTATTTGAGACCAGGTCTCCCATCTTCTAGGCAGTACAGTAAAGTGGTGCAATCATGGCTCATGGCAGCCCTGACCATCTGGGCTCAAGTGCTCTTGCCGCCTCATTTTTTGATTTTTTTTATAGAGATTAGGTCTCACTATGTAGCCGAGGCTGGTCTCAAACTCTTGGGCTCAAGCAATCAGCCCACCTTGGCCTCACAAAGTGCTGGGATTAGCGGTGTGAGTTGCTGTGCCTAGCCATACCTTTTGTTCTTAAACACAGATGTTGATTGGTTGAGAGATGGCTTTAGAAGTATTTAAGATCCCTTCCAGAATGTTGATGATTAAATGTATTATTTCTTTCATTTATACCAGCCACTCTGCTAGTAGCCTTTGCAGATGCTACATTGTCCTGTAAAAGGCGTTAGCAAACTTTTTCTGTAAAAGACCAGATAATAAATATTTTAGGCTTTGTGGGGCATACTCAGTGCTATTGTTGTTATCTAGAGGCAATTTGTAAACAAATGAGTGTGTCTGTGTTACAGCCTGTGTTACAGAAATAGGCTTTTGAGGGACCTGATTTGGCCTGTAGGCTGTAATTTGCTGATCTCTACCCCAAAGCCGCTTCTTTAGTAGATACCACTGTCCACCTTGGTCACTTTAGGGCTTTGGTTAGTTGTGTATACATTTCTGTTTATAAGCCATAGACAAATTTAAGGTAAATTGCATTGTAGTCTGTCATATTTCCCATTGCAGATTCCTGGGTTTTGCCAGCTGGAATGCCTCTGCAGGAAGTGCTAGTGGGACTGTGCAAAATAGGTCTTTTATAATTTCTTCTTGTGTTCTGTTGTTGTTGTTGTTGTTTGTTTGTTTGTTTTGGATACTGGGTCTCTGTCTGTCCCCCAGGCTGGAGTGCAGTGGTGTGAACACAGCTCACAGCTTTGGCCTCCAGGGCTCAAGTCATACTCCCACTTCAGCCTCCCAAGTAGGTGAGATAATAGGCATGCACTACCATGCTTGGCTAATTTTAAAATTTTTGTAGAGGTAGTAATGTGTCACCACATTACCCAGGCTGGTTGCAAACTCTTGGGCTTAAGTTATCCTCTGGCCTTGGCTTCCCAAAGTGCTGGGGATACAGGCATGAGCCACTGTGCCTGGCCAAGTCTGTATCTTCTAACCCAGATTGCCAATACAGACTGGTTAGTGAAAAAGCAAATTGTAGATACAGTTGCACAATGACATCGTTTTGTGTTTAAAACATTATATTTATACACACACACACACACGTGTATATATATATATTTTTTTAAATAATTAATTTTTCTTTTTTTGAGACAGAGTCTTACTCTGTTGCCCAGGCTGGAGTGCAATGGCGCAATCTCGGCTCACTGCAACCTCTGCCTCCTGGGTTCAAGCGATTCTCCTGCCTCAGCCTCACGAGTAGATGGGATTATAAGCATGTACCACCACGCCTGGCTTATTTATTTATTTATTGTATTTTTAGTAGAGATGGGGTTTTGCCATGTTGGTCAGGCTGGTCTCGAACTCCTGGCCTCAAGTGATCTGCCTGCCTTGGCCTCCCAAAGTGCTAGGATTACAGGCATGAGCCACTGTGCCTGGCCTTTTTTTTTTTATATGGAGTTTTGCCCTCTTTGCCCAGGCTGGAGTGCAATGGTGCAATTTCGGCTCACTGCAACCTCTGCCTCCTGGATTCAAGTGATTCTCCTGCCTCAGCCTCATGAGTAGCTGGGATTACAGGCAGGTACCCCCATGCCTGGCTTATTTTTATTTTTATTTTTTGTATTTTTAGTAGAGCTGGAGCTTCGCCATGTTGGTCAGGCTGGTCTCGAACTCCTGTCCTCAAGTGGTCTGCCGCCTTGGTCTCCCAAAGTGCTAGGATTACAGGCATGAGCCGCTGTGCCCGGCCATATATATTTTTTATGGAGGTCACATGTATAAATGCATAGAAAAGGTCTGATGTCCCTACTAAACTGATAAGAACCCTCACTTCTGGGGAGGACCCGGGATCGAGGCTGGTGACTTTATCCTTAACTATCATGTTTCAGGTTTTTTTGGGGGGATGGAGTCTCGCTCTGTCATGCAGGCTGGAGTGCAGTGATGCAATCTCGGCTCACTTCAACCTCTGCCTCCTGAGTTCAAGCAATTCTCAAGCCTCAGCCCCCAGAGTAGCTGGGACTACAGGCACCCGCCACCATGCCAAGCTCATTTTTGTATTTTTAGTAGAGACAGGTTTCATCCTACTGTCCAGGCTGTTCTCGAACTCCTGATCTTGTGATCCGCCTGCCTTGGCCTCCCAAAGTGCTGGGATTACAGGTGTGAGCCACCGTGCCCAGCCATGTTTCAGGTGTTTATAGGGAGCATGTGTTTGTGTTTTGTATAATTAACATTTGAGACTAATGAGGCCGGGTGCGGTGGCTCACGCCTGTAGTCAATCCCAGCACTTTGGGAGGCCGAGGCGGGCGGATCACGAGGTCAGGAGATCAAGACCATCCTGGCTAACATGGTGAAACCCTGTCTCTACTAAAAATACAAAAAAATTAGCCAGGCATGATGGGGGGCGCCTGTAGTCCCAGCTACTCAGGAGGTTGAGGCAGAAGAATGGTGTGAACCTGGGAGGCAGAGCTTGCAATGAGCCGAGATCGCGCCACTGCACTCCAGCCTGGGCGACAGAACAACTCTGTCTCAAAAAAAAAAAAAAACAAAAGATGAAAAAGATTAGCTTAGTTTCAGCTCATTGATGATCTCCACCAGCCTTCCCAGAGGTCCCAGGTGAACATACAACTGTGGAAATGCAGTGAGCTTGCTGAGAAAGGGCCTCCCTGCCCACAGCCTGCTGGGTTGTTGCTGTTCCTCCCATCTAGCACCTCCACTACGTGATGAGGACACTCAGCACTGATGACTTCTTTTTTGATTTATGAGACAGAGTCTTGCTCTGTTGCCAGGCTCTAGTGCAGTGGCATGATCTCAGCTCACTGCAACCTGTGCCTCCCAGGTTCATGTCATTCTCCTGCGTCAGCCTCCCAAGTAGCTGGGACTGCAGGTGCGTGCCACCACGCCCAGCTATTTTTTGTATTTTTAGTACAGACAGGGTTTCACCATGTTGGCCAGGGTGGTCTCAATCTCTTGATCTTGTGATCCACCTGCCTTGGCTTCCCAAAGTGCTAAGATTACAGGCGTGAACCACTGCACCTGGCCAGCAGTGATGACTTCTAAGCCAGGGACCTTTTTATTTGTGGCCCACTGCCTGTCATTTAGGTGGTCACTTAAATGTCCTTCTAACTAGAAAATGATTTTCTAGTCAGCCCGTGTTCCACTTGAGGAAAATAAAGATGAGAGGTCAGTTTTAGACATGACACAGGGCAGCTGAAAGGCCGGGAAAGGTTTTGTGGTAAACAAGGATTACAGGAAAAGCTGGGAGTAGATGGGTCATTTATTCTTTGTTTAAGGATTAATCAGTCCTTGTTCTCGCTAATGGCTCTGCCATTTTTCTGTGTGTTAATCCAGGAGGAATTTTGTTGTCAGAGAATAAAAGGAGGTTGTCCATAATTGACTTTAAGCAGCAATCAGTAAAACATTGAGCTCTTCAGCTCCGCCTTTCTTGTAAGTTTATCATTTCTTCTCAGTAGTTGTGAACATCACGTGATAATGTATTTCCATAAATTTGGGACCCTGAAATCCAAGTGAACTTTCTGTTTGTCCGTATATATCTAATATTTTAAAAATACTATTAGGATAGAAACTGATTTCTTTCAGCTGAAGTCATTTCCTTTTAAAAAAGTTCATTCAGGTGTATTTCATATCATATGGCAGTTTTTAATATGTGTTATATCCTTCTAGGCTCTGGAAATTGGAAAACCAAGAAGGTTTTGATGTTTTGTGTGACGCCACCTGAATTAGAAACCAAGATGAACATAACCAAAGGTGGTCTGGTGTTGTTTTCAGCAAACTCAAATTCATCATGTATGGAGCTCTCAAAGAAAATTGCAGAGTGAGTTATAATTGTACCATTAAAATCTATATTCATTATGTAATGCTTTAAATTTGATAATCAGACTGGCGGTGATTGTTAAACATGAAAGCAGATATTTTATAATTATATGTGTATCTTTTTTCATCATGCAAGATGTTCATGTAACATGTCTCATCTGTATTAAGGGCTATTCTTTTTATAAACTATCCCATCTCCCTACATATTCTTTCAGCAGACATTTATTGAGTGCCTTATAAGTGCCAGGAATTGTGTTAGGTGCTATATATATATAAAATTTGAGTATAAATTTGAGTATAAAGCACTTTTTGAGTATATTTGAGTATAAAGCATTTTGGGGCCGGGTGCGTTGGCTCACGCCTGTAATCCCAGCACTTTGGGAGGCCAAGGCAGGTGGATCACGAGGTCAGGAGATTGAGACCATCCTGGTTAACATGGTGAAACCCCGCGTCTACTAAAAATACAAAAAATTGACTGGGCGTGGTGGCACACACCTGTAGTCGCAGCTATTTGGGAGGCTGAGGCAGGAGAATAGCTTGAATGTGGAAGGCTGGCAGTTAGCTGAGATTGCACCACTGCACTCAGCCTGGGCAACAGAGTGAGACTCCGTCTCAAAAAGAAAAAAAAAAAACATTGACATGTATATTATATGAAATAACTTATAGCTTATAGTTTAGTATAATTTTAGATATTTATTAAACAAATATTGTACCCCTACTGTGTACTAGACCTTGATCTAGATGTTGGGGATTATCAGTGAGTCAAGATCCATCCTTTTTATGAAATTGACATTTTAGTAGAAAGCCAAACAGAAATCAAGTCAACAAAACAAACAAGGTAATTTCAGATGAAGATCAATGCTATGAAGAAAACTCTGTGAAAGGAATGATGGGGCAGGTTGTTCTGCTTTAGCACGTGTGCTGAAGTGCCTTTAAACTGAGGGGATGGTATGTGAGTGGAGAAACCTGAATGAGCCACCCAATGAAGATCTGGAGGCAGAGCCCCCCAAGCAGAGGGGAGGGAAGATTCCAAGGCCCTGCAGCATGCAGGAGGGGTCCTTGGTGTGTCTCAGGAACGTGGGCTGGAGTGCAGAGTGTCCAAGGAAGATGGCTGGTGAGGCAGGCAGAGAGGGACTGCATAGTCCTTCCTGGGAAAACGTGGGGTTGGGGTGAGGGGCTAGGTAATGGATTGACGTAACAATTTAATATTGACTTTAAATTTTATAAGAAGAATAACTTTATTTTATTTTACTCATCAATTTACACGTCTCCTTAAATAGTAAAGATACTGGGTTTCTTCTATTACTTTTTCAGCTTTTTCCCCCTTTCTCTTCTCTAGGCGGCTGGGGGTGGAGATGGGCAAAGTGCAGGTTTACCAGGAACCTAACAGAGGTGAGCAATCTTGGGCATGTGGAACATTGACCTTTTTGTGGAATGTGGCATATTGGCTCAGTCCTTCATCCTTTACTATTGAAACAATTTGATTCAGTTGTACATTTCCATTAGCAAGAAGTCAGGCAGGCAAGGTAGAACAGAGTGGTTTTTTAGCTCTCACTAATACCAGCTAGATATGTAACCCTGGTGCAAGTCATTTCTGGGGCTTGAACTCCAGTTCTGAAACTTCATTCAGTAAAAGCTGCAGACATATTTGAACCAGCTGGTCAACTGAATGAACATGAGCTCAACCGTTGCTTAAATTTATGTCACCTTAGGCAAGACGAGTAAATCCTGTCACCTTAGACAGGATGAGTAAATCCTGTGTGACCGCAGTTTTAGTTAGTTATTCTTTACCTGCACCTAAGTTGCCTTGGGTTAGACTTCATAAAATATTGTTAAGAAATACTTTTTGCTGTTTGATACATGTCATTACATATTATCCCAAGTTGCAAAAAAAAAAAGTTATTTAATCTTTGTAGGGCTGGGTGTGGTGGCTCACACCTCTAATCCCAGCACTTTGGGAGGCCGAGGCAGGCAAATTCCTCGAGCTCAGGAGTTTGAGACCAGCCTGGGCAACATGGCAAAACACTATCTCTACTAAAAATACAAACATTGGCCAGGCGCGGTGGCTCAAGCCTGTAATCCCAGCACTTTGGGAGGCCAAGACGGGTGGATCATGAGGTCAGGAGATCGAGACCATCCTGGCTAACACTGTGAAACCCCATCTCTACTAAAAAATACAAAAAACTAGCCGGGCGAGGTGGCAGGCGCCTGTAGTCCCAGCTACTTGGGAGGCTGAGGCAGGATAATGGCGTAAACCTGGGAGGCGGAGCCTGCAGTGAGCTGAGATCCGGCCACTGCACTCCAGGCCGGGCGACAGAGCAAGACTCCGTCTCAAAAAAAAAAAAAAAAAAAAAATACAAACATTAGCTGGGAGTGGTGGTTTGCACTTGTAGTCCCAGCTACTAGGGAGGCTGAGGTGGTAGGAGCGCTTGAGCCCAGAAGGTAGAGGCTGCAGTGAGCCATGATCACACCACTGCACTCCAGCCTGGGTGACAAAGTGAGACCCTGTCTCAAAAATAAATAAATAAATAAAAAGTAATCATTGTAATTTCTTTAGCAATGGTGAATATTTAATATTATTTTAGGCCAGGTGCGGTGGCTCATGCCTGTAATCCCAGCACTTTGAGACGCCGAGGTGGGTGGATCACCTGAGGTCAGGAGTTCGTAGACCAGCCTGGCCAACATCGTGAAACCCTGTCTCTACTAAAAATACAAAAATCGGCCAGGCATGGTGGCAGACGCCTGTAATCCCAGCTACTCGGGAGGCTGAGGCAGGAGATTCGCTTGAGCTCAGGAGGTGGAGGTTGCAGTGAGCCAAGATTGCGCCATTGCACTCCAGCCTGGGGGACAAGTGCGAGACTTTGTCTCAAAAAAAAAAGAAAAAAATTTTAGCAGGACCATTGAACAGCTTGCATGGGCTTCAGAGTTACACACCTTATCCTTGACAAGTTATTTAACCTTTCTAAACTATGAATTAACTGTAAATTAGGGCTGTTTTGAGGATTAAGTGGGATAACTTGTGTGCCTAACAGCTTTTGGCACACAGTAGATGCTCAATAAATACTTATTCCTGTTCCTTTTCCACTAGAAGATTTAAAAGATATATGTGTGTGTATATATATATATATATATATTTTTTTTTTTTTTGGTAGAGCAAGGGTCTCATTATGTTGCCCAGGCTCATCTCAAACTCTTGGGCAAAAGCAATTCTCCCATTTCAGCCTCCCAAACTGCTAGGATTACAGGTGTGAGCCACCAGGCCTGGCCCCACTACAGGAGGCTTTGATAAAAAGGCAGAAGTTTTGCTGTTCCCATGTTTATCTCCATTACTGCCTCTTTCCTGTCTCCCAAGATCCCTGTGTGGCGTCAGTAGGGAAAAAGTATAATTAAACTCTGTAAGGAGAGTTTGGAGAAGATTCTTCCCCTAGAGGGAATTGAATAATGTTCTTTGGAGTCTAGGAGGGAAGGTGAAAGGGAGAGGCAGTGGCGTAAGACTCCAGGAGGTTGGTCCACTCTCCAGGTTTCTGAATAAAGGGTGGGAAAATACTTGGTGTTTATTGGGAAGGAAGGAAGTAGTATTTGTGGATTTCTTACTGTTACCAGATACTGAAAAACTGAGTTCAGGGGTTGACGTTAGGTATGAGGTCCAGTTTGAATCCAGATCTCCTGACTCTAAAGCTCATTTTCTTTTCTTTTCTTTTTTTTTTTTTTTTTGAGGCAGGGTCTTTTGTGTCACTCAGGCTGGAGTGCAGTGGCATGATCAGGGCTCACTGCAGCCTCTGCCTCCTGGGCTCAAGTGCTCCTCCCATCTTAGCCTCCTCAGTAGCTGGTACTACAGGTGGGCACCTTGCTGCCAGGCTAAGTTTTTTTTTTTTTTTTAAATATGGAGTCTTGCTGTGTCACCCAGGCTGGAGTGCGGTGGGGCAATCTCGGCTCACTGCCACCTCCACCTCCCAGGTTTGAGTGATTCTCCTGCCTCAGCCTCCCAAGTAGGTGGGCTTACAGTTATGTGCCACCATGCCCAACTAATTTTTTGTATTTTTAGTAGAGACGGGTTTCACCATGTTGGCCGGGTTGGTCTTGAACTTCGGACCTCAAATGATCTGTCCACCTCAGCTTCCCAAACTGTTTTCCTACATTTTTAATGAAAATGTTCAAACATATAAAAAAGTTGAAAGAATGGTATAGCAAACTGCCACCTAGCTTGAACAGTTAACATTTTGCCATATGAGTATGTATGTGGGGAACCATTTAAAATTAAGTTACAGGCCAGGTGTGGTGGCTCACACCTGTAAACCCAGCACGTTTGGATGTCGAGGCGGGTGGTTCTCTTGAGACCGGGAGGTCAAGACTGCAGTGAGCCTTGACTCACTGCACCATATTTGCACCACTGCAGTCTGGCCTAGGCAACAGGGCAAGATGTGTCTCAAAAAAAGAAAAAAAATGTAAGTTGCAGACAATCCTTGAATACTTGACCATGCATCCTCTAGGAATAATTACTTTCACCTAAATAAATATGATACCATTATCACATTTAAAGAAATTACAGGCAGGGCATGGTGGCTCACACCTGTCATCCCAGCACTTTGTGGGGTCAAGGTGGGCGGATCACTTGAGAACAGAAGTTCAAGACTAACCTGAGCAACATGGCAAAATGCCATCTCTACCAAAGATAAAGAAATTAGCCGAGGTTGGTGGTGCGTACCTGTAATCCTAGCTACTCAGGAGGCTGAGGCAGGAAGATCACTTGAGTTTAGCGTTTGGACAAACGGAGGCAAGATGGCGCAGTTCCGGGTTCTTCACGGTCAACTTTCCCACGCCGGGAAAGACACGGGTGGACTGCGCAGGCGCAACCCGACCTCCGACGGAGAAAAACCGGAACCCG